>NC_050443.1:144086576-144412215 GCF_903995425.1 Onychomys torridus | reverse complement strand
GTCAAGACTACTGAAATTCTGGAGAACGATTAAGAAAAAGAGGGCTGAAGGAGCTTATTGGCTCATGAAATATGTGTTTAAGAAACAGAACATCATGGTATATTAGTCTGTTTTGAGTTGCTATAATGAAATGTCAGAAGCTGAGTAATCCAAAAAGAAATGTGGTTTAGTTGGCTTCTAGTTCAAGAATTCCAAGAGCAAGATATTGGGATCCTAATGGGATCCCTATGGCTGTGTCAGATAATCACAGAAAAGTACAAAGAGGACAGGCCATGTGAAAAAGGGTGGGGATGGTTTAAAGATGAGGCAAGAAGCACAGGGACTCAGGCAGAAAACACAGGGACTCAGACAGGAAGCACAGGGACTCAGGCAGGAAGCACAGGGACTCAGACAGGAGGCACAGGGACTCAGACAGGAAGCACAGGGACTCAGACAGGAAGCACGGGGACTCAGACAGGAAGCACGGGGACTCAGGCAGGAAGCACGGGGACTCAGGCAGGAAGCACAGGGATTCAAAGGCTAGCGATTCTAGCAGAAGGAATTCAACGTCGGGCTGTTGCTTAGTTGTTGCTTTTTTTGTTTTGTTTTAAATAACTACCCAGTTTCACAAAAACTAATTAGTGAACCAGAAGAGCTACACTAATCCCTTTGGAGGGTGCAGTCATAACTAATTGCCCCTGCACTAGGCCTTACCTCTTAAAAGATCCAGCATTACCACACTGGAGGAACATAATGAATTCACCTCTTTTGACTTGAAATGACAAAATCATCACAACGGTATAAGAAGTAGATGATAAACTCAGACCATATTCAAACCACAGTGCACAGACCACCAGATCTAAAAATCCCAGCACACCTGGCACTGTAAGGACAGGGTCATTCCATAACTTCTCTCCAGAAGATTACCATGCACGTACCCTGTTCAGGGACAAGGTGGCAGTACTCAGGAGTTTACACTTGAATATCTGCTATGTGACAACTAAAGCCATGCAGGGAGGCCCATGAACAGAGCTCCTAAGGCTCCAGAATCCATCTGGGTACCATTCCATTTTCACAACAGACACCCAAACCTAAAAGGAAAGTAGGAAGGCACTCCTGCAACCATCATTTAAATTATGCAGTTGGTTCTTTAACATCATGTTTCATGATCAGAGCTCCCCACCCCTTCAGATTTGCAACTTTGTATTTTATTTGCCTAGAAGCAAATCTGATCAATTATCCCTCCTATGTGGGCATAGGTACAAGTATTTCTGTGGCCCAGTCCTAAATCTCCACTATCTAGTAAGTTTGTCATGTATTGAATTTCCTGGTCATGTGTTCATTTATTAATTCAATAAATATTCAATGAGTACATGCTACATTTAGGCCTACTGCAAGTACTGGAGATATAGTACTAAACATAGATGACTAAATTCCTGCTCCCACTGCTTTTAATCTCATGTAGTAAAAGCAAATAATTGATGGGTAAATGGATAGGGTCATCTGGAAATGTGTTAGGAAAGTAAATTCTCAGGCCTCACTTAATACTTTTTGAGTCATATAGTCTAGAGATGGGACCCAGCAGTTTGGTGCATGCCTAGGTTTGGAAACCATTGCTGCAGTTGAGACTGATAAAATAGGAAAGTCACCTTGGAATGGATCTCAATGAGAAGATGATATCCAGGATGAGACCTGAATGCCACTTGAGCTAAAAACATATACTGGACTAAATTCTCATCATACTCCCTTTAGCTCCCCTAAAGCCTTGGGTCATTTCCATGCTCACCAAACACTGTTTGCTGTACCTTTCCATCATGGCTAGTTTTATGGCAGCATGCCTTGTACATTTACACATGCCCCTGTGCTCAGAGGTCCCCAGACTAAACTTGATACTCTGTTTTCACCATCCTTAAATTCTCAGTGATTTTTTTTTTAACTTGGGTTTTGCAAGTGAAGTCTAACAAGACGTTGATGTGCACACTCAACAGAGGAGTCAAGGGAATTATCATTCTCTTCCATTCTTATACAGCATTCTTAGAAGTCTGGTGGTCCCATCATGCATGGGCATTGGAAGAGACACAAGTCGAACTTAGTATAAGCATGCTGTATCTATAAGAGAGAACACAGAACACCGACAGCATGGAGGCTAGCTCTCCACTCTAATCAGAACTTGCTCCAAACACAGAAGGGATATAATGGTGTCTAAGAAACAAGAACTACCCAGAGACCCATAATATTCTTTATTGTCCATGTTTTCTCCATGCATGGCCAACCACTTATACTGAAAAAGAAAGTAGACAAAGGAAAAAAATATTGAAAACCATATGCCTTTTATCTTCTGGGTTTTCTTGTTTTTCAGTAAGCCAAAAATGAGGAGTGTTGGTACAAAGTAAGTGAAATCAAAAAGAGAATATAAAAACAACTGAGTTACTTTTTGGGGTCAATTCTGTTCTGGTAAGAAAGAAAATCTGTATACAAGCATGATCTGTGAAATACTGGTTGTATGATTTCAAGGGTTTCTCATATGATTTAAAACATTCTTAAATAGACACTTAGAGCTAGCATCAAAAATATAGAGAGAAATGTAAAGTATATGCTAGTAGCTTAATTCTAATTTTCCTTTACTTAAAATGACATTAAGCAACAAATTTCAAATGCTATGACAGGCTGAGAGGAAGACCGTGGGAGAAGGGGGAAATGTCATATTTTAGTTCTTTTAATGAAAAGCTTTCATGCTTTTCGTACAAGGAGCTTCACGTTTTCATTTCGCTGGGCCCCATAAATTATGCAGCTGGCACTGCTTGCAAATAGAAATCTTCCACAAAGGGAGGCTCTGCACACTCGCCCTGCCGGCATGAGCATTCCAAGACACGCGGCAGCTGTATTTCTCTCTGTCACAAATGGGTCATCAAGTTGAGCATCCAACTTTGGGAAGGTGCCAGGCAGCATTGTTATCAGTGGAGCACAGCTGCATCTGTATGGGGGTAGGGACAATCTCCATCAGTTAAAAAGGAAACTTTTCTCTCCAGTCCACACCTGACCCCATCACAAGTAGCAGCTTCTTTTGGAATAGACTAGAAAGTGGCCCCTAAGTCCCACACAATGCAGTGTTTCAAAAAACTGACCCACCTTTTGTGAGACTTTTGGGCCACTTGCCAATAAGCAAACGATGCAAATGGGACTACCCGCCCAGACATAGCCCAGAAGAATAAACACAGTAAGAAAACACAGTCAATTGGCTAGTGCTAAAACATCACACACAGCATCTAGTATGCTTTGAGAAGGGGGGATTCAAACTTTTTTAAATTAAGAGGTTTGACGGTCCCTCATTCTTTGGTCCTACAAACTTGAGTTACACCAGCATTTAAAAGCATAGATTTCCCCTTCTCTAACCCACTTCCAACTCCCACCACATGCTTTTAAGAGTCAGCCAATCAAGAAATGTTCTCTTTACTTTGCCTGCCCAGAGTTCAATACTAGGAACTTCACTTACAGGCAATTCCAAGACCTGGTGTGTGTCACCTCACACGACAGGATACATCACCCCAGCCACTTCATGCATGAGAACCTGGAATGTCTCTCACACGTGGTGCCAAGGCAGGCACAAAGGCTGTGTTCATGGACTTCGGCACTTTTACGAGGCTGAAAGCGCCAAGATTTCTGGGTTGGAGTCCTATCCCACTCATTTCTTATTAAGATGCTCCTTCATCACTGGAAATTCCTTTCAGTCCCAAATGACTTTAGCCCTGTTATTGAACCATTAGCTAAAACGAAAAGCTTAGGGCTGAAACCCTCACGTCCATTGAAGCCATTAGCTTTTGGCCATCCATGTTCACGTGTTGTCTGAATGCTGACCCTGGGGAGCAGAACATTTTATTAGGCAAAAACACAAGTAATGGATCGATTGTTTTCCACCTTCAAAATAAAAAGATGAATGCCCACCCTCGGTAAGTATGTGTAGGAAACATTCTGAGGGAGCTCAACCCAGGACTTTCCCCATCTTTGCTTCTCAAGGAGCTGGCTCTGGTAGAGTTTGCAAAGGTGCCTGGGAAATGCTGGGAGGCCAGGGGAATTCTGGGAGTTGAAGTAAATGATCATGGGCCAGGTTGTGTTCCTGAGCAGCCTTTTCTGCCTGTCTGTCTTCTTCTGTCTGGCCACAGGTTCTCCTCTTCACATTTGGGTTGGGCCAGGGATTTCACTGCTGAGCTTAGGAAACAGGCTGTTGCATCTCTGCACAATTGCTTGAGAAGCATTTAGATCCTGATTCCTACTCTTGAAATTATCATTTAGAAGGTGAGGAAGGGAAGAGGATCCAGTAATTTAAATTACTAGCAAGCCCATTGGCTGGTTCTGAGACTAGAATTGTAGAGTGCTTCAGAAATCTTTAGGAAAAGAAGTAGTTGTAAGGAGGATCCTTCCACTGTCCCTTGCTTGGTGTCTGAGCTCATGGGATCCAGCAACTCAGCACCTACCAGGAAGGGGTGAAGTCCAGAACTAAACAACCCAGGATGCTCTTTACTGCACTCTGCCAAAGATTCCAGCAAGATGGTCTAACCTGGGGAAGTATCAGGAAATGTTCTACCTGCCTCCTCTTTTCTCTCCCCATGGGGAATTTCCAAAATACAACAGAAACAAACATTTACCCTAGCCCACAAGGTGTTCCTCAAGCAATTCTTTTTTTTTTTTTTTTTTTTTTTTTTTTTAATTATTTGAAAGACTTCCTGGTGTGGACTGGATTGCGTCACTCAAAAGTGTGTTCAAATCAACCCTTCCAGGTAGGAAAGGTTGAGAGGTCACACTAGAGAAAAATACCCTTACATCAAGACAATATGATGAGGGAAGGAGATAATGCCATATGACAAGGGCAAAGGTTGTAGTTGTATGGCAAAAAACCAAAGATTGTAACACTGGAATCAAACAGAAAAGCAAAAACAGATTGATTCCATTGTGATGACTTGATATCAAATTTCTAAGCACAACAACTATGAGAGAATTATTTCTGTCAACTAAGACACTCAGACTGTGGTACCAAGTTCGCAAGTGATAGATCTGATTTTGACAAAGATTGGTTTTTGTTTTGTTTTGTTTTGTTTTTCATTTCCAGTGCAGAAGGATGGAAGTTTAGCCAGACTCATTCAGACATTTGTGAACCTCTGCCTACCATCGTTCAAAAGCAACAAGGTCTATTTCTGCAGACTCGATGTGCCATTATAGCATTCTTTAGGACACAGCAGGCCATGTGGCCCTGCCACTTCATGTGTTTTATCTTTTCACAGAAAGAGGTCATTAATTTCTTTCAGGTGTGATGTTAAAAGACTTTTAAAAGAATGTTTGAACAGAATAAATGATTTCTGTGTAAAAGGATTCCCAAAGATTATGGTCCCACAGTAGCAGGAAAACATCACACATCCTGAAGTTCTGAATAATGGGTCACAGTTCCGTGTAAGAGATAAAAAGGAACTTCCTGTTTTTAATCTCACTGGATATTGTGTAATTAAAATGTCCAGTCAAGATAACCCATTCTTCTTTACAAGCCACTAGGTTTAATTAGGGAGACTGAAGGGAATTGGTAAATGTTTTAAAGTAGAATGTGTTTGAAAAGGAACATGCTTTTGATAAGGGATTCAAAGAGTAATCTGGATTTCAGAATTAGGACATTTAGTTTTACTCGGAAAGAAAAGCCAAAGAATAGAAATATAATTTTAGAGAAAGATACAGGAAGTTTGGCAGTTAGATTTTACAAGTTGAAAATACACATGATCCAATGTAAAACCTTTTCATTTGCTTGAAGATTTTTAAACACTTTTATGAAACATATCATACACGCCAAGATGCAAGATGAAGCAAGAGAAGAAGCTCTGGTACCCTCCCCATTTAGCTGGTGATACAGGTGGCTAGCCATCAATCATCTCCCTGGAAGACCCTCCCCGACCAAGTGCATGTCTTCCCTCCCTGCTCCTGCTCCCACTATTCTGAACTCCCTACTTGTATGTTTTGACAACTGTAAAACTAAAGTTGCTATAATCACTTCTAGACACATGTCACTGTTTGAGACGTGTCTGCTCTGTTATCTTGACATTAGCCAAACCATCACAGGGCTCCTTGAACTCTCAGCAGTATAAGCAACAAGTGATAATTCCCATCACAAAATGATTCATAAGCAGACATTTTTAGTAACAACTGGCATTGGCATACTTAAATTGCAATTCAATGAAAAAAATCTGTTTGCAAATAAACTTTGAAAAAATTTCACAAAAAAACTTTTAAGACCAAAAATCATATATAAAAAGAAGTGAAATATTTACATAACCACATAAACTCGTTTGTTCAGCAAATATTCATAGTGTACACCAAGGTGTGCCAAGAACCATTTGGCATCAGGAAAACTGAGATGCAAACCTTAGCATATGTATGTTACTATGATTGTATCTCATAAACAAGTAAAAGAGATGAACTACTGTTTATCAAAGTAAGAATATTGGGAGAATATTCTAGATCTCATTGAGGGATGATGAAAGCCTGTCTAGATTCTGTGCTCTCCTACTCTCTGCTTCCTGCAAGAAAGATTCTTCCTGCCTGTAGCTCCAAGGACCATTCCAAAAGGAGAGTTTGGATTCAGTTGATTAGACATGATCAGGGTTTGGAGAGACAGACATGACTGACCTATGTGGCCATCATACCAATCTTACACATGTCCCCAAATACCATGTGATACTTCAAAAATGTATACTTTTTTGTTTTAGTTACAAAACCAAATTTTTAAAGGTTATCTAGGACTGCGAAGGAGCTATAAAACAGAATTCTTTGCAGTTTGCATTTTTTAAAATTGCAAACATAGGCAAATAATACCTTCCAATATTCTTCTAGGGTAGTTAGTTCTACAGAAGAGCTAGAATTGGTGCTGTGTGCTTTGCCTTCAACCACAAACCTTTCCAATTAGCCAGTACTGTCCAACCAATTACTTTATCCTTTCCACTCTCAACACAAGCATGTTAAAATAAACCTTAAATTTATTTCTTGCATGTTGTTTTGACTGCAACAGAAAGTAATTCTGATTCATTAAAGCAAAATGGCATAACTTCATTAGAATAATAGGAATAGTTGGGCCTTGAGACACAGAGACATCCTTAGAGTCTCCGTGGTTGTGTAGAAGTTGCGTCTGAAGAGCTAACTTGTCCCCAACTTGGTTATGGTGAGCTTTAGAACATTCCTTGATAAGTTGCCATGTGCAGCTTGAGCTCACTGAGAAGCTGACTCTGGGAAGCTCCCCAGTGACCCTTGCATATTTATATCAAGTGTTCCCCAAACTCCCTATTCTGGGACAGGCTGGACCCCTAACTCTGTTGCAGGGTCAAAGAGAAAACTGCAAGTACCTAAGGATAGTAAAAGCATTGTACCCTTGAGAACAGTTAGAAGTTAAACTATTTCCAACCAAAGACAGTATATTATTTATCCAATAACATAAAAAAAAAAAATGTGGTCATGAGGAAGAGAAGCCAGAAGCCCACCCAGAGTGAGAATTCTCTGCTCTGCTGGGACCGTGGATCAGGGACTACAGTGTGACGGCTTCCAGGTCTCCTCAGTTAACTTCCGCTGGTGGTTTTAAGTATCCAATCTGATGATGTTTCTTATCTGTAGCTACTTGTTTTTTACTTGAAAGCCCTACCCAAGGGGATACTCTGCTCTGCCTGGGAGTCTCTCACCTGGGAACTCCCATAGGCTGTCTGTCTCCATAGTACTGTCCCACTCTACTTCTGCTAGATGTTTTCAAGTGCCTGATTTGGTAGTCTTACCTTTTGTTGACTCTTTCAGTTGGGCTACTCCAGTGATCTCTACTAGATGTTTTGGGGGTCAATTTCATGACATTTTGCTGTCTAGCTGCTGTTGCTCTCCATCTCATCTTTACTGTTTATTCTTTTACTTTTGCTTGCTATATATTTAATAAGCACACTCATTCAAAACTGAAATCATGGCAACTGTAGGTTATTCTCTGGACTGAAGAGCACATGAGCTCAGGCTTTCAAGCCAACACAGTCTTTATAGCTCATATTTTGGGGGGCAAGAATCTGTCTGGCATTACTTTAATCCAGTGCCTGCCTCTAGGACTCCAAAAAAGCAAGCTCACCATTCATTCACCATGTCCATTCATGGTTACGCACCCAAGGATACGTGTATGGCGTTTAAATTAAAAATGCATTAAAAACATTTTCTTTGTCATTGAAACAGGGACCCAGGTAGTCCAGATACTGGCTTCAAATGTGTTGTGTAGCTGAGACTATCCTGGAGTCCCTAAACCATCTGCCTCCACACCAAGTACTAGGAAAATAGTCATGAACCACCACACTCAGCCTAGAACATATTTTTAAAATATCTCTTAATAAATACTAACATTTTATTATGATACAAATAATAATAAATAATAAATCTCTTACTTTATCATTGTTTCTTAGAATTATTGGGATCATGAAACAGCTATGACGACTGAGTCAGAGGAAGGCGTGGGTCGGAGGGTACAGGAAAAGAACACAACATACAGTCTGATGTTCCGCATTCTCCTCAATGTATAAGATACATCACAATTTGTTCTTTATCATGTGAACATGGACAGCTCAAGATGAGTGAGTCACTTACTTACTAGCCATAAACAGATCAGAGTACCCATGTTCCCAGGATAGAATGTGCTTACTACTAAACAACTCTAACTAGAACATCTGTCTCATTAAAGAGAAGCAGGGTGAATCTTCAGAGCAAGTGAATGGTGATCTTCTCAATGCTTCCCTGACAAAGCAACAATGCCCTTCTCTGAGACTGATTAAGCATAAGAACAAATAAATAAAAATGCCACTATCACCACCACCACCACCCCCAATTAAACAGGATCAGGAAGACACCTCCACCATGGATCCATCTTCGTATGAAGACTGTCTACACCTAGAAATTGCCTTCTTCAAGCAGCAAATGAGTCTACTGCTCTTTATATCAGGAAGATTTCTGGATGAGCATGCTCTTGAATGGCATGGAAAGGTTTACACGTGGTGAAAAGGCTGAGGCTAGTGAAAAATGCCAAATGGAAAAAGTAACCCAAAGAGTGTTGCTCAAAACATCCCTGCTGATGAAACTTGAAATCAATATCGATGGATTTGGCTCGCCCAGTTTTTGCTGAGTGGAATGGAGTGTGTTGGTGAGAGAAGCTATTTTAGTTGTATTTTTTGGCATGTCAATAGTACTTTTGCCAGCATTCTTCTAGCTACACATGTGGCATGCATTTATAATTTACAATATATACATCTGAAGTGCTTGATTCATGAGATAACCCCCTTTTCACAAAGATCTTTTCCAAATGGGTCTGTGTATTCTGTGTGTTAAATGAAGTACAAATGAGTCAGCCAGGTATACCTTGTCAACCCTCACTTTTATTTCTGATAAAAAATATCATAAGGGTAATTTTTATAGATGGTATGTGACATAAAGTATGGGCACAGGTAAATTATTGTGTGTCTATATTTTTCTATGTAAATAACCTATAATATGTCATAAAGAACAGAGTTATGTCTTTATATAATGTGTCATATGTGCCCAGACTTATGCAAATGTGAGAAGGTGAGAGAGAGCAAGGATAGGTGAGCTTAGATGGGAATTGTGTCTGAATAAAACACACTCACAATGAATCAATGATTGTCTTCATAGAGATTGTAATCCATACTTATAGGTATTTATATTATATATTATATTGATGGGAGATATGAGCATTCCATCTATGGAGTTTTGCTAATACTGTAAATTTAGTATTGTTACACTGGCAATATTCCCATTTAATGATAGAAAGTAAATTCTGCTCTTGAAGGATTGACTAACCCTGAGGACAATGTCAAATTCATATCATTTGGTTTGCTATGAGCCATTAATTTTTAATCTGACCCATCAAAATGAAGTTCTGCCCTGCCTTATGAATTTTCAATATATGTGTTTAACATATTCACAAATATATTAATTTATGTATAAGCACATATGTGAATGTATGCTATTTTATGCATTATTGATTCATGCACATTCAATGATATATATGTGATGTTGGGATGTTATACATGAACATCTTTCTCATATATATCTATATAAAAACGTGCTTGGAATGCATGTGATTCACCATACTGACAGCTAACAGCCTTAAGTACTAGCAAGTGTTTTTCCAGATGGCTTACATGTATTTATTAGTTGGCGCTACACATCCACTCCATAAAATAGGCATTGTTATTCCCAATGTACCAGTGATAAAGCAGAGGCACAGGTAGGTCTTAAACTGACCTCACATCTTAGTCTAGAAGGCTGAACCAAAGTTTGTGCCCAGAGAGCCAAAAACGGAACATACATTCTCATGGAGCGTGCCAAGAGCCAGTGCAGTGGCTGGAAAGAGCCAGGCAAGGTATCTTCTAGGCTTCTAGAACACATGGGATTCTTCTTTTTCAGTTTCTTAACAATAATTTTTAAATGTCACTCATGGTTGATGATTACAAAAATGAACCACCAGCCAAAGTTAGCCCATAGGACACATTTTGCCAAAACTAGTTCAATGTCCCAATTGTTCCTATAGCATAGTTTTAAAACATTCATGCAATGGATCAACACCTGGCATCTTTTATAGATATCACTTTTTAACTTGTTCCTTTAGTTGGTTGGTTAGTTGTACATTTCTTTTTGAAGACAAGGTCTTACCATGTCATCTAACCTGGCTCAGAAGTCATGACTTTCCTACTTCAGCCTAGGATTAAAGGCGTATACTTCCATACTGCCTGGTTCTTGAGAACTGCCTTCCCCACTGCTCAACCATCTATTGGTTGGGATTCTGACAGTCTAGATCCTATCATGTGGTCCTACCACACAGCCTCAGTTGACTGAGCTAGAGTATTCACAGTGCCCAATCTGGGTGGGAAAATTGGGAATTCTTACATTGACAGCCCCCAGCAACACTTGTATATTTTAACCAGTTACTTAAACTCAAAATCCCCTTTAAATAAATTGTACAGTTAGGTGTCACCAGACATTTAAAGACTCAGTTTATTAAAAATCAATTAAAATGGAGACTAGGCCTGAGGATTCCCCAGGGAAACAAAGGCAGTTAGGACTTATAAAAGATCTTGTTTTTGAGACAGGGTTTCTCTGTGTAGTTTTGGTGCCTGTCCTGGATCTCACTCTAGGCTGGCCTTGAACTCAGAGAGATCCACCTGGTTCTGCCACCAGTGTGCTGGGATTAAAGGCATGCACCACTGCCGCCCAGCCTTAAAAGAGATCTTAACTTGATTTAAACACAACTTGAGCTATTTCTTGTAAATGCCTCTGTTAAAGATAAACAGATTTAAGCTCCACTGAGAATGAGCTGTATGAGCAAGGTGGACCTTGTATCAAATAGAACTGGAGGCTCCTCAGAGGCCTTGGCTTCTGCCACATACAGGAGGAAATCTGGTCCCCCAAGGGAGGAAGTGCAGGGTAGGAAGAGCAGGGTGACAAAGGGAGAAGTGTCCCAGCAGAGTCCTGTGCTCAGCTGGTATGTCACCTCCTTGGCTTTCCTAGAAAACTCATGTTTCCTTGCAATAGCCCCTGACCCCACCCCTACAAGCCTGACTCTTCTGGCATTGCTTTTTACTTTGTAAAACAAAAACTAATACTTTGACACACTCTTTATTCCTTTTTAATTAGCCAGCCTTTTTGGACTTGGGAAATGGTTTTTAGGGGATTGATGCAACAAGTGTAAGGAGATCCTAGCTGTCCAGATTACTCAGAATGTCTTATTGCCAATCTCCATCTAGACATTTCAAATTTATCTTTACAGCAAGTTCCCCTCCCCCAGCAACACAGTCACCCCGAGTGAACCGACGTTCACCGCACTTCTGCAGCTTAGACAGTCTCAGGGCATCCCCAGTACTTTGCTTACCTTAGGCCTCTCTCTATCACAAATAAAGTGCCTGGCTCAGAATAGTCACTCAGTGGATCCTAAGTTTCTTAAAGGGTAAACTGAGGCACAATAATTTTTCAATATTTTCACATACGTGCATTCAGTGTCCATGTCTGGGGATGCACACAGCTCATATGTGGAAATTACAGGACAGCCTCCAGGGGTCATTTCTCTCCCTCCCATGTGAGTTCCAGTGATTAAACACCAGTCATGAGACTTGGTGGCAAGCTCTTTTACCCACTGAGCCATCTCACTGGCCCATCATAATACTTTATAATGTTTTTTTTTTTCAATCCATAAATTGGAAAGTTCCAAACAAGAAGTAGTTAAGGGATATGAGGAGGCAGCTTCTATGATTTGAACACAAAAGCAAAGCAAGGAAAATGTGTGTTTGGTTACAATTAGGAAGGTCCCTAGTTATGTAAGTCACTTGGCTACTCAGTGGAGCTTAAATCTGTTTATCTTTAACAGGCATTTACAAGAGCTCAAGTTGTGTTTAAATCAAGTTAAGCCTAACTGCCTTTGTATCCTCAGGGAATCTTCAGGTTTAGTCTCCATTTTAACTGATTTTAATAAGCTGATTTTTTAAAATGCCTAATGACACCCAATGGTACCTGTTTATTTAAAGGGAATTTTTAGTTTAGGTAACTGGTTATTTAAGAGAGAGAGAGAGAGAGAGAGAGAGAGAGAGAGAGAGAGAGAGAGAGAGAAGTCTTATTTAAACCTGAAATTTTACACAAAGCAAGAAATTATAATTCTAGGTACAAAACAGTAGAAGAAAGAATTCAGCTTTTTGCTAGGATGAGTGTCCTTAAAGGGAAATGTAATTAACATGGCAAGAAAGTAGTTTTGATTTTTGTTTTTTGATGTTATTGAAAACACAAAAAAATAATTAAATCCAGTTGCAATGATGCATATAGAACTCTCAAATCTTTCAGGAGCCTAAAAGTAACCTCATGTATAGAATTAATGAATGAAGGCCATTTATCCATTAGTTCTTCTTCAAAAACCACAAAACATTGTCATACTTTCAGGGCAAATGACAAAAAAAAAAAAAAAAAACCCTTTTAAAAACTTGCATTTTGTAGGTGCTGGGCTTGGTGTTACACACCTTTAGCCCCAGCACTCTGGAGGCAGAGGCAATTGGGTCTCTGTGAGTTTGAGGCCAGCCTAGTCTATAAAATGAGTTCTAGGCCAGTCAAGGCTACACAGCAAGACCCTGTCTCAAAAATCAAACACTACAGAAATAAGTAGGTCAATAAATAATGTGTTTTATAGAATGACCAAGGGAGTACCCACCCTGTGGGGTCAGTCTCAACCACCACTTTCAATTTAATTCCACCAGCCAAATGAATTGACTTGTGTGAGGATGGGGTGCAGCAAAGGGATCTTTTTCTTTAAAGTAATCATTGGAATGGAGATTTTTCCAAGTGAGAAATCCCATGGGCATTCCAGGACTCTCCTCTGTGCTATTTTGAGAGGTGCCAGTTTCATATGATTCATTCCCATTAGCTCTCATGGTTTACCCAATGGTTTGGATGCAATTTGATTACAAATAGAGTTGGACACCACACATTTGCTAATGAAAATTCTCACAGAGATGTCTGAGGACCTGCAAGATTCTAAAGATATACTCAGTGGCTTCCACAACTAGACTCAATGCATCTCCTCCACCACAGAAGCCTTTTAATGGTTCTTTACTCTTCAAATCTGGCAGGTCACTTGCAGACAGTACCACTGGAAAACTAAGATTGCATTACTTCGCTTGCAACTATCTTTATTTGAGTACTTGGTCTATAGTGACTATCATGCAACCGTTACCCAATCACAATCTCCTTGGGGTCTAAGATGTTTCTTTACTACATGGGACAACACCCATATCCTGAAGAAGACTGCTTTTAATTATCAGACTTTGCCAACTAACCTCTTTTTACCCAAAGAGACTGCAAGTCTATACTGTGGCAAGAACAAGGTGACTTAAGGCAATGCTGAGTACATAAGAAGACAACCCAATACACAGACAAGTCATAGTTAAGGTGTTCTCAACTGCACTTTCATAGCTGCTCATAGATACACTTTGCTAGGCAGTCCTGGCTGAGACAGAAAGTTTAACAGAACAGTGACACAGGTCCCCAGCCAGAGTTTAGGGGTTCATCAAAGAAAGGCAAAAACACTGTCTGTGACAGAGTGAATTCGCATGCAGTAAAAGAGGGATGTGACATGTTGCAAAGGCTTTCAAGTGACTGTAGTTTGTGGTAATTGATCAGTTAATGTAGAGTACATCTGTCATGATCCAGGCCCTGCATATAAATCCACACATATGGGGTGGCCATCTTACTAAAGAGAGGATGGAGAGGCTGGCACTTGACCTGGTGCCAGCATCTGATTCTGGATCTTGACTGCAGCAGTTGGATCTGGAGTCCCAGATAATAGCACTGTTAAGATCGTCAAACCCAGTGAGAGTTAATATTTTTAATACACTAATTAGGTATCCTATCTGGTCTACAATCTTGTTTCAAGAGCTAAATGGGTCTGTGAGGAAATGAGTGGCCTATAAAATAGCCATAGAGTGATGAATCTGATTTTTGTCTAACAGCATCCAGAAGGAAATGACCACAAAAGGCCAACTCAAAGTACCTGAACATGACAGCTGGCTGGGCCACCAAGCCAGCCCACTGAACAAGACACATCCACATGGCCATGTGATATGCAACAAGGGCATAGAGAGCTATGGGAATGCAGTTTGAGTACACTTAAAATCCAAAAACATTATTAGAGGTCTTCTCTCCAAAGCCTGAAACTAACAAGACTCAACCCCACAACAGCCTACAGGAGTGTGCATCTCTTGGTTTGTGATTTAGAAAGTGTTCTCCTGCTGCGGTTGGTTTCTGGGGAAGCATATGTTGGGGTAGAGATATAGAAAAGGAGAATTAAGAGATTAACTAGAGGGTACTCAAGATTGACCATAAAAAAGAAATAACCTGTGCTGCAAGTCTAACAGCCTCAGGCAGTGCCACAGGAGGCTCAGAAACTGGACTAGCACATGCAAAGTGTCCCAAGTTAAAACAGAGGAGTCAACTGCTTCTGTTTCATAGCCTGTTGAATGCAAGCCACACTCAGAGAGAGTGTGTGTGTGAACTAGAATGAAGAAGCTATATTCTGAGGGTCCTACCTCCAAAGACCTGAGCTTTAAGTGGTCAGCAGCAATCACTCATGGCAGCTGCAGCTGAAGACATAAGTTCCTATTCCTAAAGTGAGACATGCGTGTACCACAGATTCATTGGAGATCACACCTTGCACCCAAATCATTTGCCTCATAAAACAAGTGCACTTCATCAGGAAGTAACTTATACAAAATCATTTCTGGCATTTCCCCCTTCATGAAGGAACTCTGTTGATATTTACTGAGATAATACATGAGTATTTGTGGTGATATTGTGTTCCCCAAATATTGTGCACCCTAATAAACTTATCTGGGGTCAGATAACAGAATAGCCACTAGACATAGAGGCCAGAAAATGGTGGCACACGCACCTTTAATCCTAGCATTCCAGAGGCAGAGATCCATCTGGATCTCTGAGTTCAAAGCCACATTGGAAACAGCTAGGCATGGTGACAAGAGCCTTTAATTCCAGGGAGTGATGGCAGGAAGCAGAAAAGTACTTAAGGCATGAGGACAAGGAACTAGAGCCTGGTTGAGCTTTCAGGTTTTTGAGCAGCAGTTCAGCTGAGACCCATTCAGATGAGGACTCAGAGGCTTCCAGTCTGAGGAAATAGGATCAGCTGAGGAATTGGCAAGGTGAGGTAGCTGTGGCTTGTTCTGTCTCTCTGATCATTCAGCGTTCACCCCAATACCTGGCTCTGGGTTTGTTTTTATTAATAAGACCTTTTAAGATTCTTGCTACAAGTAATTCTACTATTGTAGATGGCTATGTAGATCTATCCACATCTTATTGTCTTTCCCCACTTCTCATTCTAGAGCCCCACAACCCCTGATCATCCCTCTACAGCTCTTAGTAAATTACCATGGGAACTCAGGCCCTCATCCCTAAGGAATCTGAGCCCTCCATCATCATGTATTTCTCAGGCTACATCAGCAATACTTGTCAGAATATGATCAAAATTGTGTTGGGGAAAGCAATAAGTGTAGTGATCAGAGCCCCCAAGTAGCATAGTTACTTTTATTCCCCCCGTTTGGGTAGACCAACCCTTTCTTCTCATAATAACATGGTCAATTACTTTTAAATGGATGCTAATTTCCTTGCCTGTTGATCTCTTGCCCAAGGATTCCAAAGTGATCCAGTGACATCCAGAATCAGCAGTATAATAGAATTCTCACAGTGTTCCAGGATGATGGATGTCTTCTGTCTCTAAACTTAACCAAGAGCTATGAGTTGTGAAAATATGGACTATAAAATTCCCCTGAGAGACTGGGGAGTGTGAATAAGGAAAGCAAATTCCATGTCTAATAGCTGGTCACTAGGTCCAAGTATTGGAACTCTTAGGCATACAAACCATGCAAATTAGAACATATGTCCAAATCTATGTTCCCTGTAGGTACCACATCTGCATCCACACTTCAAAAATGCCACCCTGCTTCTCTAGCAGGCTGATGGCTTCTGAGTGATAGAATAAATGATAGAACCAATGGGACCTATGGTGTGATTATCACTACAACTGTTGTGATTTAAGTGAGCTTCTTACCTGAGGTGACATCACAAGGCATTCTATTTTAGTGATTAAAATGCTCTATAAGGTATCAGGCAATGGGGCCCATTCCCTGACATCATGAAAGGCAACTCCTATAACTGGAGTTATTTCAGACCAAAAGACACATACATGGTTGGTTTACTCAGAAGGATGGAGCTCATCAGAACCTCCATTAGGCCATATTAGTAGGCTGGACACCCAGCAGTAGCAAACACCTCAATCAGCATCAGTGAATTGGGAGCCCATGCTCTTGGGCCCATGTGGACCTTTCCTGCCCTGCCATCATGGAATCTCTGTTTATGCACTCACCACTGTAACAATGATGTGGTCAAAGACTCTAACTGACATCATCTTTTTTTATTCAGTCCTTGAAGAATGCCCCCTAGTGAGAAACAGCAAGTGATACAAAGCCTTCAGATTTTTTCTTCCTGTCTCTAATATTCCTCCAAGTTCTTGGCAAATTCCACTGGTCACTACTCAAAAATCTATGTCTATTTCCATATTAAGTTATATGCCTTTTAGCATGGATTTCTAAGTTTTTCTTCACCATAATGAAGTTCTTGAGGCAGGCAAGCATTATGAAGAAAAATATAAATACTTAGCTTGGCTCACAACTTTAGAAGCTGGCTGTTCAACCAGCAATGCCCAGTATCTAAAGAAAGCCTCCCACTTAGCTATGCTACCTCATGGCAAGTGGCAATAGTGGGAGTTAATGTTCCAAGGAGAGAATATTTCTTAAAATACAAAGTCTAAGAGACTAAAGATCCACAGTGAATCTTCTACAGGTATATCCTCCAAATGACCTGAGGACCTCTCATCAGACTCCATCTTAAAAAGGTCCACCATCTTCCAATACCACAGAGGACAAATCTGGTACATATGAGTCTTAGGGTTACAAACAATATCTAAACCATAGCACCACTTATAGGAATGCCGGATGTACCAGACAAAGCTCTTTCCACTGAGAAAAATTCTCCAAACATATTCCTTCAGGGCTGACTGTGAGTAGAACTATAGGAAAACTCAAATCAGTTGGTTCCTAAGCTCCTGAACTCATCCAACTCATGCCTGAGCCAATTCCAGCCTTTCTTCCTGCTGTCAGCTGGGGGCCAGGGCATCTTGCCATGTAGGTAGGAGCTGAGGCAGAGAAGCCAGAGCAATGGTAGATGGCAAGGCGATCTGGACATACACTTAGTATCTTACCCATGCTGCCCCTCCATGTTGTGATCTATTCTGTGTACACCAATTCCATCTTATAGCAGGTTACTACTGGACCTTGATTGGTTTTAAGACTAAGTGAGCCTAGAATTGAGACCATTGTGATCCACAAAGTCCATGGCCTTTTTTTTTTAACCACACAATCATTTCTTATATCACAGGATATTCTGAGTTATACAACATAAGAGGCTCCTTCAACCTCCTTCATAATCTTTCACAACACTGGGCCCTTCTAAAGATGTCAGCCTCCCTGTGGATGGGTAAGGGTAGCATTCCTCAATGTAAACTACATTGCCTTCAGAACTAGTATGATTGATTAGACATTACACTTCTGTCTTGGTGATGTAACATTTTCCACCATCATTACACTTGATGCCTTGGCCTGCACCAAAACATACAATCTCTAAAATATAACTGATCTCATGGCGCCCTGAATCTTCTCTCTCACTCTTTGGCCTCCAATACATTTTCCATTGTGGTGATAGTGTGTCCCCCAATATATTGTGCACCCTAATAAACTTATCTAGGGTCAGAGAACAGAACAGCCACTAAATAGACATAGAGGCCAGAAAATGATGGTGCACACACACCTTTAATCCTAGCATTCTGAAGGCAGAGATCCATCCAGATCTCTGTGAGTTCAAAGTCACACTGGAAACAGCCAGGCATGGTGACACATGCCTTTAATCCCAGGAAGTGGTGGCAGGAAGCAAAAAGGTATATAAAGGACCAGGAACTAGAGGCTTTTTAAAGCTTTTAGGCTTTTAACAGAAGTTCAGCTGAGATCATTTCATATGAGGACACAGAGACTTCCAGTTTGAGGAAACAAGATCAGCTGAGGAATTGACAAGGTGAAATTGGCTGGTTTGTTCTGTTTCTCTGATCTTCCAGCATTCACTCCAATACCTGGCTCCGGGTTTGTTTTTATTAATAAGACATTTTAAAATCCCTGCTATATTCCATAGTTTTGTCATCTGGTCCAAATAACAAGATACCACTAGTATTGTGTAATAATGGGATGGTTGATAGAATATCTGAATGAGTATGGCTTTCTTTAGACAATTGTGATAGACAATGGGAGAGTAAAAACAATCTTGTGATGAGCATATATTGTTGATCAAATAATTGAAACTGTATATGGCCTTCCTCTTTACAAGGTCACAAAAGGGACTGTTTGCCAAGTCAATAGGTTTATACCATGTACCTGAGGACATATTCCTCACAAAGTTTACCACACCTGATATAATGGATGAGACTGGGATCACTACCTCGTTTGGTACATGGAAGTCTATTATCATCCTCCAGGGTCATTTGATTGGAACTATAAGACTGCCTAAGATATTGATAAATCTATGAGTATATGCCATTACTTTTATTTACTTTCGTAGACATCAGGCATATGACAGAGCCCTCTAACTGGTATTCATTAATATAAAGATTCTTCCCACACAGTCCATAGTACTAATGTGAGGAATCTTCCTATTAACTTATGGTATTCATTCCAATTTTACATTCGGGGAGCAAGGAAATGATCACTGGATGTCTCACTGGACCCAGTGGGCCCATGTGAGCCGAATCTCACTGTTGTCTCACTTATAACCCAGCCCCTAAATATTCCTAATTTAATACTAGGAAATGATGATAATTGAGGGGCTCTAGAAACTAAGGTAAACTTAGGATGTGTGTCCAACAACCCACAAAATGTTTAGTTCATGCCCTTTGGCTTATGGTTTCCCAGGCAAATGTTCATAGGTCCATGTGGAAAATGACTGAAGCTATAATCAGTGTATCTATGTGTGCTGATATTGACTTCCCTTTTTCTGAACTCAGCCGTTGGGTTTTAATTCTGCAGATCACCTTAGAATTTAAGGAAGACTACTAACTGTGACTTTCTTCTGAAGCATATCTGAGGTCTCCAACTTGTCTTTCTCATTTGAAAGCCCTTACACATGGTTCATGAAGCTAGTGTGAGGATTTTCAGCCGCCTTTGGAATCCTAATCATCCATTCTTGTTTTCTTTAAGGAATGCTGTCATTGGATGTCCATCTACTTCTTATCCTTCAGGCCTTGCTATATATTACTGTAAGTTGTCCCATCTTGCTCTGATAGGCAGTTGCTACAATCTGGTATGTATATCAACCCCTTATCAATCCTATTAAATACAATTTTATAACATCACCAATCCTCAAAGTCTGGCTGCATCTGAGCCCCCTGACAATGCTGGGGCACCTCCTGTCAGTAAATTCTGCATCACTTTGGTAAATGTGGGTGTCCATTAAACTCTGGGACAGAATATGGTTGGCTGGGACTTCCTCCAGACTTCTACAATATTTCTACCCCAGGATTTCCACTCTTCAATGTAGTTTAATTTCTTAGTACAGTGTATGCCAGAACACTCCTAGGTTCTCAGCTGAATGTGGACCATTGCTTTCTCTGAGCTTTAAGAGCAGTTCAAATGTCATGGTACAATTATCTTCTTGGGTCCTATCCAGCTATTAAACTCTATATCATAAAAGAATTATCCATTTCTATAAATTTCCCTTATATCCCATAACATTTCCCCCTCTACACATACATTCTCAATCCAGTACCCACAGGAGTCACACTGTCTTAGCTCCTGCTGTTACAAGTGAGCTAAACCCTACAGCTTCTTAAGGGTATAGTTTCTCCCCTAGCCTAGCACAGAGCGTATCTCCTGCTGGGTTGTGCGGTAACTTGGCCCTCATCATTGATCTACTGGTCTGCTGGCTAGGAGGGTGGAGAGGCAGTGAAAGGTAATATGTCATCATCATCCAAGACAAGTACTTCTACACCTTCCTTAAAGGGTATGGAGCAAGAGCCTGTGATAGGTAGGTGCAGACTGCCACAGCCCCAGAAGATTCAGGTGGAAATGCACAGACAGAAATTTTTCTGATGCTTTGTCACCAGACTGAATATCTAGGTCTAATTTCTGTATTCAGAGTTTTAGCCTTGCTGCAGAAAGCCCGCCAGAGAGTAGACATTAGCTCTCTGTGATGCTCCACTATCCCCTTCCTCTCTTCCTCTCATTTTCTAGTTGGCACATATTCATTGCCCATGGTAATGGGCTTCATAAAAGCACTTTCATCTAAGTATATCATGTACTTTGACAATATTTACCTATGCCTTTCCTCTCTCCCCTCTCCCTAGTCCCTTCCTTTTCCCAGCTGGTCTCACTTCTGTTTTCATGTCACATACATAAAAGTTTCATATAGATTACATACGTGTTATATATAGAGAAAGACACATGTTGTGGGTGTGTGTATAATGTAGAATCCACACATAAGAAAAATATGTGTCACTTTTCTTTGATTCTGGTTAATTTCACTTAATATAGTCTCCAATTGCATACATTTTTCCTGAAAATGACAAAAACTTGGTCTTTGTATTTGACTAAAACTCCATGTGAAATATATATATATATTTTCTTTATCCATTTGTCTCTTGGTAGACACCTAGGTTGATTCCATAATTTTTTGATGATTGTGGACAGTGCCACAAACATGGGTGGGCTAGCAATTCTGTAGTGTGCTGACTTAGATTCCTTTGGATAAACTTTTCTAGGACAGGTAGAGTTGAAAGGTACAGAAGTACAATTTTTGGGTTTTGAGTAACCTTCATACTGACTTTTACAGTGGCTATACTATTTACATATCTACCAGCAGGGAATAAGGATTTCTTTCCTCATCCTCCACAACCCCTACATCTTTGTTGTTATTGTCTTTTTAATGATTGACATTTTGACTGATATCGAGATGAATCTCAGTGTGGTTTTGATTTGTACTTCCTTGATCTCTAAGATATTGAACCCTTTTCATATGTTTATTGGTATTATATTTTAAACTTTGAGAACTGGCTGCTTATTTAGTTTGTCTTTTTATGTTGACTACCCTTATAATTTAGAATGAAGTCCCAGATCATCTGGTTTTTCTACTGTTCAGCTTTAAAGATATGGATCTCTTTCTGGGCTGCCATGCACTCTCTGGCATGCACACATAGACCTGTATTGGAGAACAACTACCTTCATCACTGCCTTTTATTTAATAATTCAATAGATCCTAGCAAGAGCAATCCAAGTCCATTCCACCTCTAACTACCACATGAAAATCTCAAAAGTTTGAGATACTACAGTCAGCATGTTATCACTGTCCATATGTGCCTCTTCCAAGTTTAGTCCCAGAGAAAAATTCAACAGTTGCTATGCTACTACATGCCAGGAATTGCCAGTCTACCATTTACCACCATTAAATGAGGATTTGCTCACAGCCATCTGGCTGGGGATACTGTTCCCAAATCCCACTTGAACATCTATTCTCTAAGACAGTTTCTGGTCTCAGTCTTCACAGGCCTTAAGTCAGACTCCGGGGAAACAAACTTTGACATGAAAGTCTGAGTGGACAGTATCCTGGGGAGTTGTCTTGACTATAACACCTGTGAGGGAGTATGTCACGTAGTACTCAGAATAAGAATAGGCTAAACTGTCAGACATTTATAGCTGAAGCCTCAGCTGATCTTGAGGGCAACTCTGAAACTGAATGACTCTTCAGAGAAGCCCTTGTTTGAAGCCTGGGGCTGCTGTGGATGTTTTTCTGCATGCTGTGAATATGTATTGCTCTGATTGGTTGATATTAAAGCCATTTGGCCTATGGCAAGGCAGCTTAGAGGCAGGCGGGAAATCCAAACAGATAGATAGGAAGAGAAAGGAGAGGCAAGGCAGACTGCAAGCCACTGCCAGGGAAAGCAAGATGTAAAGGTATTGGTAAGCCACAAGCCATGTGGCAAAGTGTAGATTTATAGAAATGGGTTAATGTAAGATATAAGAGATAGCTAGCAAGGGGCCTGCCACAGACCATACAGTCTGTAAGTAATATAAGCCTCTGTGTGTTTAATTGGGTTTGAACGGCTGCAGGACCGGGTGGGACACAGGAAAGCTTCCAGCTACATGGGGTTGAGGCCTCCCTACTTCCATTTGAACTCTTTGGACATGGGCTTCCCTTAGAGAAGGTTGTAACTTGAAGTAAGACAACCATTTGGCCAATGGACAAATCTCAGAGAGGAAGTCAATCATGAGTCTTTAACAGGACAAACTCATGAGGGCTGGAGGCGTGGTTTGTAAGTTTAAAAGGGGAAGTTGAGCATAAACCACAGCATCCATGAACTTATCTATGAGAGAAAAGTGCTTGGAGTCTAAAATATCCTATAATCTGGAGGACTGTACTCATCATTCAGGAGTAACAAGTCGGGTTATAGAAGCTTTCATGGAGGGTAGCTAAGGAGAAGATAGAAGGGATATGGATTTGTCAGCGTGCTTCAAGCATTGAACCAGGAAATGAGTGTCTTGACCCACATGACAAATAATAACTTGATCTAACATGTGCTCTTCTACGAGCTTCATGAATGTGTTGGTTAATTCACATAGGAGCTTATGGGTTATTTACCATCACTGTCCTATTTTTCAGATGACCTCTCATTTGAATGTACATCCCAGCTATCCATGTTTTTAATCACTTGCTAAACTGCTTTCATTATTTATTATGTCACTTCATATTTCAAGTGCTTAACACATATTAATCATCAATTATGAGATTGGCTCTATTATAGACTGCATTTTACAGAAAGCGTCACGACAAACATTTACTTGCTCTGTAAAAGAACTTTTCAGCACTTAATTTATCAAATAATCATGTTTGAAACTGAAAATACTGCTTCCACCAATTATTAACTATATGTTTGTCTTAGTCTATTTTCTGTTCCTATAACAAAATACCCAAAGGCAAGAAATTTATAAAGAATAGAAACTTATATCACTCAAAGTTCAGGAGGCTGGGAAGCTTGCGAGCATGGCCTCAACATCTGTCTGGCTAAAAGCATTCTTGCTGCAGAGGTACAGAAGATATTGCAGGACAACTCAGAGCATCTCTCTTTTTATAAAGTGATTAATCTGTCCTAGCTCCCTCTACCCTCATTCATCTAAACACAATTTCCTCCCAAAGTTCTGCTTCCAAATACAACTAACACTTAAATTTAGCTTAGTTTCCAACACAAGAGCTTATAGAGGATGCATTCTAACTGTAACAATGACCTTAGACAAGTGATTTGACCTCTCTAGGCCTGTTCCCTTATATGTAAAATAGGGACCTACCCAGTGGTTTACTGATATACAATGTTCTCCTCTATCAACATCATCATGCATCATCATGTTATCAATGTAAAGAGAAACTCTGGTGACCATATAAGCATTCCTCCTTATCAGATTGGTGTGCTTCTTAGTTTGTATAAAATATTTACATTCTAATTTATTAATTGGCATATTGCAGAGCCAATTACCTGACAGTGTGGCTAGATGCCCCAAGGTGAGTTGACAACATGTTTACTGAACTCAGTGACATATTTATTTCATATTGAAAGGTTTGGTTCCATATGACCAAGCCCTCCTGCTTAGTATCAGGGGTCAATCTGTGAATCTGAGAAGGGAAGAACTCACTGAGAATATACCATTCAGAACAGGCCTAGTCAGTCAGCAAGTCAATGTGCAGTTGGTTGAAGTGTGTCACAGTCACTGATACCTCTATCCTGGACATATAATGCTTGCCATGTCAGAACTCACATTCTACTATCTGCTCTGCTATGTGTCCTAGGGTGCTAATTTATGTGAATGATGGCAATGAACCCCAATCCCCTCCAGTTTCCTGTTGTTTTTTGATAAGGGGTTGTGGGGTAATAAACTAGATGTCAGAGTGATAGAGAAGAGGAAAACAGAGTGTGTAATAGGACTTCCTTCCTCTGAGTCCTTCCTGATAGATCATTATGATTTGGGGACATCCTTGGAGCTTTCTCTCCTGGCAGCAACACATCTACACCTGGAGTTCCTGACTAGCTCCGAGGACAGTTCTGTTCACGAGCCCTCGGTCTAGGGAGATAAAGTGGCTCCACTGTTCCTAAGGCCAATGAATGGCAAGGTCAATGGGACATCAAGGCTTTGCCCTTGCAAACCATTCCTTTGTTAAGCTACCAGTTACCACGGGCTTGAGTGTAACATCTGTTTCTTGCTGGAATTCTGACTGGTATGACACAGCAAACAAATGCAGACCTGTCACTCAAGGATCCGTGTTAGGATCCTAGTACTGTGCCATAAATTGCATGGCCCCTCCTGTCAGCCCATCTTCATGCTCAGTCAGTCTTTGAACGCCTTAGATCATCTACAATAATGGGAGCATTTGTGAGATTAAAAGGAGGGATTAGAAAATGTATAATCCATTCATTTTACCTTAATCTCTCATTTGATAGGGAGTCTTGCATAAGCCTGGTGTATACAAGGAGACCCTCTTTTTACCTTCAGTCTTCTCCAAACTGGTCAGCCTCTTGGTCTAAATTCTATGCCTGACAGGTCATTTCTGCTGATATTGCCCCATATCTACTTTGTCACAGAAAGGTTTAGCCCAATCCATACTCCTCTAGAATTCCTGTGAATCTTTACTTTCTGAACCTTTAATAGCAAGATAAATTGCAAAGCATTTTAGATCCAGGCTTATAGAAGCCACAGTCTGTTTGGAACTCTGTCACTCCGTGTTCTTGCATCACTGTCTTCCCTCTGGACAGTCAATTCCGTTTGTCAGCAGCAGAAAGTTCAAGTACAACTCCCCCTTCTCACTTTCCCATTTAGCTCATGCTCGATAACACCTAATCACTTTCCCTTTATACATTCCTGACCCTGCTTCACTCCAGCAACATCATGGCCTTTCTTCTTAAATAAGACTTTATCTTTGCCATATGTGTGTACACATTAACACTGCTGAGTTTGGCTGTATACAATTCTTACTTTACATACAAGTAGTCACTACATTTCTTTATTTACATTGTTGAAATATAGTTTATGGGTAAATAGGAATGGCTGGGCTATCTGGTATACCTAACCAGATTCTCCCACTGTCTTATCAGTTGTGTGTGTGTGCGCGCGCACACACACACACACACAAACACACACACACACACTGCCCAAAAGCATAATGCTTCCAGCTAACAGCATACACATGTCAGCTTTTCCTATCTATCTCCCATGTACCAGGTATCCAGAAATACACTGAAAAGAGATGAAAAGAATGTCTAATTAAGAACAGATTTATCTAAAGAATAGAGTGTTTTCTCCTCAAGTTATATCAAATGTATGATAATTTTTTTACCGTTTTAGAGCTTTATTGAGAGAGAGAGAAAAGAGAGAGACAGAGAGAGAGAGAGAGAGAGAGAGAGAGAGAGAGAGAGAGAGAACAGACAGAAGGAGAAGGACCACGTGGAGGGGGAAGAGCATAAAGAAAGAGCGATAATTTATTTAAAGTCCATGAATATGGGCATGCTGATTTTAACAAGAAACAGTCACACGTGTCATGAGTTTAACAGAACCCTGCTTCCACACACATCCTCTGCCACAATAACTAGTTTCCCCTCCTTTAGGAGGGAGGTGGCTAATATTCCTCAGAGCCACAGCATGGAGCCCTGCAAATGGGTGACCACATTTTACCTTTGAAAACAACAATATTGGGCAGAGGGTTGAGGCTCAAGTGTGTGGGTCAAGTCAGACTAAAGACATTATCATTAATCAGTTCTCCTTGATCTCCCAACCATTAGTTCTGGTTTCCAATCTAAATCACATTGTTTTAAAATGCTAACAATGAGATTTGAAGGAGACTTTTGAATATTTTAAAACTTAAGCCAAATGGTTGAATTCTAGAGAATGTACACATCATAATCTTCTATTGTGGTGGTACTTGTGCAAAAATAGTCTACAGACCAATGATGATGCACATTACACTTGGCTTGTGATTCCAGGAAACCAGGACACACAACTGTTTGACTTAGAGGGCTGGTCAACCATGAGGAAATTTCCTTTCATGAGAAAACCCCTCCAAACAGACATACTGACTGAGCTTAAACTGAGCCACCTTCTCATAAGCATTATTTTTTTACCTCCATCATTAGACAGCAGAGATGCCTTGAGATGCCATCTCTGCTCTGTCTCACTGTGTCCATCAATTTATTTAGAATCTTGTAGAAGTTGACACTTACCAATCTTTCACAAATATGCATTGTTTAAAAAGATAAGAGTGCTGAAAAGTATGTAACAAAGGAGGGTGCCTTGAATCACTCTTCCTTATAATGATCCACGTGTCTAGCAACAACTATTTTATACTTCGTACAAACTCATTTTTCTAATTTTCTAAATATTGTTAAATATTGTACCTATCTTATTCTTTCCCAATTTCATTTTTAATCACTGTTCGTTGATCTTTCCTTATAGCAAAAAAAAAAAATTGCTTTAGCTCTTTTGTACCACTTTCCCTTATTCCTCCATTAACCCTTCCTATGCCCTACTAAAATAATATACACTATCTCTTTATACACACATTGCTCTGACTACTGAACACAGATAGAACAAATGTTAAATGTAACAAATGTTTGTTTCTTAAATCATAGAGCCTTATGGTTTTCCTGTATTTTTTCACATTTATTGTTTCTCATGACCTACATTCTCTCAGAACCTCCCACTATAAAATTCTGTACCTTCAAGTAGGTTTTGTAAATTTACCAATTGCATTTTCTTTCTCTCTCTCTCTCTCTCTCTCTCTCTCTCTCTCTCTCTCTCTCTCTCTCTCTTTCATTCCTTCTCAATGTAACAGTCAAATAAATACCCTAAACATAAATTATATCACATCTCATCTCTTATCAAAGTCTTCCGATAGTGGCCTAGAAAGACATGATCTGTTAAGAGCACCTGTTGTTCTTGCAGAGGACCTGGAGGTAGTTCCCAGCATCCTTATCAGCAAGTTCATAACCATTTGTAACTAGTTGCTGGGCATCTGATATTCACTTCTGTACTCTTTGGGCATGTAGTATGCAGGCATAAACATTTAGGAACACATATACACACATAAAATAAAAACAGATACATCTTGCAAGTGTTTTTACATTCCTATATTATGTTACTCAGAGGAAGGGCTAACATGCTGGGCACAAGAAAGGGCTACAGAGGCAAATAGAATTAAAATAATTTGAATATATATTAAAAAAACATTGTATCTGTGAGAATGTCATAATGAAACACATTATTATGTGTAAATAATGCAAGCTACTAAAACCTTTTAAAATTCAAGAAAAAAATCTTATTTGTAATTGCCTTTGTGGTCTCTGCGGCCTTGTCCCCATTCTGACACAATCTTCAACTCTCCTCTTTACTCCATGCTAACTATGTAGACCTAAGTGAACTCTCTTAAGTGAGTAGACCCTTCTGCTTCATTCTGCCTAGAATGTTACTTTCCAACATCTTCATGTAGAACTACTCAAATATGACCTAACTGATGGAACCTTCCTGACACTATACAAAATGTAGGTTCTCTCCTACAGATAAAACATATGCTCTTACATTAAAAAATATTAACATCCAACACAGTTTACTTATGTAACCATCTACTTATTCAGTTATCACAGACAGTTATTGAGGGTTCATTTATTGGCCTGGGTTTCTTCTCACTTTATTTCAATATACTACAACAATTTAGTCAATGCATATTACTTAAATAAATGAATGTATAAACAAGTGGTACCTAGATCTTATTTTGAGCTTAAAAGGTATTCTTAGAATTACTCCAAAGACTGGGTTGGCTCTAGGATGAAGCTGAGATTTCAGGTAGGGAACAGGTTGTTAGATAAACAAAACCCAGCATTAAAAGAGGCCTTGGAGAGTCTGGCCTGGTAGCAAAGGCCTATAATCTCAGTTACTTAGGATTCTGAAGTAGAAGGATCATAGTTTCAATGTCCGCCTAGACTGCAGAGTGAATTCAAGGCCGGCCTAGATGACTTGGTAAGACCTATCATCAAATAAAAAGTAAAAAGAGGACTGGGGATATAACATAGCTCTGTGGTATAGTCCATGCCTCTCATTTCTGCAGCCCTGGATTCAATCTCTAATACCAACCGGTAAAACAACAAAGATGGCTTGGCCCACAGAGTTCAAAACAGTAATCTGAGCTACAAAAGAAGAGAAACCAATATCTTCAGGAAGTTCCAAGAGGAACGTAAGAGACTTGGCAAATAAAGCATTGTCTCCTCCACCTCTTAGTCTAGAAAAGGATTCCCTAGACAGGGCTAAGGAGATTGCTGCCCTTTGAAATATATGTTTACAGACTGGCTCCTGATCCCTCAGAACAAAGACATAAAAGACACTAAGTAAGTCCTAAAGAGATTTTACAAAGCCAGAGAAGAGAAAGGGAGTGGGGAGATAGAGAATATAAACCTTCTGAGAAATCAGGAGGGAACCTGAGATCTGGGAGAGCTCACTGCCTCGTGCTTTCTCTCTTGGCCACTTTCTTCCCTGTATCTAATAAACCTTTTCATCTCTTTTTAAGTGGCATAGAGGGAGTCATAAAGAAACAGCCTTGACAGATGCACATGGCAGCTCAACATGGCCAAACAAACAAGTAGACTTTGGGGCCCGCAGCTCACTGGCATCTCCCCAGAAGGCTGAGCTTGGAGTGTCCCTCCAGGGCAAGCAGGGTGGGTGCTCTGAATTCACTGAGGTCACATAAAACAGGAGATCCCCAAAGTTTCTCCATCACAGAAGCAGCCCTGTGTAGCTGAATCTGCTGAATGCTCAAAACCAGAGGAATTTCAAGAAAAATAAGAAAACAGGGACTAGAAAGTGTCTGTTCCCTCCTCCATAGCTGTTTTTTCAAGTCCACTCCATTTTGATCCTCCCAAGGCCCAGCCTGCCCCTTTTCCTTTGTAGACAGGAATTCTTAGAAGTACCAATGGGTAATGTAAAGGGCACTTTAAACTTGCTTCCTAGTTGCTTCTTCATTGACATCTAATCAAAACCTAAGAAAGGGAAATGGAAAAAGAAAGATGACTGATCTGGGAGACCTGGTGAGGAACAACAGCAGAAAAAGACCAAGGCATGCTCTTCCCAACTCCAGTTGCTGGGGCTGGAATAATAGCTCAGTTGATAAAGTACTTGCCATGCAAGAGTGAGGACCTGAGTTCGATCCCCAGCACACATATAAAAAAATCCGGGTCTGGTGGCACACACTTGTGATCTCAGCACTGGGAAGGCAGAGGCAGCAAGATCCCTGAGACTTGCTAGTCAGCCAGCTCTGCCTACAGGGTGAGTTTCAGGACAGTGAGAGGCCTATTCTCAAAAAGAAGGTAGACCATGCCTGAGGAACGATACCCATGGGTGATCTCTGGCCTCCACCCTCATCTGTGCTTGTGTGTGTACGTACACACACCATACACACACACACACACACCAAAAAACACATGCCATCTGGTGCTTGTGCATGCATACATACATACATACATACACACACACACACACACACACACACACACACACACACAAGAACACACACAGTATGGTTTCTAAAGATGAAAATGAAATAAATATAAAACAAGTGCCTACTTCACCCAACAAATTCCACATAAAGACTTCAACTTGCTCTTCTAAACCAAGTCTTACCCAACTTCTAAAGCCTGGATCAGCAGCTTCCACTCTAAACCTAACTTATGTTATCTTTTTTAGCTAAACAATTTTTAAGGTTTTCAGCCCTTCTTAGGAACCAAACTGATAGACCTGTACTGATATTAAGAAAGGGATTCACCAGAGCTGCCTGCATGCTGGACAGGCGAACAAACCCCATAGCTACTCAGCCCATGAAGCTGGATGTCTCCACAACCTCAGTCCGTCACCAAAAGTCTAGAAGATTCCTGATAAGCCACTGATCTTTAGACTGCAAAAGTCTTTGGCCTCCATATTTGTGTGTACTTGTGTGTGTGTGTGTGTGTGTGTGTGTGTGTGTGTGTGTGTGCGCTCACGCACACATGTGTTTTATTCTCATAGGTGAATGGGGAGGTACATGTGTATGTGTAAAAATGCATCAGAGCAGAAGCCAGAAGTCAACCTCAATATCATTCTTACAGAAGATTGAAGAAACTGCCTTTGATGTCACTAGAGAATGGCAGTGGCAGTAGCAGCAGCTTTCAGAGCAGCAATAAAAACACTCACTGAAGAAAAGCCATCTAGAACTCCCTGCTTTACCTAAGAACCTCTTTATGTCTGGGCCACCAGTTGGAAGGGTGCTCCTAGTCTTAGTGTGGATCTTTTCCCATCAGGTCATCCTATCTGGAGCACTCTAACAAACATGTCTTAGAAGTGTATTTCCAAAGTGACCTCTAGATCCTGTCTAGTTGACAATCAAGATTAACGATCACAACTAAGTAGGCTTTGCCTTCATTTCAGGAATCATATCTAGTTCAAGTTCATGCACAGGGATGGCTGATACAAGCTAGAATCATTGTGGAAGAGGGGACCACCATTGAGAGAATGCCCCATCAGATTAGCCTGTGGACAAGCCTGTGATGATTTTTCTTGGTTGATGGCAGATGTTGGAGGACCCAGAGTTATACAAGAAAACAAACTGGGAAGGGAGAGCAGGCTATTAAGCATCCTCCTCCAAGGTTTCTGCTTCAGGTTATGCCTTGAGCCCCTTCCCTGATTCCCCTCAGTGATGGACTATGACCTGGAAGTGTAAGCTGAAATAAATTCTCCTCCTTGTGCTGCTTTTGGTTATGGTGTTTATCAAAGTAATAGAAACCTTAGTCACTTCTCCATCCATTCACCGGTGTACCTATAGTGTTTCCATTGTTCTCATTCACTAATTTCATAAGGCTTCACAAAAGGCTGATTTTAGGCAAGGTACCATGATGGGCACTGTAAAGGAGACATGAGACATACATGTCTTAGCTACAGTTTCATGTTTCACATCACTAAAGGAAGTCCAGGGAAAACTCAGCAGGTAGGAACTTGAGGCAGGAACGGAAGCAGAAGCCATGGAGGAGTGATGCTTACTGGCTTTCTCCTCATGGCTTGTGTACCCTGTCTTCTTTAAAAACCCAGTACCACCCTGCCTAGTGGAGGCTGTGGTGATATATTGTGTTCCCCAAAATATTGTTCACCTTAATAAACTTATCTGGGGTCAGAGAACAGAATAGCCACTAGATATAGAGGCCAGAAAATGGACCCCTTTAATCCTATCACTTGGAAGGCAGAGATCCATCCAGATCTCTGTGAGTTTAAAGCCACACTGGAAACAGCCAGGCATGGTAACTCATGCCTTTAATCCCAGGAAGTGATGGCAGAAAGTTATATAAGGCTTGAGGACCAGGAACTAGAGCTGGTTAAGTTTTTAGGCTTCTGAGCAACACAGTTCAGCTGAGAGGCATCCAGTCTGAGGAAACAGAATCAGCTGAGGAATTGGCAAGGTGAAGTGGCTGTGGCTTGTTATGCTTCTCTGATCTCCAGCATTCACCCCAATACCTGGAACTAAGTTTGTTTTTATTAATAAGACTCTTTATGATTCATGCTACAGGAGGCATGAATTGGACCCACCCACATCAATTATTCAAGAAAATGTCCTACAAACTTGCCTCAAGCAATCTGTTGGGGGACATTTTATCAACTGAAGCTCTTCTTCCCAAAGAACTCTAGCTTCTGTCAAGTTGACAAAAACAAAAACAAAAACAAAAACAAAAACAAAAACAAAAACAAAAACAAAAACAAAAAAAACTAGCCCAGAAAAGGACTCAAGCAGTGTAGCAGGAATCTTAAATGGTCTTATTAATAAAATCAAACCTGGAGCCAGGTATTGGAGTGAATGATGGAAGATCAGAGAAGCAGAACAAGCCACAGCCACCTCACCTTGCCAATTCCTCAGCTGATCCTGTTTCCTCAGACTGGAAGTCTCTGAGTCCTCATCCAGAATGAATCTCAGCTGAACTGTTGCTAAAAGCCTAAAAGCTTAACCAGGCTTAACCAACCTAGTTCCTAGTCCTCATGCCTTAAATACCTTTCTGTTTTCAGCCATCACTTCATGGGATTAAAGGCTCTTGTTACAACGCCTGGCTGTTTCCAGTATGGCCTTCAACTCACAGAGATCCAGGTGGGTCTCTGCCTCTGGAATGCTAGGATTAAAGGCGTGTGTGCCATCATTTTCTAGCCTCTATATCTAGTGGCTGTTCTGTTCTCTGACCCCAGATAAGTTTATTAGGGTGTTCAATATTTTGGGGAACACAATATCCCCACAAGGCAGTATCTTACAAAAATGGTCACATTAATTTTCAGGGAAAAGCAACAGTTACATATTTTGTATCCAAAGCATTAAGAAGTGATTCCAACAATTCCTCATGTGTGGGGCATCGCTTTATCTAAAAAAAAAAAAAAAAAAAAAAGCTCCCAAAATGTGAGCTCAACAAAGATCAGGGGACAAATGCAGGCAGTGTTGACTACCAATGTCAGAACAGCTAGTGGTCCAGGAACCTGAGCCTAAAGGAGTCTTACTGTGTTCATAACACATGTCCATAAGAGCAGCATGCACTTAAGAGTCCTTAGCTAGGGGCATAAACATGGGTCCCTCTAACACAACACAAGCTCTGCAACCTTGGGCAGGTCCAGTATCCCGTTTGTCACACACAAGGCCTTCAGAGACTTGCCTGTCAATGACAATCTGGACATAATGACTCCAAAGTCTCTTCCAGCTCTAGAATCCAGTGAATTTTTTTCCATCTGTTCCACATCAGAAAAGCATTTTAGCTCTGTCCAAAGTGCAATCAGCCTGGAGTCAACTTTTTTTTTTTTTAATCCATGTCTTCAAAATTCTTTGGGCTCTCTGAAGATTTAGAATTGCCAAGGAATGTATGACCATTTAGGTGGCCCAGCCTCAAGTCTGGGCACCTTCTTCTATTAGGTCCTGTGGATTCTTCCTCTTTGTCCCCAGCATCACTCCGAAATCCTCCCAACAACTTGGCCACATCCCTCCCAACTCCTTATTAACATATGGTCTCCTTAACCCACAGAATTGTCTGTCTCATTTTTTGAAAAGCTACTAGTAAAAGTTTTGAAATAGAAACCAGATGCATGCATGCACCTTGGGATGTATGTATTATGAAGATGAAACCGACACATCTCTTCCCAGTTGGCTTTGTATCTTTTTTCCCCACCTGGTCATGTGGTGCACACCTGCAGTACGTTGACAAGGCTTTAGATTACAACATGAATGGTTATATCAGGTTCCAGGATGGCCTTGGATTTTAATCCCAAGTGGTTAGTGCATGCATCAAGGGTTTTTATTCCCACCTCATCTTTACAGTTCTCCTGGCTTCTTCCTGCACTAAAGCTAATATTTCATGTGGACAAACAAGCCCCTATTCCTTTCTTCTGCTTTCCAATTTTTTTTTTATTTTGCAAAGTTGCCCTTCCCCCACTCAGTTCTCAGTAGAAATATTGTGGTGTGAGGCAAACATGTGCAAAGGATGGGATCACTCTCACTATAAAACTGTTCACATCTTTCAACAGATTGTCTCAGGCTGGAAAAATGCCTTGATAGTATAGGTTTGGCAAATTTCATCTTCTCATCTGTCAATGAGCTGTATGTATGTCTATACATATTCATATAATCAAACAATGCTGTGTAACTTTCTAAACTGGACCCTAATGAACTAGATAGAGTTCATATACAAACATATATGTGCCTCCAAGGTAATAGAAAATAAAGCTATGCAGCTCTAAATAATCCCATGAAACTCAAATGCCACAGATATATCCAAGAAAATACTATATGACCTAAAAATACAGTGGCCAGATTTTCTAATTAAAAATACAAGATTTGAGTTGATGGGTGTCTTAAGATTTGAGCAGAGTATTTGAAAGTGTAAACACTATGTGGATTCTACAATATTTAACATGCATGTTAAAAGCCACAGACAAAAATTCTGGCCTATAAAGGTTAAGACAAGAAATGCTTTGACCGTTTACTGTGTGTTAAGCATTAGCCCCCTGTCCTGTTTCTTTCCACTTTTATAATCTAAATGTAACATTGTAACCTTACATTGAACATACAAATTTCACATCCCCTATCTCCTATTTTGTTGTCACAAATTCTTTGCCGTTCTGGCCATTAAAAATAAAACTAAACAGTCTGTCACCATGATCCCCACCTCCAAATCCAAGTTGGATTAACTATGACTTCCTTTGATGCATATGATGGTTTAGAAATGATTATGACACTTAATGGTTGTTGATTAGACTCGATTGAGGGGTGGTTAGACAAATTTTACACCTCTGGGTGTATCTAACTGGAGGTTTTCAGAAAATATTGTCATATGAGTCAGCAGAGTGAGGAAGAACCACACTGAATTTAAGCGGAATCTTCAAAAGGTGAAATAAAAACGTAGAGAAAAGACTAGGTGGCAGGGAAACTCAGGCTTGACCATCTCTGCTGTCTTAGTCAGTGTCCCACAACTGTGAAGAGACACCATGGCCATGGCAACTCTCATAGAGGAAAACATTTCACGGGAGCTGACTTACAGCTCAGAAGCTTAGTCTGTTGTCAAGATGGTGAGAAACACAGCAGAACATAGACAGAAATGAGGCTAGAGAGTAACTGAGAGTTCTAGATACTTATCCAGGAAAGAGTGAGCTACTAAGTCTGGCCTGAGCATCTGAAACCTCAAAATTCACCCCCAGTGACACACCCTCCAACAAGGCCACGCCTACACCAACAAAGCCACGTGTCCTAACCCTTTCAAACAGTGCCACTCCCTATGGGCCATTTTCATTCAAACCACCACACCTGCTTGGATGTGCCCTTTGGTGCTACTGTCACTGATGGCCATCAAACTCCAGACTCCTCAGCTTTTGTGCAAACCCCTAACAGCTCCCCAGTGCCCACAGGCCTTCAGCCTTGAACTCGGGATACATCTTTGGTTCCACTTGTGCTAAAGTTTTGAGTCTCCTGGACTGAGCAGCCACCAGGCTTCACCAAGCCGCAACAGCCAGCCTCTTCAGCTGACCCCTTAGCTAGCAGCATCAAGATCCAACCATGGGAGTCACCTACTGGGATGCACCAGCACTGCCAGGCCACCAGCTGATGTAGCTCCAGCTAGTGTCACACTCAGCAGAAACTCCCAAGGTGGGCCTAATCAACCCACCCAGTATAAAAGAGAAGGTATATTGTTATGTTAAGTGAAATAAGGCAGACTTTAAAAAGAGAAATACTGTATGTTTTCCTGTGTAGAACACAGATTTAAAGTTGCATATATGTACATATATCGACATGTATATATGTTGCAGCAGTCATGAAACTGGAAAAAGGATCATGAGAGTGAAGAAAAAGGTTTTAAGGAAGTGGGGTGGGGGAAGAAATGACACGGAGTAAACATGACATGAGAGATGGAGGAATTACGTGGGGGAATGAAGGGAGCCGGGTACATCAGGGTCAGGGCACAGTGGAAGACAGCAATGGAAACTAGAACACATGTATGAAATGTCATAATGAAACCCTTCACTTTGTATACCAACTCAAGAAATTTATTTAAGAGAGACCAGTGAGTAAACTTTAAGACACTCTGCATGCGAGTCCACAGCAACAGATCGTATGATTGCATCCTTCTCCAAAATTCAGTCTCCTATTTTTATGCAACTTGTTTATGTCTATACCTAAAAATGTGCTTATGTATATATAACTAATACATAAATCCTCATCTCCATGCCAGCCCTCCAGTGACAGACTGGGAAATGCTTTGAAACCTACTCTTTCCCTGTCTCCTCACTAGCTGGCATTTCTGTGAGATGAGAACAGGCCAAATGTTGCTTTCCCACTAATATTAAATTGCCCACTGCATTTAAAATGTGGCTATGCCTATAGCAATGGAAAACATACCCAGAAGTTAACAAACTCTCAGCATGCTTGCATAGGTGTCTTTCACAGATCTAGGAGGGGTGCTTATCTGTGTTCAAAGTCTTTGTAAAGTTCACACACACACAATACATGCACTGCAATCCACAAGGGTTGCTGTCTGTTCCCCTCCAGCTACTTTCCTGGAGTCTCAGTGGCCTTTCCCCAATCAAGTGAATTCTTTAGCAGCCACAGACACTTTAGGATTCTGCTCTGGTGAAAGATAGACACAGGACCATCCATCATGTTATAATACAGATATGCCTTTTATTGTGCTCAGTACTGAATGAAGTAGAAAAATGATAGAATGAATATGAAATGTCCATGAACAGATGTTAGAGCTTCCTGTCAATGATCAAACATGCAAACAAAGGATTAGTGGACTATATTCTAATAAAGACAGTAAATATGAAAGTTCTCCTCTCTCATGGACAAACTTCGCCATGGACTGATGCCATCATCAACACAGCATGTATCTTTTCTTCATCTAACAGAATTCCTGGATTTGTAGAAAGCAATTTTGGTCAGTACTGCAAGTAAGAACCCACCTTTGCATGTAGTTAGAGATATCTGTGTATATTGTTATCGTTTACAGACAATAATGAGAGAGTTGTGATGGACCAATCTATAACTTAAACTAAAAACTTTCTCTTTTTCCTTTGAAAACTAGTGTTGTAAAGCTAGAACCATAAGTTTAGGAAGACCAAAAGATGTAGACAATAATAGGAGAGAACACTGTACATGTCTACCAAGCAGTAAGTTGACTGCAACAACATGTCAGTCCTGTGTCTGTGTTTCAGACAGAAAGATAATGAGAAACAATGGGCAAATATCATATGTGGTCCAAAGAAGTTAATAAAATGATCAGTTCACTTATATATAAGCCAGATGTATTTGTACTTAATTTCACCCTTTCCCAGTTTTTGAATCTCTGCTGTGTTGATTTTGTTTTATCCACATTTTCTTAATCCACTCATCTTTTGATGGAGATCATAGTTGGTTCCATTCCTGACTATGTGTATGCATCTCCATGGTATGCTGACTCAAGGTCCCTTAAGTATATATAAGGAATGGTATATAGTTGAGTTATATGCTACTTCTTTTTTTTTTTGTACCGACTTTTGTAGTGGCTGTACCAGTTTATATTCCACAAACATAAAGACCCTGCCCCTCCATTCTATAGACTGCCCCTTCATTCAGAAGATTGTTCCCTTTGTTGTACAGAAACTTTAAAAGGTAATGCAGTCAATCTCATGTGTTAATTCCTGGAATTATTTCCTGTGCTAATGAAGTCCTTTCCAGAAATTGCTCACCTATGTCTTTATCTTGAATTGCTTTACCTACATTTTCCTGAAGGAGTTTAAAAACCAGATAAGGACACAATACAAAAGAACAGTATGCACTCACTCTGTGATGAGCACTGATGCAAAACTCAGTAAGATAGAGAAATAGATAGATAAATAAAATTCAAGGATATATTAAGATCATAGACTAAGATCAGTTGATTTCATCCTGGGATGTGAGGTTGGCTCAACATGCACAAATAAATAAATGTAAACCAATTCATAAATAAACTTGAGTAGAAATACCATAATCATCTCAATAGATACAGAAAAGAACTTTGAGAGGGTATAACACATTTTCATGATAAAAGCCATGCAGAAACTAGGAATATAAGGGACATCTCTAAACATAGTAAAGTCTATAGCCACTGTTCTGCTAAACAGGGGAAGTGAAAGGATTTTGTCTAATGTTGAAAGTAAATCCAGACTGCTTACTCTCACCACTCTCTCCCAGTAAGTACTTAAGGTCTCAGCTAGTGCAGCAAGACAAGGATAAGGAAGAGAAGGGATGCAAGGAAAACAGGACTAAGTCCAGTGTTCTTTGTTCACAGCATGATCCTATGCTTAAAAATCTCAAAGACACCAACAGAAAACTCTTAGACCTTTAAGCATATTAGCAGGATACAAAATCAACACATCAAAGTCAGTATCTTATATACCAATAATGAAGACACTGAGAAAGAAATCAGGAAAACAATCCCATTTCAAAGAGCCTCAAAAAAAATAAATAAATAAACATAGGAATAAACCTAATGAAGACAGTAAAGAGCTGAATGATGAAAACTTTAAGACATTGAAGAAGATATTAGTAGATGGAAAAACTCCCATGCTCATAAATTACCAGAATTAATAGAGATATTACCGAACAGGATCTACAGATCAAAACAATGACCATTAAAATTCCAATGCTAGTCGTCGTAGAAACAGAAAAAACTACATTAAAATTGATGTGACATCACAAAAGATCCTAAACAGTCAAAGTGATCCTAAGCTAAAAGAGCCATGCTGGAGGCATCGTGCTTGTCTCAAAACATACTACAGAGCCAGAGTAACAAAAATTGTATGATACTATTTTAAAACACTGGAACAGAAAAGCCTACATGACTACAGCCACATAATTTTTGACAAAGGTGTTGAAAATAAACATTGGGGAGAAAAAGAAAGCCTCTTCAACAACTGTGCTGACAAAAATGGATCTCATATCCACATGCAGAATGAAATTACATCCATTTTCCTCATCCAGCACAAAACATAGATTCAAAATGAAGCAAAAAACTTAATGTAACACTTAGGGTTTTGTTTTAACTTTTTTTTTCTGGGTTTTATTTTTGCATTTTTTTTTTTTAGAATTTCACACATGCATATGTGTTTTGACAGAGTCAACCCTCCATCCCCTACATTCCTCTGTGCTCCCCACCACCACCACTTCCTACTTGACACTTCATTTTTTTTCCCACTGAGTCCATTCATTGCCCCCAGTATGTGCCTGGGTGTAAGGCTATAATAGGGGTAGTTTCTCAGGGGCTACATCCATGTGGTCTTCTTTTTTCTTTTTTTTTTTTAAGATTTATTTGTTTTGTGAATATGAGTACTCTATCTGCATGTATGCCTCTACACAAGAAGAAGGTACCAGATCTCATCACACACAGTTGTGAGCCACCATGTGGTTGCTGAGAATTGAACTTAGGATCTCTGGAAAAGCAGTCAGCACTCTTAACCACTGAACCATCTCACCAGCCCTGTGGTTTTCAAAATAACTAAAAATAGTCATCAGATTTAAAAAGAAGAAAATTTGCCTTGAAAGCCTTGATTTCTGCTTTTACTTTATATAGCATATAATGCTATACACACACACACATACACACATATGGAGAGAGAGAATATTGTATATAGCATAAATCACAACTCTTTGTGGCTCTTAGCAGTTGCATACTACACAAAGTTAATAATTACATACAGTTAAAATACAGGAATAAGAGGCTTAAAGCTCCTATCTATGTCTAAGGCAGTATAGGTTTATGAATTTTCATTCCATTTATTTCCACATTTTTACCTATAGGAAAATTTTTTAATTGTTATCATTATTTCAAAAATTTACATGAATTAATTCATCAATAGCTTTCTTATAAAGAAAAGTAGTAGAAGATACACTTCAAGCATTGATAACTCCATGAAGTCTAAAAGTGTGGCCACATAAAACACAAACTTGAAAGAAATCATTACAGTGTAAAACATATATTTGATGGGCCATACAGTAAATGGCAAATGATAATTCCATAGGAGCTGGAGTTACACACATCACTTCTGTAATAAGGAAAAAGATGTAACAAAAATGCATCCAAAGAGAGATCATGTTTCTCATTCAGCCTTAAACAACATCTGTCTTTACTGTTGTCCAAATTCTGAAGCATTCAATTATCTTAGCAGATTGAACCTTCTTCAACCTGCCAACCAGGCAGGTGTTCCAATGCTCAGCTAGAGGAGGAGAGCCCTAGGTAGATGGCTAGCAACACAGGAGGTTCAAAGGGAAATTGTCCAATTCTATATTGGGAACTATCCTAAGCCAACTGTTCATCTGATGCCAAAACATTACCCTTACTTTAAAGAAATAAAACCAGGAGAGAATGAATATGTTTCTTGAACTTTTTTTCATATTTGTCAAACTGAACAAGTCATAATTTTTCAGTTGTCATGATGACAGTTAATACTGATTGAAAATTTTCAATGTATAAAATATTAATCTAAGGAAGTAGCAGATACTATTTCACTTATTTTAATCTTCAAAGGAACCGCATGATAGAAATAAGAAAGGAAAGAGCACTTGGGACAAAGAATATGAAGAAACTTGTTCCCCAAAGCTTTTTAATGCCTGTGATGCAATACCTGAAAATGATACAGTTGGTACAAACTTAAGTCTGCCTGACAAAAGTACTTTGTGTTTTAATCAAACAGTAAGCATTATTTGAAAAATACAACACAGCATAAAAGAACCCAAGATACATTAATTCACTGATTGTACCCATCCTGAGGAAGGTGTATATTAATGTGTTTTCTGCAGAGAGAAAGGACCCATGTGATCATTGTGAAGCCTTATGACATGAAAACTCAGAGAAGAAAAACACACAGTCCTGATCCAACATAGACCTTCACTAATGCGATAACAAAGAACTCTTCACAGTTCCTAAGAGAACTCCATCTTTTAACCAAAACACAAATAAAGTTGCACTGGGATTTCAGAGAGTGTGTGATCACACCTGATTGGAGAAATTTAAGGAGGATGATAGAAGTGGAGTGGGATTTCTGTAGTAAGGATATAGACCAATCCTAGGCTGAGGGGACAGTGTAGTGGGAAGTGAGGACAAGTGCATGAATGAAGACTACTGGAGTGTTTTCAGAACCACTCGGGGAACTGCAGTCAGTCAGTAAAAGGACAAAGTAGGAAGAACCAGAAAGTGGGACTGGACTACAGAACAGAGACTGGAGATACAATGGGAAACTGAAAATACCAACAGTCACTATGGTTGGGCCCCAGCACATGGCAACTTGTGTTGGAAGGTGAGCGATGTGATAAACAAACCAGGTCATAGCAAGTAACCTGGACTCTGGGACTTCACAGCTTATCCAGCTTGGGATCAAGTCTGTGTTCTAATTGGAGAAGAAAGAGTAGGAAGCCATACCCATGCTACTCTTCTCCTTCTAACATATGCAGCCATCGTTTTCCTAGTGTCTAAATAACATGGTTTTCATAGATGTTCTTCAGTTGTATATTTACCTACATATTTCCTCAAAATCCAGTAACACTGTTTGCCTTTACCAGTGAGAATTTAAAAACAAACACTGACCACTAACTTTATATTCAAGTTTCCCTTAAGTAGTCTCCATGAAAAGAAGGACACACAGCACAATCCTCAACAGTCCAAAGGAAGAGGATAAAGAAGCCAGTTAAGAAATTGTTGTGGAGTAGTCCTTTACACTGTGTTAAGGTGTGTCACTGTGATTGGTTTAATAAAAAGCAAAACAGCCAATAGCTAGGCAGGATTTTCAGGGCAGAGAGAATATGGGAACAAGAAGGGCAGAGACATCATGAAACACAGAGCAAGGAGGATGGGCAGTAAGTAGATGAGGTAAATGAGCCTGGGATAGCACATAGCTTAATAGAAATGGGTTAATTTAAGTTATAAGAGCTAGCTAAAAACAAGCTAAGCTATCAGCTGAGCTTTCACAATTAACAATAAGTCTCTGTGTTGTTTTTTTGTGAATTGGCAGCCTAAAGAAAAAATCTGTCTACAAGAAATTGCTTTAATTTTCCCAAAACCAGCATATGGGCTAGCAAACTTGATCTGAAAGATCATGAGGAACATGAGGCCTTATCCCAACACCACCTTGTTGGAGTTTGTACCTATTTTAAGTTTAGGAATGAGATAACATGGTGTCAGAGAGATCACAGAACTTGTTCAAATCTTGGTGCTAATCCATCAAGGACTCAGGACCTGACTGCAGAGCTATTCAAGCCCTTGTACTTTACCATGATGAAGCACATCACCTAGCTGAAAGAAGGAGACACATAACAAATGAAGACCACGCTCATTCTGAGGATATGGTGGAAGAATGAAGGTCACTGTGTTGAGCATGCTAAGGAGTCTGAACCACACACAGTAAGAAGCACAGAGCTATGGAAGAACTTAACAAACATATGATTTGATGGGGCTTTTGAAAATTAATCAAAAAAATAAACACTTTTTTTTAAGAGAAGCTCTCACATAGCCCAGGCTAGCCTTGAACTTGCTCTGCAGCCAAGGATGATTGATACTTCTGCTTCCACCTCCCAAGTGCTGGAATTATGGGGGTGCACCACAAGGTCTAGTTTATGTGGTGCTGGGGATCAAACCCAGGAATTTGTAAATACTAAGCTAGCACTCTACCAACTGAGCTACATACTCAGCCCTGAAAAAAAAATCTTAAGATATGATGTAGACCCATACACCAGTATCTATTGGGAGTGAGGTTTGTTTTGTTTTCTGAAGCACGAGTCTCAACATCCTCACTCTAAATCAAGATGCAAGTTTTTAGAGTTTGTGGGGTTTTTTTCCTAAGTTTTGAGATCTATCTCTGGCCTGACAGGGATTGTGGAGAAGTAGTCATAGTTGTTTATATTGAATGTCATAGGTTGGTTCCTCATTGTGTGAATGACCTCAGGTTGACATGCTTGATCCAAAGGAAGCTTCTGTATAGTGGCAGGTGCCCTTGTCCAGTTTGCTCTTACCAAGACTGTCACTCCCAGGAGACTCCTGACTAAGAAAGAAATTGAGTCTAGTTGGGTAGGTCAGGTGAGTTAAGAGGTAGGCACCTAAACGAAATACACAAAGTATCAGAAGCAGAATGTTACCAACAGATCCCAGAGAGAAGGGATAATGGGCCAATCAGAGTGGGCCAGGGTTTGAGTCAGAATTGAAAACACACTGTCCAACTGGAGAGAATAGGACCTGTGGGCCAAAGTCTTCCCTGTAGCCCAGGGTGTTACATACACAGTCTTCCAAAGGAAGTTCTAACTGGGGCACTTTAGAGCAACAGGCAAAAGTTGCCCTGCATCTTACTGTGACTAAGAGCAGTGCCTACAGGATAGTTGGTGAATCCAGTTGGGTCCAGCCATCTTCTGTGGCAGTACTAGCCTAGAGGCAGTAAATGAGGCAGATATCTGGATAAACCATCTTGAACTGAGAGAAGCTAGAAAACATGAAAGATATGTCAAGGGCCACTTAGTCACCTAGATCATATTAAGAAAAGATGCCAAGGCAATACAATATAGGAACTAACTACATGGAGCTTCTCAGACTCCATTATTGACATTTGTTATGGGATACCTCACCATGTCCCAAGCTTCCACCTGGTAGATGCTAGATCATTCCCAGTTCCTACAACTATGATAACCAAAATGATGTCCAGTCATGCCAGATTGAGAGGCACTAGAAAATGATCCTAATGATCGCAAAATACCCGGGCAGAACCTAAACACAGAAATACTTATAAATGAGAAGGTGTATAAGATAAAGGCAAAATGGTAAAAGTGAGCATCCCATTTTATGCAGGTGGTCTGAATGCAGCATGTGAGAGCAGAGCTAAAGTCTGCCTCAAGCAGCATTTGAGGGTCAGGGCAACATAAGCACTTCAGATGAGTGACTTTGACATGTCACAGAGCACTCTGTGTCTATTTCTGTGTGGGAGGCTGCATGAAGTTCTAATCTGCCTAAATCTGATTGGGTGGCACCCTGATTGCTCTATTCATCTGTTCGTTTACCATCTCTTTCATGCCAGCGTTTTCTGACTACACTCATAACCCAGCAATCATCCCAGCCCTATCAAGCAGGATAATGGGGCTTCGCTTTAAGCTGAGATACTCCACAAAGCATAAGCAGGAGATTTAGATGCAGCTGAAGTTTCTGAAAGTTAAGAGCGCAGTGAGGGTTAGCAGTTAGGCAACAAATACCACCAGGCAGCCCTGGTTTAGCTTTTCCTCCAGTTGCAAACATAATACCTTCATTCTTTCTCAGAGCCTTTCCATGAAGTGAGACCTCGCACGGCAGACTTCCCCTGGATTCATCCCTGGCTTCTCGATGCAGTGGCATTTGGTAGCTGACAGATGAAATACTTCATGCAGAGCATATGTGGCTGCCACACCCTTGGAACCATTCCTGTGAGGGCTCCAAGTAGCACTATTCTATAGACCACTGAGGACCAGCTTGTTTCCAGAAGCTTGTTTCTATAAACAGAGGAGGGAGTCAGTTCACCATGCCGTTCACGGAGTGTGCCATTTCTCCCAGGCCTGGTGGAGAATGCCAAAAGACCCTCCACTCCTCTTGGCATCCTAGTCACTCTCACACCCTTCCAGCAGCTCACAACGCCTGTGCAGCCTCCTGCTCCTGCTCTTGCCTGGACTCGGTGATGGCAGAAGCATATGAAGAAGTCACTTAACTTCTTGACCCTCCCCAATCATTTGGTGGCTGTCACAGGGATTCCAAATGCGAAGCAGGAGGTTGTCAGAGGCGAGCTGGGTTCTGAGAGGACTTCTGAGGGCAACAGAAACCCCAAAGAGCCTCCAGGGATCCATCCATCTTCCAGAAGAGCTTTGTGAACTGCACTTTAGAGTCAGGTGCGCCATCTTGAGAAACCATCCCACATTCCAAGCAAAATTAGTTTAATGTTCCCACATAAAACAGTCCTGAGCCAGGTGGAGGATCATTATATGCACACGCACTGTGGAACTAAAAAGGTTTGCATGCTGCTGGAAGGAATTTACGGGGAAATTTATTACAGATCCACTTCTTATGTAAATTGTGTTGCCATATGATGAGCTCAGTGGAAGTAGCAAGGCCAAGAAAGGTTACTGGGCCCAAACATCATTAGAGCTTGCAGCATCCCCTTTGAGAAACAAGATAGTCTTCATCCAGATATGCTCCCTCCTCCTACAAAAGTAAGGAAAGCAGAAGGAAAGACAGTCCAAACATTCTACAAGGATAGCCCCATCACTGTGGGGAAATCCATCTACTTTTGTGTGTTCTTCCTGCAGTCAAGCTAACCTGGAGAGCAGGATGGGGACAGAGGCCAGTGAAGATCCTAAGTAGACAAGCATCATAGCACTTAGCAAGGGGAGGAACAGTAGGTTTTGAGATCCTGCCTTTTCTGTTTGGGTAAGGTTTTGGAGGTGAGGAGTCCTTTCTACAACTGACTCCCCCAGCCCCTGCACATCGTAAGTAACAAATCACCACAGTGGAAGCCAAAGCAGGGCCTTGGAAGATATACAGATCCGAGTCAATTTCTGACCCACTCATTTGCTAACAGGTCATTATAGCAATAGAAAAACAACAAACAAAAACTCACAACAACAAGATCATACCACTCTTCTACTTCTTTTCTCCACTGGGCCCAGGTTATCCAGGGGACAGATACTACAGTGACCCCAGGACAGTGCCTAGGCCTTGCTATCTGCAAACACAGGACTGCAACTCTCCCATAAAGTCCTCCTTGACCCATGCTCCTAGGTCATATCAAGCACAGGCCTTAGGACCTTTGCACTAGCTTCACCCTGTGGAATATTCTCCAAGTCCACATAGTTTGATCAAATGTGTGCTCACAGGTCATTTGATCAAAGAAAACACCCCCATTGTAAAATGGGACCCACCTTCCCACATCCTGCCCCAGGATTTCTGTATGGCTACTCCTATGATTTGTTTCCCATAGCACTTATAGGCACCGAAACACCATTTAATCATTTGCCATACACTGTTTGAGTCCTGCACAAGGAAGGATACTCCAGGGCTGGGTTTTTATCTACTGTGTCCACAGCCATAACCCTAGTGCTTAGAACAATGTCTGGCATGAGGCAGTGCCTATGTGGATGGATATAACTGACTACTTACTTTACTGAGATGAGTTTCACATTGATCATCCCAAGCAGATGCAAACAAGGAAGCAATGATACCTGGGTCTCGGCTTAGGAGAAAATTGACTTTTAACACACTTCTGTTTGTTTAAGGCATGGATTGTATCACTCTAATGACACAACTTGTAAATTAGTGTAGACAATTCACTTGTAGCAAGGGCTATGTTTGAGTACTATTTTTAGTTATTTTTTCCTTATATAACAAAATCATCCCCAAATCTCAGTGTCCTATAACAATAATTTTATTCTGCTTCTCATTTCTGTGAGTTAAGGACCCCAGAAAAGAAGCTCTGATGATACCTCAGTTGCATGTGGCATTCAAAAAAGCTTCTCAATGGCATTCAAAATCTGGGGGATGGTCTAGTACCACACACCAGCACTGGTTAAGGGAGAACAAAATGGAATCACCCAAAGGATGTAGAAAGTCAGAGCAGAGAACAAGGTAAGAAAGGGATATCAAGATACTCGGGGCAACATTAGCACTCCTCAAAACCATTTGACTTTCAGGGAATATGACATCTACATGTCAAAGGTCAACAGGCTTCTTGGAAGAGCAAATCGCCAAACAAGATGAAGTCACATTTCATATACATATCATTGAGTCCTTAAAAATAAATTATACATGGGGAAAAAAGCCCCTAGGCACAGGTATAACAGGAAGCTAATTTTGTAATCAAACTCACAGAAAGTAACTTTAAAATTAGCAGGCACTTACACCAAAGCATTAAGGCTTTATACCAAACAGCAACCCAATGAAAGATAAAAGGACCAAACAGGGAAAGCACATCTGGGTCATTTCATACATATTAAGGTGGGTCTAACCTAACCTTAGGTTGAAGTAGAAAATGGCTGTGGATGGATCTTTGAAATAGAAGCCCCATGAGTCAAGAGCACACCTACAACCTCTCCTCTCGCATCCCCTTTCTGCACTGATGGCATTGGGGCAGGAAAGACATAATCCAAGGAAGGACAGAGAAGGAGAACTTAGATGTATTTGAAAAACAAAATCCTATCTGTCTCCTAGCTTTCCTTAAAAACACCCTCACCAACAGAGACACATTTGCCTCCTGTGCTGAGAGACAGACAACCAGGCAAGAAGCTGATCATGGCAGTACACTAAAGGCAATAATGGATATTTGGTGCACTCGGAGTGTTGACCGGCTCATACAAGCCTGATGGGAAGAGAAGGGGGATGCTGACAAGGCTGTAGGTGCTGGGCTTGCCCAGCAAGGACCAGGCCTGATCTCCTACCCTGTCTTTATCTGTACCAGCAATGCTTTTCACCTTTTATTTCCTTCTCCAGATCCTTGTACAGAGGGGAAATATTTGGAAAAGTCTGTTTTTGGTTCCCAAGCTTATATGCTCTCAACTGAGCATGGTGATGTATCTCTGTACTCCCAGGACGTGGAAGGTAGAAACAAGGGTATCAGGAGTTCAAGGACAGCCTGAAGTTGATATGCAGAAGTTAGACTTGAATTCCCTTTTCCCTTTAGGGTCTACAATTGAATGTCACTTTGAAATTTGTCTTTGGCAGTTGACCTGTCTGTCATAAACGAAGGCTGAGGATGCTGCCATTCTCTCTACCCTAGATCAGCAACACTTCACAAGAGAATCTGCTGATGTTTGCTGATATAGAGCATTAGACTGCCTTTTTTTACCTTCCTAGGGTGTTCACACTTGCTACTCCCTTTGTGGGCAATACTTCAAGAAACCCTTATGATTATGGTTTTGATCTTAAATAGTCCCCCAAATCCATGTGTTAAAGATTTGGTCCCCAGCATAAGAGTATTCCAAGACAGAACATCTGAGAGATACCTGAATCATGATTGCTGTGACCTTAGAAAGGCATTTGTCAATTCATGGATTTGTATCTTAACAGATTCTTGAGAGGTGATAGAAAGTTTAGGAGATAGCTGGAGAAGGTAGGTCTCATGGGGCATGACTTTGAAAGGGATATCAGGACCTTTGGCCCTTCCCTTACTCCTTTCTTCCAGATGTCATGAGATGACCAGTATACTCTGCCACATGTTCCCCACCATGATATTCTGTCTCACTACAAGCCCAGAAACCTGGCCAACTGACAATGATGGAAGCTTCTGGAGCAGGGGGTCAAAATGAACCTTCCCTCCTTAAGTTCTTCCTTCAGGTGTTGTGTTAGAAGAGAGAGAACACGACCGTTTGTAGTCTTGAGACCAGAAAGCCCTGAGCAGTTCCCTGCCTCTCTCCTTTCCTGGAGACCTCTCTCTGAAAAACTTAGCTACTTGCAAATTCCCCCAATGCAGGAAGCATATCCATGGTAAACCTCCATGCCTATCACCTGAAGCATCATTGCTGAGGACCATTTTTGGAAAGGCTTTCTGATGGAGGAAAAACTGAAGCTCCATGGAAGATCCCATACCAAGTAAGAGAGAGGAACAGGGCGTGACTCATTAAGGCCTGTCAGGCAGCCCTCCTGAGTAGGGTGGAATCCAAACAAAAGACCAGGCATAGAAGCTCTGCATTAATGAGTTGCTCCTACAAAGCACTGTTATCCATCATTTATTGCTACAATAATACTGCTTAATAAACAGTGACATATCCTCTGTGACCTACAACACATGGAAGAGCAAACTATCATTCTTCATGTGTCTGGCGTCAGTTGGAACTCATTAGTCAGATGGCCATTGGCTAGAGCAACTAGGAATCTGCCCTGTCAGTCTCTCATCTTTCAGGAGGCTTGTCCAAGCAATCCTAATGGCAATGGCTAAGGAGCAGAAGTGAGCAAGTCCACTTTTATAAGCAACCTTTAAATCTCTGTTTTATATCTATTAATATCCATTTTCCCTAAAGAAGCAGTTCACTGAAGCAGGCTCCTCCAGCTTGCAGAAATCAGTCATTAAATGTTAGGTAACTTTGAGAGCTGGCTATGAGCTCTCTGGTAGATTGAAATGAAAAGTAAGAGCCCAGTGCCTCCAGAGATCTGATACACCACTGGCCCAGAGCAAGCCACATGACTGAAGTCAAAAGGAACAATCAGGAACATCATGCCTAGAGCAGTCAACTCTTAAAGTCACACAAAAAAAGGGAGTGAAGTCAAGGAGTGGCAACATGATGAACTGGAAACTTTTTTATTATTATTATTATCACAGATATTCAATAATGCTAGAACTGAGTGATTTTTCAGGTTCCACTTAGTGTGGGACCAGTCAAGTTCCTTTTTTTTATTTTTTATTAGGTCATTTGAAGTCTCATGTTGATTCTCCATGTTGGCAAACTTTCTCCTCGTAAAGATTCATGTGGTCTTGGTGTTGCAAGAGCACTTTAAGTCTTTCCAAGGACAATGGATAATAAAAAGCAGGGACCTGTTTCTTAGTGTCTGTAAGTGCCAAAAGCTCTAGGGCTGGGACCACAACCATTGCAGAGATGGAAACATAGCTGGGAAAGCTGAGAGGTGGAACCCATCCAAAATCAGAGTTGGAAAGAGGCATCAGAAAGGTCAAGCACTTGGCTGCATTCTTCATGCAATGGCTTTTGAGGCATGCACACAGGGGTGGATACAGGGAATATGGAAAACTCAGGGGAATCTCCTCATCACTGCATTTAACACCTGCCTCCCTCACCTGTCACATAAGCACCCACAAATTGCATATAAATCTGCTTTCTCAACTGTTCATTATAGTCCATTGCATATTCAACAGGCAGCTGTATACTATGTCCTCAGCTAAAAGAGCTTCACTTAGTTGGATAGTAAGAATATTTCAACGGCACCTAACCATTTTGTCTTCTCAGTCAGGAAAGGTTGACAAAATAACTAAAGTTTTAGAAGTATGAAAGAACAAAACAACTTTTTATAGCACACATTGGCTTGTAGATCCGGATATGACAATGAGTCTAATGGGATGACTTGACAAGGCTGATGGATGCCCAGGAACAGGTTAAGCATCATTTCTGGATCTATGAGGATATTTCCAGAAGAGCTTATCATTTCAACTGGCAAACCGAGTAAAGAATTGATCTCACTGATGGGGGTGGGAGTCATCCAATGCATGAGGGTCTGAATAGGACAAGAAAGGAGAAGGGCAACTCCAATTCTGTGTCTCAACAAGGCTGTCAATCTTCACAGAACTGGTACTCCTAGCCCTCAGGTCACCTGACTTACACAGGGGCATTCCACCATCAGCCCCTAGATTAAGGCTTTGTTGCACCATCTGAATCTCTGCTTGTACATAACAGACCAGAAGATAGTTTGGCTTCCAAACTCACATAAACTAATTGTCTTTCTATTTCTATGGAGAACTCTAAGAATGGGGAGGTAGCTATCATCTGCAAACCTGTCCATCACTAAATAGAAGAAAGCATGAAAAAACAGGCTGGGTCTTAAGACAAATATCACTTCCACATAGAAATTATCACCCAAAGAAGCCACATAGTCATAGATAACTTGAAGGAAGCAATCACTTGTATTAATTTCCAAAGGCTTCTATCACAAAGTACCACAAGCTAGTTGCTTATGGTTCTGCCATCTACCAAGACCACATAAGTAGGCTAAATCTAGATGTTGGGAGGGCCATACCCACTTTGGGGACTCTATATCTTGTCTCTTCCAGGATCTGATGGCTGTAGGCATTCCTCAACTTACTCCCATCTTGCTCCAGTATTCTAAGTTTTTACTCTCCAGACCTCCTCTACTCCATTTTTTTCCACATTCATCTCTCTGTGTGTCAATCTTTATATCTTGTAAACATCATATAAACCTTTAGGATCCACCAGACAATCCAAGATAAAATCCCCAACTCAACATCCTTAATTTAATCTCATCTACAAAGATCTGTGAAGGTTAATCTTTATTGTCAACTCAACTACATTTACCATCACAGAAGCATACCTCTGAGTGTATGCCTAGGTATTCCAGAAAGTTTTCACTAAGGAAGGAAGATCCGCCCCAAATGTAGACAGCACCATCATGTGGACTATAGTCCTGGAATAGCTAAGAGGGAGAATGCAAGAGGAGAAGCAGATTTCATCCACCCTGTCTTCTGACTGCAGATGTGATGTGAGCAGCTGCCTGTGCACCTGCTGCTATGACTTCCCTGTCATGCTAGAGTGCTCCATCAGTCTAGCAGCTGAAGAAGCCTTCCCTTAAGCTGCTTCTTTCAGGTATTTTAGAAACAAGAGAAAAAATACCCCTCTATCCCCAAAGGCAGAACTGCTGGCTACAGGAATTAGGACTTACATCTTCATGGACATTATTCAGCATAAGGACCAGTGTGGGTGGTCTTATACATACTCTTTATGTTTGTTCTGTAATGTCTTATATTTGTCCCATTTTCCTCAACAAATTTCCAATTTGTAACACAGAATATGCCCAGCCTATTTATCAATGTATCTACCTCACAAGCAAAGATCATTTTGTTAAAAGTATGCAAAATATAGATAAACTTTCAGGTTAAGGGCATTTTTTTTTCCATTTTCCCTTGACAAACTACTGTTTTAAACATTTACAAATTAATCTGTCCTCTTTGGCTCCCCCCAAAGGATCTCAGAATGAAGTAATAACTCCAACAAATAGTTTGTTATGTTAACATCTATGACACCAGGTTCCATTTTATATCTTTGGAGCCAAATCAAGCAAAATAATAACTGTGAATTTTGTAGCTCTTTTTTTATATGACAAAGGTTTCTGACAACCAGTAAAAGCAAAATTATGAGCAAACTGAAAGGGAACACACATTGTTTAAAACAAATAGAGCCCACATTTCCCCCACTTTAGAAAAGTCCATAAAAATCAAGTAGAACTCCACGTGGAGATCACTGACAAACTCCATGAATGGAGGAAAAAGTCCAGTGAACCATCAGGGTTCATGTGCCAGAATCTGAAGATCTATGACTAAGCACGATAGGCATGTATGAGCTTCCAAGACTGTAAGTATCTGCAGCAAAGGCTTTTTGTTCTCACTGTGACACCCTTTCCAATGCACTCCTGCCTTTCAGGGTCTCCCCCAACCCTGTCACTTACCTCTCAACCTTCACATGTACTGTTCTTTTTCCTAGGACACTTTGCTCTCAAGCAAGCCTCATTCTAAAAACAGAGTCAGATTTCATTATGTCCCTGCTCAGAGCTGGGCTTGTGCTCAGCAATTAGAAGATCTAATATTGTTCAAAATGTCCATAGGACAGAAAGCGATCTAAGATGTAATGAGCCCCAGCAAAACTCCAACAGCACTTTGTTTAAATAAAAAAATTTAAGTTCTAAAATTCACATGATATCAGAAAAGATCACTATGTCCCAAGTGATCTGAAATGAAAGAACGAAGCTGTAAGTATATGCTACCTGACTTCACAGTACTGGTCTGACTAGTTCTTGTCAACCTAACACACAAGTTATTTGATTAAAGGAACCTCAACTGACAAAATGCCTCCATCAGATTGGCCCCGAGGCAAGTTTGTAAAGCATTTTTTTATTAATAATTAATATTGGAGGGCCCACCCATGGAACACCCATGGGCCTGACCATGATCCTGAACAATATAAGAAGGCAGACTAATTAACCCATGGGAAACAAGCCAGTAAGTGGTGATCCTCCATGGCTTCTGCTTCAATTCTGGCCTCAAGTTCCTGCCCCAATTTCCCTCAGTAATGGAGTGTGACCTGAGAAGTGTAAACTGAGATAAACTCTTTTCTCCCCAAGTTGCTTTTGGTCACAGAGCTTTATCACAGCAATAGAACCCTAAGTAAGACAACAACAAAGCTATAGTAATCAAAACAGCCTGGCATTGGCATGAAAATGGACACATAGACCAATGGAATGGGATAGAAAGCCCAGAGACAAATCTCTATGCTTACTATAAACTTATTTTCAACAAAAGTTCTATGAATACATAATAAGTTAAATAATACAATCTATTCAATAAATGATATTGGAGAAATTAAATATCTACATCCAAAAGGGTAGGATTACAGTGTTATCTAGCACCATATACAAAAACCAAGCAAAGTGGATGTAACACTTAAATAAAGAATCTGAAACTGTAAAACTTCTAGAAGATCTCTATGACATTGATCTGGGCAGTTATTGATTTCATATGTGATCCCAAAGCTGAGCAAACAAAAGCAACATTAAACACACAATTATATGGAGTCAAAACTTTATTTTCAGCAAAGAAAACAACATAATAGACAGCCCCTGAATTTGCATTAAACACTCGCAGCCATTATTCTAATAGAGTTCAATTTGTATTGGTTTATTGACTTTTAATTAACATTCAAAGAAATACAAGTTATCTGTTTACTGCAATTTTGAGTCCTTAGGTGCATGTCCAGGAGTGATACAGCTGGCCCACATGATGGCTGTTTTTTGAGAAACCTCCATACTGATTTCCAGGGTGCTACACCAGCTTGTATTCCACTGGTAGTGCGTAGTATGTATTCCTTTCTCCACATCCTCATCAGCATTTGTTGCTGCTTGTTTTCCTTCATGATAGACATTCTGGAAGGGGAAAAAGAGAATCTCAAGGTAGTTTTAACTTGAATTTTGCTGATTGCTAAGGCTATTGAACACTTTAAAAATAACTTTAAAAAAAAAGCCCAACTTCCTGCACACACTGTCTCTCTTTGCTTGCCATATTCTGAATTCCATTGCTGTTGCACCTCCACACCCCAGACTATCTCCCTCTGACTTTTGCAGCACCCGTGAGAACACTTCCCTGGCAGGGCGGCATACCCAAACCTAACTCAAGCAGCATGGTATAGCTTCTCTAAAGAAAATCCTCCTTTGCGTATTTCTGTTTTCTTTAGCTTTCTCTCTGATAGGATTTGTTTTTCATTTGAAGTTGCTTGTCATTTATTCTGTTTAATTGGTTACCTTTGTCCTTTTACAGTTTCACACACACACACATATTATACACGAGTTTCTCTGTCTCCTCCTCCATCCTTCATTTTTCCCTTATCTCCCTCCCATCCTTATCATAGCCTCCCACAATCTCTACCAGTCTCTTTTAGACATTCATGGCTTTCGATTTTATTTTGTGAGACTTTTAGTTTAACGAGGGTCATCTGAGTGGACACTAGATTGGAACTATCCATTGGATCTTCGTGGGGTCATCCATGGAAGCACAAACAGTCCCCTCCCTGAATCTACTAATAGCAAATAATTTAGCAGTGAAAGGAAGGCCCCTGAATCCCTCCTCAACCCATGCCTGACTACTGACAGGTCTCTTCTTGCAGATCCCCAAGGCAGGCACTCATAGCTGTTGTGAGTTTGTGATGGGAATGGCTGTGCCTTGCCTCGAAGATGGCATCCGACAGCCCTTCTCTCTACTTTTGGCTCTTGTATTCTTTCTACTTCCTCTCCCCTAAGCCTTACAGGGGATAATGTAAATGTCTTGCTTATGGCCAAACATGGAATCTATTACTTAGTTTCAGATGCCAAAAATACACCTGAAGGAAAGACAGCATCTTCAACAAATGGGGCTGGGAAAACTGGATATCCCACTTACAAAAGAATGAAACTAGACCCTTATCTCCAACCTTGCACAGAAACAATCAACTGCAAATAGATTAAAGTCTACAGTAGAAAGACAGGCTCTGAAACTGATTTTTTAAAAAGGTGAATGTAAGGAGTTCACTATCACATACAGGTATAGAGGAGGACTTTCTAGACAGGGCTGTGGTCACTCTGAAAAATAAGACCAACCCTTGACAAGTAGACTCTCATGAAAGTAGGAAGCATCTGTAAAGAAAAGCAACCAGTATATCAGGAGAAGAGGTAGCCTACAGAATGGGAGACCATCTTTGCCAGCTGTGTAGACAACAGAGGATAAACATCTAGAACATACAAAAATGAAACATCAAGAAAACAAACAATCCAGTCAAAAATCTGGGCTACAGATCTGAACAGGGAATTTTCAAAAGAAAAAAGAAGTGGCTCATAAACATTTTAAAAGGTGTTCAGACGAGATCAGGCACGTTCAGGGTGGTATGGCCTACCTAGAAAACGGGACCCTAGGAAAGACCCAGGGATCACCCAATGACAGAGAAATGGATGAGATCTGCATGAACAACCTGGACGACAGTGGGAGTAATGAAGGGCAAGATCTGAGGGAAAGAAAGCTTAGGGGAGCAGGAGATCCTAGATGAATCAAGAACAGAAAGGGAGAACGAGGAATAACAGACCATGATAAATGAAGACCACATGAGAACAGGAGTGCTTGAGAGGTCCCCAGAAGTCCACAATGATATATCCTCTGTAGACTGCTGGCAATGGTCGAGAGATAGCCTGATCTGACCTAGTCTGGTGATCAGATGACTAAACACCCTAACAGTCGTCTTGGAACTCTCATCCAATAACTGATGGAAGTGGGTGCAGAGATCCTCAGCCAGGCCCAGAACCCATGGCTGATGTATAAAACTAAAACACATAATAAAAAAATTTAAAAAAAAAAAAAGGTGTTCAATACCCTTAGCCATAAGGGAAATACAAATTTAAACTACTTTGATCTTACTTCAGTCAAAATGATGATCATCAAGAAATCACATGACAAGTGATGCTAAGGATGTCAGGAAATAGAAGTCCCCATTCAGTGCTGGTGGAAGTGAAAACTGGTTCATCCACTTTTGGAAATCAGTTTTGGAGGTTTGCGGAATGGTAGAGATAGAGCTATCACATGACCTAGCTATACATTCCTTGGCATATACCCAAAAGATTCAATATCCTACTGCACGAGGTTTTCACTCAGCATGTTCACCACTGTTCTGGTCACAATAGCTAGAAAATTAACCAGCCAAGATCTCCACTGACTTATGAATATATAATACATGTACATAAGAGAATTGTATTCCACTGTCTACAAAAAATAAATTGATGAAAGTGGAAAAATTATACTGAGTGAGGGAACACAGGCCCAGAAAGACAAGTGACATGTTCTCCCTTATATGTGGATCCTAGCTTCTAGTCTCTTATTTTGTGTGTTCAACATGGGGTACCTGTAGAAGCCAAGATATTAGAAAGAAGCCATTCAGGGAGGGATACCTTAAGGAAGAGTAAGTGTAGATCATATTAAAGATTTTTCACCTCATTTCACAGATATGGCATCTAATCTACCATCATACCCAGAACAACTGTTTAATGTTAAATCTGTTAGGAACTCAAACTAATAAATATGAAGAAAGCATTCAACTATAAAATGGGCAAGGGACATAAATATATTTTCTCTAAAGAAAATGGATACATTGATAATAGATATATAGAAAAATGCCCAGCATGACATAGATGACAGTTACTTTTAATTTTTGTCAACTTAAGAAAATAAAATTGGAAACAATGTGGTATGTAAGAGCCTAGTAAAATCTCTCTTCCAGAAGCTCCAAAGTTTATGTCTAGGAGGCCAACTGCTGCAAATGGAACTCTATCTCCCTCAAATTTGATACTAAACACCTCATCCTCAGTGTGGTAGTTGTGTAGATAATTGGGTTAAATGAGACACTTAGCATGGGGCAATCATGATGGGCTTCCCATCCTTGTAAGAATAAAAAAGACAGATAGCAAGTACTCAGCATGCCAGAAAAGGTTCCTTGCCAGAACCCAGACATACTGATACCTGATTACAGACCTCCAGCCTCCACAATGCAGTTTTAAAAACCCACCCCACCCCGGGTTGAGATATCTTTCTATAGAGTCACAAAAGTCCTAAGGTATAAACCTGGGATGTGTGTCTTTCCTGTATCCCAAAGGAAAGAGACAAGAGACACAAACCCCAGGATGGCTCAGAGATTCTCTGAGCTATGATAGAAAAGTGAGCTCAGCCTATAAGGCACACAACACACCCTGCCTCATCTGTGTGCCAACTCTCTGAACCAGGGATTTGAAGTAAGAGGAGACTTTGGTGCCATCCATGCACTTGCCAGACCATATAGGCCACAGATCATAGCAATGGTCACCAAACAGTTTTCCTGGCAGCTTCCAAGACACCACTCCAAGTCACAGACTCACAGGACGTTTGGAAGGGTAGCAGGTTCTTTCCTCCAGTAACTGGAGATATCCAAACAACCACCTGCATACATCACAGTCTTCAGCTAAAGGAATACAATACCCCCTCCTCTGAGAACAACATCACTTCCTACTCTAGATAGCACACTCATTGATTTAACAAAGCTACCAAAAAAAAAAAAAACCAAAAAGCAAACAAACAAGTCAAAAAACACAGCTGGTATACCTTAACCATAAAGAAAGTGAAGCTTTTAGACACACTGCCAATCTCTCTCTCTCTCTCTCTCTCTCTCTCTCTCTATATATATATATATATATATATATATATATATATATATATCTTCCCCTTTCCCTTCCCCTCCCCCTCCCCCCCCTCTTTCTCTCCCTTAGGTCTAATTATTTGTTAAGGAAAAGAAAGATTAGGATGGATCTATGGTGGATATCCCTTTATAGCTAAAGCCATGTGGAGTGGGTTTATCTCAGGGTACCCCAAATGACTGGTCATGGAGGCCCATGTCTATAATCTCAGTGCTCAGGAGGATCACCACAAGTGTAGGGCCAGATTATTCTACATGGTGAGTTCCACACAACCTTGGGCTACAGAGTTCAGACTGCTTCAAGAAAAACACTTAAAGATAATAATAATACTGAATATTTAACACTTAAAAATAATAATAATAATGAATATTTAGCTATTTTAAGTCTCAAATTGGCTCAAATTGCCACATGAACAAAGCCTATCTTTCCCAAGTTCATAGGCCCTTAGCATCCTTTGTTAATCTTCCACTTCCCTTTACTTCCTGTATCCCAATGGTTTTCTAATGTCATCTGGGACTCTAAACCCTAACGAAGGTATCTGTAACTGTTCTAATACTTTTTTTGTGAATTAGTTTAATATTGTTCTCATGTGTGTTGGTGCCATTAAAAAAAAAAAAGAAGATGATGCAATACAATTATTTTGAATGGTTCCCATGGCTTACCTGGTAAAATTGTTCATCTAGAATAAAATTTTTCAAATCTTTATTTTCAGCTCCAAAAATTTCTTGTAAGCTACTAACACACATTTCTAGCAGGGAACTATACTGATGGATTGTCCTTATTTACCTTGCTGTAATTAGCCTCCTGGTCACCTATACTTGAATGCAACATGTCTAGACATATCTCAGACCATGGGGTGTTCTGTAGAGGGTGAATTTCTGGACCATGGAAACTATTTTGATAATGAAGAAGAAAGCTACTTAAAAAAAAAAAAAAAAAAAAAAAAAAACAAGATTCATAAAGCATCAAAATCTGGATGGCCATACTATGTGCAAGTAGATCCATATACAGAAGTCACCGGATCCTGAGGTTTTAACTAAGCAACTGTCATGTCACCTATGGACAAGATACAGTTGCATTGTGGTTGGACTGTATGCAACTACAAACCAACTACATTTTCCAGTTAGGGCTAAGATATTACTTCAGGGTGGACTTAGAGCCATTGTCAGGAAGAATTTTAAAAATAAAAAACAAATAAATAAAATAAATGGCCATGAGAAGACAAGGCAGGCATCCCTGGGACATGGAGAACTCACAAGCTAGTAATGAATTGTGTGGATGCACACATGTCCTTCTGTATACAGTGTTTAGTCTAAGAGATTCTTCAAGCAGGAATTGAGGTAATTTTGAAAATTTTTTGTGTACAGTAAATCCTAAATAAGACTAAAGTAGAGTAGCAATTCTTTTTTTTTTCATATATCATTCATCAGTTTTTATTTTATAGGTTGAAGATTTTGCTAATTTCTTTTTTTTATTTTTCTTTATTAAGAAATTTTCTACTCACTCCACATACCAACCACAGATCCTCCCTCCTCCCTCCTCCCACTCCTAAGCCCTCTTTTCCAAGCCACCCCGCATCCCCACATCCCCCAAATCAAGGTCTTCCATGGGGAGTTAGCAGAGCCCAGCACACTGAGTCTAGGTAGGTCCAAGCTCCTTCCCAGTGCACCAAGGCTGTGCAAGGTGTCACACCACAGGCACTGGATTCCCAGAAGCCTGCCCATAGACCAGGGACAGTTCCCAATCCCCCTGCCAGGGTGCCCCCCAAACAGTTCGAGCCAAAGAACTGTCTTCTGTATCCAGAAGGCCTAGTCCAGTCCCATGGGGGCTCCACAGCCACCAGTCCACAGTTCATGGGTTTTCACTAGTGTGTCTGGTCATCTCTGCACGACCTCCCATTATGATCTCAAAGTCCCTCGCCTACAGAATCCCTCCTCTCCCTCTCATCAATTGGATTCCTGGAGCTCAGCCTGGTGCCTGGCCATGGATGTCTGTATCTGGAAGACACCATGATAGATAAGGACATCATGGAATAGGAAGAGACAGAGTGCTGGGGAGGCTCTCATGAATCCACAAGGATGACCCCACCTTGGTCTTCTGGCAATGGTCCAGAGGGTACCTGGACTGGTCTACTCTAGTGACTGGTCTAGCAAATAACCTAGCTGTCATCATAGAACCTTTGTCCAGTGACTGATAGAGGCAGATGCAGAGTAGCAATTCTTAACAACTGTATTGACTAAAACTCATTTGTAGAGGTAACAAAGCTCAAAGAGGTCCCAGGTCATTGAAAAAGGGCAGACTTGAGACCTGTGGTTTTACCAAGTTATTCAACAGATCCTGACACACAGAGATGTTTAACGATCATGGATATACAACACTGATTCTCAAACCCACTGGAAGCTAAGTATTATTGATTCTGACAGGCATAGGGAAACGTGGTGGCATTCCCAGCACCGATGGGGCTGAAGCAAGAGGATTGCTGTGTGATTGAAGCTAGCCTGAACTATGCAGCAAGTCTCCTCCTTCTCTCCTACCTCTCCCCCTGATATCTCTGTCTCTCCCTCCTTTCCTCTCCCCTCCCCTTCCCCTTTCTCCCTCTCTCTCTCTCTCTCTCTCTCTCTCTCTCTCTCTCTGTCTTGATATATATCAAACCATCCCCCAGAATAATAATAAAATTTTAATTGGCTTAAATGGGCACCAAGATTTGAAAGGTCCCCAGAGTCTGAGAAACATTGAGTGTAAACATGGTTGGTGTCCCCTAAGAACTATAAGGGAGAGTTGAAGTCCCCTAAGAGCTGATCTCTATGTGTTTAGAAACCCAGGCAACCAGAACCTGAAATCCTTGTACCTATCTTGCTTGTTTAAAGATGGAGTCCATGAATTGGCAGGTTCCTCAATGAGATCATGGAACCATGAAAAAAATTAAAGCCATCATTATGTGAGTGGCCTGCACATCATGAGACAGTGAGCATCATTCTTGGCTTCTACCCACTGGATGCAGTGTGACAACCAGGCATGTCTCCAGGGGTTGCCAAGTGTCCCTACAGGGCAGAAATCACTGTTCATAATGACAGCACAAATGGCATGGGACCAAATTCTTGGAGGTTCAACAACTTGCCCAGAGACATAAGACCAGTAATTAGCAGTGGTGGGAAGGGAAGAGACAGAACATACACACAAATATACACATGTATGCACATACATACACATGTACATACATACAGTCCAGGAAAACAGATATTTTTCTATACTGAGGAAAAGTGAGATTCATGTCATTCTTGCCCTCCTCATGAACGAGGAAAATTAATGTAAATAAAAACTTTAAAAACTTGAAGCCAGTCACTTCAAATTCTTAAAATTCTGTTCTTAAAATTATTTTTAAATCCTAAGATACTTAAGTCGACTTTAGCTGTCCTTATTTCAGCCATTCACTCATTTATTTCTTTTCAACCAGGTCTCTCATTTCCCACACTGGCTCATAACTTTCTATGTACTTGGGGATGACCTTGAACTTTTGGTCTGCTGTCTACTATTCCTACAGACTGATAGTACAGTTGTGCACCACCAGATTGTGCAGTGGTAGATGTCAAACTCAGGGATTTGTGCATGTTATGCAAACACTTTATCAAACTAACTACACCCCCAGCCCTCCACAGTATTGTGGCTACACACCTACATTGTTCCTGGGCAAAATTACCCACCCCCATGCCAGTCATGTTGTCTTCATACAAATGGCCCATAAATTCCTAGTGAGATAGCTACAGATGTTTGGCTCAACTATTAATGTTAACATAATTAGATATTATTTTACTCACAATAAGTGGATTATAAATTATTCATGATACTATATGTATATAAAAGTAAGGAGACCAAATCGAAATAGATTTGAATCTGGCAAGGTGAATGATGTTATCTTAGGTGAAAAATTAACACTGTCTGCCACTGGAAATGGAGCTAGCTGGTTTTGGGTTACTGCAGAGTAGTTTTGGATGTGACCCACAGAGCAGGGGGACATATTTCCTCTGAGTCGCCTCAATGAGGTAAAATTTCCATATGGGCCACAGACTTGTGTTACAGACAAACCTTTCCTATCAGGTTCTCTCATCTCTGTCTGCAGATTATCATGATACTTTCTGGAAAGACACAAAGACACCTAATAAGCAAAGGTGTGGACATGCAGGCATCAGAATGCTCTTCCAGCTGGCCAGAAACAACAAAAGTGAAAGAGAATTTAAAACAGAAGAAAGAATCAACCTTTGACAATGGAAAGCTGAGGAAAAGCAGAAATGAAATGTTCCCCCATCACCCTACCTTATGAGAAAGTAAGAAAATCTTTGGAAGTAAAGACAGTAATGATTTTGTAATCCAATAATACTGGAAATTCAGCAGCCATGTGCTCTTCCATATTGTACGTCCCTGATCTGAGCCTCAATTCTACTCCTTGTACATGGAGATGGTAGAGCTATGGTGAAACTCAGATAGGACTGTGTATGCAAATGTCCTGGTACAATGACTGACACTTAGAACTTCTCCGGTCACCTTCTTCCTTCCCTTTCTTCCTTTTCCAGACCCACCCTGCAAAAATGGAAGGCTAGAGACATAGGTGCATTCAGGTTTGTTAACTTTACTGCCTGTCCCTTCAGTATCTGCTGAGGATGACATGGATGCTAGCCTGAAATTAGACCTTCACTAGGTTAATAATAGATCTCAACTGTTGTTCCATCTTTATCTCCATAAATAGTACAGCCTCATCCCATTCCAATGGGAGTGGCCTGTACTACTCCAGTGGGAGTGGCCTGTACTACTCCAGTGGGAGTGGCCTGTACATCATCTGTCATCCATCCTGGGCTAAAACCTTGACAATAACAGAATCATGTCAGATAAAAGTAGTGATGATTAAGCATGAGGTGGAAACATCAGAATTCCAGAACAGGTGCACTGGGCAAGAAAGACAATGACTGTAACCTTAGCCCAAAGAGAAAGGGCGGGGGCATACCATCTTCAAATTTTCTCCAAAGTAAATATAGTTAGAAATTGGTTTAAGAATATTTGGCCTCTAAAAATGGAGCTTCCTTCCTGAGTCAAAGTTTTGCTCTGTGAAGGGGTATCAGCACTGAATAAATGGGAAGTGTCTTGTTTCTAAAGAGAAGGAGGCAGCTGAGAACTTAAGAGACATTATATTATGCTGAATTGCACCATTTCACTAACCAGAGTTGTGTTTATAACTGGGAGGGACTATAAGAGACATTCCCCAAAGACCTTCTAGTGATAGCCATACAAATATGTGGAAACCCAGAAGAACACATTATTCATGATATGTCATTCAAACAAAGACATTCAGAGATGGACCACAAATAAGGTAAAGGGTTGGGGCTTTTGGTCAGGGTGGGGCAACCCAGAGACAAGTGGCTGTGTACACTTCAGGGTGGTGAGGGCCATGGAGAAGGAGTTGCTTGTCATGAAGGGTACAGCAATTGTTTCCTCTCCATCATCTGCTAGTACCTCCATCAGCCAAGCCCATTCGGAAATAGAAAACACAGGATCTGTGTAATGCAGGTCATACTAGTCAGTGTGATCAAGAATGATGGAAAGTGGATAATATGACGTGTAGCATCACTTTTCAGTGAAACTTGACCAGACTGTGCTCACTGTGATGTCTGCAAACCCAGAGATGCCCTGGACATGCAACTCTGGAGGGTCCTTGTCTGACGGAATGTCAGGCACCCCAAAGGCTACCCAGAGCACAGGTCTGCAGCTATTGACAGATGCAAGTAGGATAGCGGGAGCAGTCAATGGGTAACAGGGAAAGGGACCGTCACAAAAGCAGAAGTAGCAATAAGCCAGAGGCATAGTGATGGCATTCTTAAAGGAATCCACTCTCACAGTGATGCCAAAGGCACTGTGGAGGAGACTATGCTTCTGAGATGTGGCCAGAAAGCAACCTGCTGCAAATGAGGTCCTGCACAATAACCTTCCCACTCATGAACAGTGATGAATGAGAAGCTGTCCAGAATACAAAAGCAGGAGTTATTGTTCAAGTGCAATCACAGAGATGGCAAGCAGCAGAGACCCCAGCAAGAAGAGAACAGGACACAGGCTATTTTCTGTTATGTGTGAATCCACTCAGCCTACCCACATGTACACTCTGCCCCTCTACACAAAATTTTCTTAGATGACCTGCAATTGCAGAAACTCTATCCTCCAGCAAAGTGGGTGATGTATCCATCCATTTCATAGTTCATTCTCCCTCCTGGTTTCTCCATCCATGTAGCAATGTGGCTCCCTGATGCCTTCTGTGGTACCATGAGGCTCAGCCAAATGAGTCCCAGGTTCTAGGACTGTTCAGCCCTGGTTGTTAACCTGGACCATGGACCTTAAGTATGCCTTTCCATCATAAACCAAAACAACACTCGAAGTTACCTACAAATGCATGATATGCAGTGAGCCTGAGAGACTCCTGTAATGACTACTGCATGTGTTATGGACTTTTTTCATGTCCCAAAAATTATATGCCAGTCGCAAATCTCCAATGTGATAGTATTTGAAGGTGGCAACTTTTATGAGAAAATGGAATAATGACCGTGTCCTTTATGAATGGCATTAGCAACAATGAATAATAGAAACAAAATTTCAGATGGCAGACCTACAGACAATGTGAAGCAGACACTAGGAAGGGACCTCTGCTGGTGCCAATCGTGCCATACTACCTACCATGCTGTGACAAGAAGGGAGAAACTTACATCAAACCACTCTGTCAGGAAGAACACTTCAGTGCCACATCCCCAAGCATCAAAGAACTCTCCTTCAATGACTAAGAAAGAGATGAAAAGGGCAATCATGTGAAAACACCACAAGAGAAGACTTGAATTCAAACTTGGTGGGTGCAAAGACTGAGGGGTGATGGTAGATAGGCACCCCAAGTCCCATCAAGAGGATCTTAAGCTCAAGCAAAGATTACCCACTAAGGATACCCACCCACATTTTAAAACATTTTTTTAAACAGTGAGAACCAGAAGAAGAAAAAAAGCCTTAAAGATACATTCATCCCAACTGATGTATAAATCACAACATATACACATAAAAATATAAAAGCAAGCCAATATGACACCTTCCAAAGCCCAGGACTCCCCAATACTAATAACTAGAATACCAAATAAAAAGAATCAGCAGTCCAGCCTTAGAACTGTACAACTAGAATAAAAAGGATTCAAACATTCAAACAAGCAGATGAGTGAGGATGTCAGTTCAGTATCTAGATATGAAAGTCCACAATGTAGGTGAGAAAGGTAACAAACAGGGTGAAAAATTCAACAGCCTGGAAGAAAAATCTAGCAATTAAATAATGGTCATGATAAAAATAACAAACAGACACAGTAGAGATGAGAGAATAAGTCCAATAAGAAACACAGTGAATCATCAGCCAAGATGAAGCAGAAGAGGGTGCATCGGGGACATCAGGCAAGGCAAAGGGACTGTTACATTCAAACAGAAATATAAGAAAAAAGTCATCAGGCAGCGCCACAGCTTCCTGGAGCTCTTGGGTGTGCTGAAGAGACAAAAATTGAGGCAGAGTGAACTGAAATAAAAACCAAAGGCATAGAAAAACCACTCAATGAAGTTACAGCAGAAATTTCCCAAAGCCTAGGAAAAGATACAGACATTCAAATACCAGAGGCACTTAATCTTTTGCATTATTTATTTGTGTATGCGTGTGTGTGTGTGTGTGTGTGTGTGTGTGTGTGTGTGTGTGTGCATGCGTGCACGTGCACTCGTGCCTAAACTTGCACACACCACAGTACATGGGAGGTAAGAAGGAAACTTCCATATGTCAGTTTTCTCTTTTTTACCCTGTACGTTCTGGGGATCAAACTCAGGGTAGCCTTGGCAATAATGTTTTTATTTGATGAACCATCTTACTGGCCCACAAGATGCATTTAAGTACCCTAAATAGGCACAATAATGAAGCAAATTCCTAAGACATTAAAATATTTAAACTGAAGGCTGGAGAGATGGATTGGTGGTTAATAGCATTGGCTGCTCTTCCAGAGGACCCAGGTTTGATTCCCAGCACATATAGCAGCTCACAATCATCTGTGACTCTAGCTCTAATGGATCCAAACCCTCTTCTGGCATCCATAGGCACCAAATATGGATGTGGTACACAGACACATGGAAACAAAACACTCGTATACATAGTTTTAATTAATTAATGTTATAACTGCAGAAGAAATGCCATTAAAAACAGCAATTTTTAAAAAACCAACTTACATAGGTAAACTCATTAAAATAACATCAGACCTCTAGGAATAAATAATTCTTGAAATCCAGGAAAGCATGGATGATATATTTCAGGCCTTGGAAATAAGTAACTGTTAATCAAAATTATTACCTACAGCAAAGATATTCTTAAAAGGATGGGTATATAAAGACTTCCTAAAATCAGCACAGATGAAAGCAACTTTTGACCAGCATGCCAGCATTACAGAAGACTCTTGAAACAATTTAACAACACCCCCCCCCAAAAAAAGACAGTCACTAAACAGGAACACAGGATAAAATAAACCTCACAAGAGAAGAGTGATAAGTGAGACATAGGGAATGATCAACATGTCCAACTTGATGAAACAGCACTTAGAACAAATAGTGTGTGAACCAACCAGAAAAACAATCTAGAAAATTACAGTATGATCACATGGTTCTCAACCATACCTCTAAATAGCAATTGTTTCCATTCACTAAGAGATGTAGACTAACTGAATGGATCAAAATTCAAGATCCAATCATTTGCAGCCCACAAGAGAAACACCTCAGTGGCAAAGACTCACTAGAATGAAAAGACAAAGGATGTAAAGAATGTACAAAACAGCCAAAAACAGAAAACAGGAAACAGGAAACAGGAAGGTATAGTCACTCTTACAATCAGCAAAGCCAAAGTTAGCCAAAAGAGCTAAAGATGGTCCCTACATAGTAATAAAGGCTACAATTTGTCAAGATGAAATTATTATAAATGTACATAAAATAATAGTGTACTTAATTTCATAAGAAATTCTACTAGAAATAAGTGGAAAGATAAGTTCACATACAATAAGAATAAATAACTTCAATACCCCACTCTCATCAATACATATATTGTCCACATAAGAAAATCAACAAAAAAACTTCAGACTTAAACCATCTCACAGGATAAATGGACTCAACAGACATCTACAAACTGTTCCACCAAAAGTGATAGAACACACACTCTTCTCAGTATGCTATGGAACCTTCTCTAAAACATGCCACATACTGGGTCAGAATTCCAGTATTAATAAATAATAAAAGTAAAATAATTTTCTATAACTAATTAGATCATAATGGAATAAAAGTATAAGACAATGACAAAACTATAAAGCATGTGGAAATTGGATAGTGTACTCCAGATTGGATAACAGGTCGCTGAGGAAATCATAGAGGAAGTAAAAACATTCCTAGAATCAAATTAAAGTAAAAATACAACCAAATAGAACCTTTGGGATACAGCAGAGGTGGTTTTTAAGAGAGAATAGCATAGCCATGAGAACCTGTATCAGAAATTCAGACAAATCTCAGGCAGCCTAATGATGTTCCACAAGGACCTAAAACCACAAGAAAAACAAACAAAATGAGTAGATGGAAATACCTAATAAAGATCAGGGCAGAACTGAATGACATGGAGACTAAAAAGACAACACCAAGAATAAAGGAAACCAACAGTGGGTTCTTTGGAAAGAAAAAACGGGATCAACAAACTCTTAGCCAAATTAACAACATGCAATAACACAAATTAATAAAAACCAGAGGTGAGAAGGGCGGAGACTATGAAAGATACTATCGGAACCAGAGGACCATTAGGAGGCAAGAGATACCCTACAAAAATAGGTAACTAAAGCAGACCCAGGAATCAGTGAAACTGAAATAGAGATAGAGAACTATTTCTATTCAGTGAAATAGAGAATGACTCAGAGGGCAAAGGCTCCCACAACCACGCCTGACAACCTGAGTCTGACTCTCAGAACCCACATAGTAGAAGCAGAGAACCAATTCCTGCCAGTTGTTATGTGACTTCCACACTCGCCCCATGGCACAAATAAATCAATAAGTGCAATAATAATTTTAAAAACTGGTCTTTCCACATTGAGTCCAGGACCTGACTCATCATTGCATAAAATTTGAAGTTGCTGGGTTTGGGTACACGGTTATTTAATAATGCCCACACTGAAGGCAAGAAGACTGAGTACAAGGCCAGCCTGGGCTACACATGAAAACCCAGTCTGAAAAAAATCAAACAACACAAGGGAGAGACTTGAATTCTAACCCAAGCCCATTGACTAGTTTGATGAGAATATGGGGCAGTCAATAAGTTCTCCAGACTCAGGCTCACTGCTTGTGAAGCGGGAATGATGTCTCCTTCCCTGGAGGAAACTGGAGGTTGGATGCAGACCCACAAACAGTGCGATGGTCCTGGCACTTTGCACTGCCTTTTCCCCTTTCTTTGACAAAATAGCCAATGAGAGCCAGCTTCTTAAGATTAACAGCTTCCTCTCCAAGGGTGCTTTATCCACAATTACCTCAGAAATATTTAGGTAATATCAGTGGTAGATGACCAGAGAGTTAGCAGGGTTGATCACAGCAAGGGATGAATGCAAAAAATGGCCGAGTAGTCATTTTGTATTACCCATTAAGCTCCTCTGAGTATGCCATGCTTCAGCACCTATGTCTTCACATAGTTTTGAGGTATTCCCACCAGCAGGTCTTGTCCTCTCACCTAGGGAGATTCTCCTAGAAGGTAGAATCCTATGTCTTTTCTTTTAAGGTTTATTTTTATTTTATGTGTATGAGTTCTGAGTGCATGTGTATTTGTATACTATGCACATGCCTGGCACTTGTGGAACCCAGAAGAGCAGGTAAGATCCCACTAAAATGGAAGGTCCAGATAGTTGAGCTCACCATAATGGGTGCTGAAACTAAGCCTAACTCCTCTACAAGAACAGCAAGCTCTTCAGAACACTGAGCCCTCTCTCCAGGCCACCTGTGTCTTTCTGGATGACCAGTTAGTACTTAATCATGAAGGAGAACATTAGATGTGAAGAGTTTCATATAACGTGGTAGTTTCAAGTTTACATTTCATTTCTAGTGTCTCCCAATGCTATTTTTAAACATTTTGTTAAGCTGCTATATTTGAAAGCTCTGAGACTGTTCTAAAATATTTCTGGAAAAAAGTCAAGTTATATACTGAGAACATTCCCATTGAATCTGTGATTCTTTGCAATTCACACAGCCCCCCCAAAACTTACCAAAGTTGAAGTGATTAAAGCTAAGAAAATAATTTGTATGAAAAATAAAATGTATTTAATATTTAATGGTATCTCTCAGGAAAGGCATAGAAGAGTCCCTTCATTGCTCGGATGAGCCCAAGGAGTCGATTCCTCCTGTTGAGTCTGGGAAAACATGGATGGCACAATCCCAGTAACTAAGTTTTGGTTGACAGAGAGCACAGCAGAGAAGAGGTGCCACCTGGAATGGGGCAGTGGCTGTGGAAAGACAGCTGCAGGGCCTTGTTCTCAAAGGCCACTGGGGTTAACAAGTCAGGCGGACTGATGGCATTTTGTAGGACACGGTGGAGAGCATCAAAGTGGGCTCTGTAAATCATCTGCTAAAGACTCCCCTTGAAGCTGCTTCAAAGGCAGAAGACCCAGCCCAGGAGTGATGGCCCTAAGCCAAGAAAATGGGGATCTGCACTCTGGCCTCTGCGGACAACAGCCACAAAGAACACCCAAAAGAACATCTGTAGAATTCAGCACCAACAAATATAAGAGCTTTCATCTACTTTTGTATTGTCTAAAATGCTTTAGACTGGGTTACTCACAAAGAACAGGGACAGTTTCAGTTTTGGAGGCTGAGGGTCCAAAATCAAGGTGATAGCAGGTTGTCTGCTGAAGGCTGTTTTATGATCCTAAGGTGGTACCCCCTCCAGAGACAGGAAAGCCTGTCCTCGCATGGCAGAAGGATGGAGGGAAAGCCTGCTACAGTCCTCCATCAAGCCTGTTTTTAAGAGCAAAAAGTTCCATTCAGAGAAGAGCACTGGCCCTGGCCTAATTACCTCCTCAAGGCCCCACCTCCTGACACTGCCACATTGGCAACAGCTCAGTTTTGGGGTGAACACATTCAAGTTCAAGCATGCTAGAAATGGCCATTGCTTTAGCCATCTTACTGGCTCTCTTTCGTAGAGATGTTGTCTTAAAGCCTACTGTGCAATCTGTACTCCTTCCTTTAAGCAAGTCGTACATATGTGCTCACATCGGTGGAGATAGAGATAACCTTCATCACATTTTAAGAATAACTAACGACAGTAACATTAGCCTCAGAGTTTCTGAAAATTTTGTTTGGACAAATACTGTTGTGAGTATCTCACTCATTTAACATTTGCTATGTAGCCAAGGTGAGTACTTTTCTTATCTGGGGTTTAAAAAAAAAAAGGTAGAACTTGGTGAACGTTAAGCACTTTTCTAGATACTTCCATGATGGCTAATTTCCTTTTTTTTAATTGTGTGGGAGGGGCACACATGCAGAGGTCAGAGGACAACTCTGTGGAGAGAAGATATTCTAAGATGGGGGCCTATGTGAGCAGAACCATCCTATAGGCTCAGGGCCTACATAGAATAAATGGAGAGAAGAAGGTCCGGAACACAGATAATCTTAACTCTGCTCTTTGTTGCCGTGGTGTGAGATTCACTCAGACCCTCCCCTCCAGGATGGACTGACATCTTGAAACCACGAGTCAACATAAATAAGCTCTCCTTTTAAGTCAGTCTTTGCATGTCTGAGTTACAGTTATGAGAAGCACACATTTAACACCAAACAAAAACAGGATTTGAACTCACATGTGTTCAGTCCACAGAGCAGACTCCTTGACTTCAGTAGGGGACTCATCTGAAGATGCCATGAACATTGCCAGCTCTTAACCCACACTCTTAAGCCCCTAATGGGCAAAGTTACTCAGCAACTGCCTGCCAGGCCTTGGGGAAATTTTCTCTCCTATGTCACTGGCTCCTTCCCAGGGTCGTTCCATTCCCAGCAGCACCTTCCATTGATTTTACAGAGAAGGCCGTGGAAACGCATCAACAGAAGACAGTTACTGGAAGCTTAAGGAGGCTGGAGTAAACCCCGCTCTGTTCCTGTTAAGGAGATGAATCCAGGTAGTGGAGGATCCAGCTATACAGCTCTGGACTCTCCATGCCATCACCTTCCTTTTTCTTAAGATTTGGTACATTTTCCTAGGTTAGATGTCAAATGACTGGTAGAATTTCAAATCACTTTAAAACACATGAGACTTGGCCAATATAGCTAGGCGGTAATGTATAGGTCACACAGGAACTGTTTAGGCAGTTGGGGGCAGATTTGTTTCATTGAAGCTAGGGACACTATGCAAATACGGTGCGCTTTTCCTCATCACATTCCCTAGTTACATTTCCTAGGTGGTTTGATAAATCAGGGCTACCCCTAGTTTTCTGCTTCTAAAAAGTAGATCCTCGAAGGGGAATTCCATTTAGAATTTCCTAATGCCTCTGCTAATCTCTTAGCAGCTGCAAAAAAAAAAAAAAAATAGAGTCGATAAAACTAAAATGATTGTACTGGAGTGATACAATTTTTAACTTCCGCAAGGAGTGCAATCAGTACTCCTTCAAATTGCTTTTCTACTCATCTTGCTAGCTTAATAGAGTCATTAATTATTATTCACACCACCTGTGAAACATGTTGATGTTTCTTTAGGAGGGTGGAAACTTTTGATTTGTTGTTTGAAAATGTTATGATTCTCCTCGCTGCATAATGTACAGGCCCCTGTCCCATACTTCTGCTGGCATCCACTGGCTAATATACTCACTCCCTCATTGCTCAAGTAAGTGTTTAGGTCACTTCCACACTGCCCTCAGATGCACCCCACCCCCAACAGATGACAGCACTTTTTAAGTCTTTTCCTATCATTCTGTGGTGGCCCCAGCACTTTTTATCATCAGCAGCTCGATATTTATTCATTCACTTTAACCTCTGTCTCATCCCTGAATGGAAACCTCATTCAAAACCTCATCCAGACATGACCACAGCACCTGTGTGGATGCAGAAACCTCCTGACATTGATTCAGATCCTGATGACCTGGCCAGTGATGAATTTACAACTATCAAACCCAAGTAGAGCTTAAAGTACAAATTGGGAGTGATCTGTGAGGAGTGGGTGAATTCATCCAGACCCTCCGAAGACAGCTCCTAATGTATATTTCTGCCTAACATGTAAGGTCATGAAGGTTTGTGTTGTGGGGGGTGTTTTGTACTTCATTTTGATGGGGTTTTATTGGGGGGGGGTGTTAGGATCGATCTCTTGTATACCAGGCTAGCCTTAAATTCAATATGTAGCTGAGGATAATTTATGCTCCTGCCTCCACCTTTCCATTGCTGGGTGTACAGACATGTACCACCATACCCAGTGGTAATCAATGGTTCAAGAGGGAGGCATTACTGGTACACCATGGGCAAGGCCTGTGAGCAAAATGGATCCAGCCTAGAATTGACAGAAAAAGACCTACATTCTGCTGCAGCAGATTCTCTCATAGATCCAGAAATCAGAGAGCAGACCTAAAGTCCTCCAGGATCCCAGAAATGCCACCATGTGAGAGGCAAGAAGGCCCTACCTTTAAAATAAAGTTTTAAAGACCCTACCTGAGTCTTCAAGCACCAAAATGTACCAAGCCTGCCACATGCAGAGCTTCTACAATGACTGTCTTATGTCTAAAATGCTTAAGATGTTTTAATATCTGTAACTGGATTAGGGCAATTTCCCAGTCTCCTTATAGAACAACAATGCATGTCAAACACAAAGTCACCAGTGGTAAATGGACCAAGTAACTAAGCAACGGACAGGAAATTAATCTTCCTGTCTTGATTCTTACTAACAACTGGAGAACTTAGAGCTTTTCAATGCTCATGACTGGGGTTGAAAAGAGAGATCCTAAACTTACTCAAATGCTAAAAATACCATCCTATTACTTACATTTGTAGAAGCAACTTACATTTGTAGAAGCAAAAAAACTCCAGAAAACGTTAGTGAAATCTGTTCAGTTCAGATGAACTGCTTTTCAACTGACCAAAGCCACACTGTTTTGTTTTGTTTTGTTTTTCTGCATTGATGTTAGGCAACAGTTAAGCAAGACTTAAGAAGAGCAAAGAACCAGTAAGGACCTGTCCTTGGGAAAGAATGGGTTTGAAAAACTAAAGTGACAAGTTGGATATCAAGGCAGACAACCAGCAGTCAGCAGAGCCTGAAAATGGAAAGGACATTGCCAGCATGGTGGGGTAAGAACTCAGTCCCTGTGGTCTGGATTTAACTAGTGATACATGGATTGGTTGGAAACCAGCAGTGTGCTGAGAGAACCATCCTTAGAACTCATGAAGTACTGGACCAGTGAAAGCCTGCAGCTGATTCATTTAGGAGGGATTTCCAAATGAGGAAGCTGGGGCTTAGGGAATAAAGGGGACTGACTTGTCACATTCATACAGCCAATGAGGAGAGCTAGACCCACAATCCAAGTTCCCATTGCCCTGCAAAGCCCCCATTAAGGTACTGATTCTTGTTGTATGGTTGGGGGTGTGTCTCTGCATGTGTTGAGTTGTGGCACATGTACACATGGGTGAGCATGCTTGGAAAAGCCAGAAGTTGACCCTGGTGGGCGTCTTCCTCTACCACTTTCCACCATATTTTTTTGAGACAGGTTCTTTTGCTGAATCTAGAGCTCACCAAGTCAACAAGACTAGTTGGCCAGCAAGCCCCAGGGATCCTCCCTCCCTGGTACCTAGAGGTGTCTGCCTGCCACAGTACTTACCCTTTTTTATAGTATTGGGGATCTGAACTCAGATCTTCACTGAGTTAGTAAGCAAGCTTACACTGACTTACCCACCTCTCCAACCCCTGGTTTCTTTATTAGGTGTTTGTTCATTTGAGACAGGGTCTTACTGTGTAGACCAGGCTGGTCTCAAATGCCTGGCAAGCCATGTACCTCAGCCTCTTGAGTACTGTTATTATAAGTGCATGTGGCTACTTCTGGAGTAAGGGAAATTCAAGAAGTCAGATCTTAGGATGCAAAAGAAAATGTGAGGACACCATTGTTTTTCTGTATATACTTTCTTTGTGGAAGACCTTGATGAAAGCTGGGACAGTCAGTCATTTCCTAGTAATATTAGACATCTGGGGTAAAGAAGAGAAGAAAACACAGGACTGAGAGAAAATAAACACATTTAGATTTTAACTTTTCACTTGAAGCAACAATCCACATAGAAGTAATGTGTCCATTATGAATGTGCAACCACACACATGGGGGCACAAGAAACACGACTTTGCCATGTGAAATAGAAAATCCACCACACTTTCTGTTTGAAAACCACGTTTTCATACATTGTCATACCTGTGACTATGTTACCATTTATAGAAATTCTGTAGCAAAAATCCTGCCATCCATCTATCCATGCTGGTTATAATTACAATGAGACTCGTGATATCCACAAGATGTGAATAATGGAAGGACTCCGCTGTCTCAGTGGAGAGCCTGGGAACCACTGCTCAGATTCCTAAGTTAATGTTTTGGAGAACAGCCTGCTCTCCTCTGAAAGTATAGACCTCTCTGAGTCTGGTCTCAGTTAAAAATGTTGACATTTTGTTCATCATAGGGAGTTTGGGGACATTCCATTTTTTTCAACAACATATTAAAATATTATGTATCTTGATCACTTGAATGAAATTGTGTCCACTCAAGGCTTATGCTCAAGTCAAGTGCCCCACTTGCCTACCCAACTCCTACTGTTAGTCCTCCATTAAGGCACATGACACAGAGGGTATCTACCTGCCATAGAGGACACATAAAGCAGGAAGCTTTGTCTCTCCTGTAGGCTCTAAGCCCATAGGATATGTCGGTTTGCACAGCAGCTCTGACTGTAAACCAGGAACAGAAAATAACCATGTCGGCAGATGTGAAGAGACCATGAAAGGTTGACTCCCCTGTTGAAACAATTTAGAGAGATGTGATCAGGGAACTGGGGATGGGAGGAGAGGAGTCAAGAGGGCTTCTTAAGAGGAACATAGACCTGCATGAGTCTAAAATTAAGCAAGTCCTTAAGAGGTACAAAGGAAGAAAAAACAAGGAAAGAAAGGAAGGAACATGATAATGAACAGATAAAGACTACATCAAAAAGAGAAAAGATAGTATGGCAGTTGAGACCGACACTGTGGAAATCTTGGGAGAATGTGAGGAATTTATAAGGGACTACATCCAAATATGAGCAACTCAGAATATAGAGAAGTGTCTTCTGACAATTTCTCTTCAACCCATCTGCCACTGAAGCTGTCTGCCACTGGGTGGGAGTGGGTGCTCTGTCCCCTGGGTGGAAGTGGGTGCCCCAAGCCCTTCATTGGCCTTGGCCTTAATTAAACAGGTTCTCACTTGACCTTTGGACTGCTCTATAGAATTTTGTCTATAGAATCCTCGGCCACGTAGGCCATTTTAACAGTCCTGGCAAACAAAAAATAATCATGTATGTAAGGAGTGTGATCCTGAAAATGAAAAGGAGAGGCAGTTTGGCAGCTCCCTTTACATCTGAGTTAGTAACATGCCACTGAGATAACACAGTAAAATAATAATGCATTATGCTTTCAGTTCAGTGCTTTTGAATGGAATGTGTGTAAGATAAAAACATTAAAATATTAAATAAAAATTCTAACTGTTCTTCCAAATATGTATTTTTATCATGTCTAACAGTGAAGATGCATTTTTAGAAGACATCAAATTTCTTTACAAAAATGCACCCATGTCTATCTACCAAACTCATTAATAAAATGTGACTTTATATGATTCATATTGCTTTTGTAGAATTTTTCCACTTATTACAATAGTAATGTTTTGGCTAATCTGTTGGGAAAGACTAACATTAGATTTAGCTCTCTCTCTTTATATTTGTTTTTACATTTCAACTAAAGTTTCCCTTCCCTCCTCTCCTTCAAGCCTCCCTCCCCGCCACTTCTCTGCCCCCATCCACTCCTTCTCTGTTTCTCTTCAGAAAAAGGCAGGCCTCCCATGGCTATCAACCAGCCATGGTCTATCAAGTTGCAGTAAGACTAGACACCCCCTATCCTATTAAGGCTGGATGAGGCAACCTGGTAGGGGGAAAGGGTCCCCAAAGCAGGCAACAGAGTCAGAGACAGCCCCTGTTCCCACTGTTAGGAGTCCCACAAAAAGATCAAGCTACACAGCTCTTTAATTATATAATTTCTTTAGCTAATAGACTGAAATTTTCAGTCCATTTTGATGTAAGCACCCTTAACAGTCTAAGGCATAAAGTTATGAATGAAAGATAAATACATATTCTTGCATGTTGTAGTCTTTTTAACATTATCTTATTAGAGATTAAAACACTCAATATAGTCGGGCAGTGTTGGCACAGGTCTTTAATCCCAGCATTTGGGAGGCAAAGGCAGGCAGATCTGTGGATCTCTCAATTCTAGTCTAGGCCAGCCTGGTCTACAGAGTGTGTTCCAGGACAGCCAGGGCTACGCAGAGAAACTGTCCTGAAAAAAGTTACACATATGTGTGTGTTGTGTGTGTAAATATATATAAATGATGCAGGCAATTTGTTTGATGACAAAAATGAGCAGAGCCCTCAAAAGATGGTTTGGATGAATGAAAAATTCTTATAAGAGAACTGAACAATAACTGAATCTCTCCATATTGTCTGCTGCCCCAAAATGGCAACTAACAAATTAGCACAAGCCCCAGGGTTGTTATTGAGCGATTAGAATGGGCAGCGGGCAGTTTACATCTGTCAGCAAATACTCAGGTCCAGATCTACAGCAGTCTTACAGGATGTTTGCCCAAACCTTGGTAGAAAAACTGTTGGATTCCACCTTGTAATTCCAGCTAATTTGCTTCTCTGACTCAGTTTCCTCCAGAATCGAATGAAAAGTTTGAACCGATCAGGCTTCTAGGGGACAAGTAAAGACCTCGAGACTTCCTTTCCCAAAGAAAGAGGGGAGCCGCTGCTTTTCTGACATCAATTACTGACCCACTGTATGCCTACAACCCCATTCTGCCAGGTCCTCAGCTTTTCAGGAGCATCCAGAAACCACAGCGGAAAGTGATGTCTCCTACCTTTTGATTGGCTAGCAATAAATTAAGTTGTTACAGAAAAAAAAAAAAAGAAAGAAACATGAAATTAAACTTCTGCTTTTGCCAAGAAAGCTTCACAGGGGTCAGTCAGTCTGTCCTCATTCACAAGACATCAGTTGAAGAGGAGTGGTATCCTGAGAGAAGTAGAAACTGAGATGAGCCTCCACTCATCCAGCTTGTGAGAATACGCAGGAGTTCAGTGAAGAAAGGATAGGCTGCCCAGCAAATGGAAGGAAGAATAACTGACTATCCTGTGAGGAAAAATAAACCTTGATACCTCAGATCATGCACAAATTTCAAATGCATATCGACATTAATATGATGTCTGAATTATAAAACTATGAGTCAACAATGAGGAAAACCATTGCCATTACAACCTTGGAGTGAATCTCAAAATACGTATTCAAAGTTGACAAAGATAGAAAAAAAATAAATAACATGCCTCATGATTTTAGAAAATATACAGTAACCTATAATGAACTAAACCAGGTGTAGTGGTGCATGCCTTTAATCCTAGCACTTGAGCTGAGAGAGAGAGAGAGAGAGAGAGAGAGAGAGAGAGAGAGATCTGGAGGGGCTGAAATATGATTACAAAGAAGCATGAAAACCTTTGGTGCTGAGTATGCTAATTACCTTGACTACATTGGTGGCTTCACCAGTGTGTGCTTTATCCAAATGATGGATTTCATAGGTGAACACCTATGCCCAAATACTTCAAACTGTTCAATAACTTAAGGTTCATTATGTGTCATTATGCCTTAAGATTTGTTCATTCTCATCCTCTCTCCCTCTTCTCTCTCTCTCTCTCTCTCTCTCTCTCTCTCTCTCTCTCTCTCTCTCTCTGTCTGTGTGTGTGTGTGTGTGTGTGCAAACAATACCCAATTAAAGGCAAAAATCTAGTACGTGGGCTTCTACTTCTCAGATTCCATGTTTGAAGGCATCTGGAGTCACTTTCTTTGAAATTAAGCCAAGACCACAGCTAACATTCCATTTCTATAGATAGTGATGTTATAAGGGAGAAGCCCTAGAAAATGCTTGCAGTTGAAAACCTGGATATATGAGATGTATTAGCATATATAGTTATTAGATATTTATGATGCTATGTCATTGTTTACAAAACCACGTGTCCATTTTCAGCAGACTCTTACTCCTTGCTATTAGGCAAGGCCTGGCAGTACTCAAGACAGGGGAGGGTGCTAAGCTACCTCATGCTGCATTCCAGGACAACGAAATCTCACTCTCAAAGGAAAGAAGGATTACAGGAGGAGGGATCCTCCTCCAATGGCCTCCCATTAGTACTGACCCTGAACACCAATGGGTTCAGATTTGTCCACTCAACAGCTTCATCCTCATTTTTCTCAGGATGTTATAGAAACCGCACTAACACTGATGTTTGCATACACGAACAGGGCCATGTCATAGGCCACAGACAGACGCACTCCCAAGCCTGTCTGCATAGATAGTCACCACGTCTCTGTTCTGTGTGAGCACTTAAAAGACATAAGAGACACAGGTGTGCAGACTTGCCTCTTTTCCTTATATCAGTTCATGGAAATGTGAGTACCTCTCCACTCTTGAGCTGTTTTCCAGGTTGAAGGGAAACTGCCCAGGGAACGCAGAAACAGGGGTGAATGGCTGTCTGGTTCCCTTGTCATTACCCCCATCAGTATCAGTTTTCACTTGCCATCAGATAAGCCACATGGTGATGGAGTTGATAGAAGCCAGTTTTGCTGCTGCGGGTGTATTTCATGGTAGACTGTTACGTGAAAGGGGGTCTGAGGAATGTCGCTTGTTCTGTGTCAAAACAATGTGATAAAGAGCTCTATTGTGGATGGGTCACCCTCATTTTGGACAGCTTGATGTAGACGGGGTCCCATAAGACCCCGTTCTGGAATGTTGTTCAGGTGTGAAAAGGCGCCACTTGCCGACTGTGCTTTCTTTTTCCTCTTTAGTTTGTTGTTTTTCAAAATATTGCTGCTGGCATTAAAAACATGGACATGGGACAGTTTTCATTGATCAAATTACGGTTTGAATAGGTGGCTTCTATACCTTGTTTGTGAATGCCAGACAAGTGCCTAATAGGAGAAGTAAACACCACCTCCCCACAATTGTTCACAGTCCGCTCTGTGTTGGTTAATTACTGCTGGGCCGAGCGCTCTAATGCTGGTGCTGAACAGTCCATTTGAAAGCTGACAATTTCACAATGCTGGTCACTGCCTTTAAACGGGTGATTAGGGAAGAGGCCACTTTCCCCATTATGGCACATTGAAGAAAACTGACCCAAGAGCACATGGCTATTAAGGCAAGTGTGAAAATCTCTCAAGAATTCCACAATTGCACTGTAGGCAGACTCCCTCCAGTTTTTGGAGGGTTTTTGTTTGTTTGTTTGTTTGTTTGTTTGTTTTGGGGGGGTTAGAGACAGGGTTTCTCTGTGTAGCTTTGCACCTTTCCTGGAACTCACTTGGTAGCCCAGGCTGGCCGCGAACTCAGAGAGATCTGCCTGGCTCTGCCTCCCGAGTGCTGGGATTAAAGGCGTGCGCCGCCTCTGCCGCCACCCAGCCCTCCCTCCAGTTTTAAAGGAGGAAATGAACATTTACTTTGTATGTGTACTACAGCTGCAGATACTGGGGCTGGCCAGATGGCAGAGTAGGTAAGGCCTCCTAAGTATGAGGACCTGAGTGCTGGTCCCGAATACCCACATAAAAAATCTATGTACTTAAAGTCTCAGTGCTGGGGGGTCATATGTGGGCAAGGCCCTGGAGTTTGCTGACCAGATAGCCTAGACTAGTTCGCAAATTCCAGGACAATGAGGCATCCTGTCTCAAACAAAATTAGAAAGTTTCTGAGGACTGATACCCAAGGTTGTCCTCTGACCTCCACATTCATGTGCATATATGTGCATTCCCCCCACACACATATAACCACAGATTTTCACACATACAAACACATATAGCATTGAATTAAAATTCATAATGAATGTTTGGGACATTTATATAAAAATATAGCAAAACCACATGAATGCTACATGCAAATTAACAGAATTATTAATCCAATAAATTGAAGAACTCCTCTAACAAGGAAATCTAAATTCAAGGAACATTGACATTACAACGAAGACATGAATTTAATAAATATTCTGGTAAAAAAAAAATAAGTCTTAGCTCTTGAAGAAACAAAAAAAATGTCTAATATTTATGTACCACGTATTATGTGCTAAGTGCTGCACTCTACCTTTATAGACAACTCATTCAGAACTCAAGACAATGCTATGAGGTAGGTACTTTTATTAGCCTAGGTCTCTGACAGTACCAGAGGGGTAGAGCCACAGAAGCAGTCCAGAAAAGCTGAATTACTATCTTTGTCTGATCATTTCCCCATTCTTCCATGATTTAGAGGATAAGGCCTATGGGGAGATAATACTGAAGGAACAGGTATAATCTTTACTTTTCTGTATTATCCAGTACCTATTATTGGCAAAAGTCATTGCCAACAGCCTATTTTTCTTACAAATGCCTCCTGATATCCACCCATATATTTTTATACCACATGGTATAGAATGTGAAAAAGTAAGAACTGTCTGTGGACAGAATGTCTGTGGCATGCAGGCAAGCTTGTAGACGTCCACTAATCTAAAACTGAACAAATCGGCACACTTACCAGCAAACACACGGGCTGAACTTTAAATCAGCCACTCTCTTTCAATACACAGTGCTTGGTTTTATAAGAGTGTGTGGATTGTCTTACAAGTTTCACCATGATGCTGTAGCTATAAAGCACTTAGCCTCATTTGTAATTTGATGGTACAATCAGGTTAAGAAGTGCCAGCAGTTGAGATTTGGAAAAATATTGAAAAATCCTTCAAGGTTCTATAGCAGCACAGCTAAAAGCACTTTGAACTTACAAAATCACCTGTCAAAGCCTCCTTTTTAAGAACTATTATTGCTTTAAATATTTATTTGCTTCTATGTATATGCATATGTACCAGTGTGAGTTTATGTAGACCATGTACATGCAGAGACCTGCAGATGGACAGGCAGTTGGGATCCAAAATTTGGGTGCTGAGAACTGAACTCCAGTCCTCTACAAGAGTAGTAAGCACTCCTGGCCACTGAGCCATCTCTCCAATCCCACAACTACCATTCTTTCTTTTTTTTGGGGGGGGTGGGGTTTGAGACAGGGTTTCTCTGTGTAGCTTATGGAAGCCTGTCCTGGAACTCACTCTGTAGACCAGCCTGGCCTCAAACCCACAGAGATTCACCTGCCTCTGCCTCCTGAGTGCTGGGATTAAAGGCGTGCACCACCACTACCCAGCCACAACTATCATTCTTAATGAACAAAGATTTCTCGATGCTTTAAAATCAGAGCATGAAAAAGCATGACTTACAAACCTGTAAGCCTGATTTCCAATTTTTGTGTCCACTGTTGATTCCACTAAAGTCTGTAACCTCCTCAAAGTTCAGAAGTGGGATTTTAATCTTATAAAGAAATGAACTGTTTCCAAAGTACCCCTTTGGAGTCTGTCCTTTTTACTGGCTTTGGAGTTAACTATGTTTTTCTCCAACTTCCCATTCCTCCTTTAAACTCTGGGGCTCTGTGCAGCCACTGAGACACACTTGGGGGTCATGACTCCATCATGGATTGGAGTCATCTGGGGTCATTCTCTCTATAAGCTGTTCTTCTGGGAAAGATGAGGGTGGCAGATTAAGCCAGCCTTTGTCTGTAGAAGAATCTCGTCTGACATTTATGACTTCTGGGGTAGAGCAAGCCCAGGGCACAGAGCATATGCAGATGTGCAGAGCTCCTATCGAAAAGCGCAGTTGCTAGAGCAATTATGACAGTGTCCACAAATCCCAGACATCTTTGCCATCTAAGAAGGTGACAGAAAAGGATTCTCTAGACAGAGGTCACCTCCTCCCCTCCCTTCAGCATCTGGCCCATCAGCTCTCTAAGCAGTCTAGCAAAAGCAGCTCATGACAGCACCAGGAAGTGTCCAGGAAGCTTCCATAACTTGCCATGAGGCAGGTGAGGTGAGAGAGGGGTCATTGACCCCTCCCAGCTATACAGGGTCCCTCTCCACAACCCCCAGGGGGAAGGCATAAAGCCTGTGTAAACAAAGATTCTTCTGGAAAAGTCAAGCGGATCTGCATTGCAGGAACAGGGCTCAGTGTTCCTCTGTAGCTATACAAGTGCTGATTAATTGCAGAATATTACACTCTTAGCTGGTGCTGCCTTCCAGCCTGCAAGACCCCACAGCTGCTTCGGTTGGCTCCAGGCATTTATGACTTTATTCTGAACAAATCTTGAACATTCTCATTGGATTTTCCCCAACTCAACTTTGCAACTCAAAATTTGTTTTAGATTTTACAGTCCTTTTTCAATCTTCCCCCCCACCCCTCACCCACCTTTTTTTTTTTCCTTTCCCCTTCTTCTTCCAGCTGTGGTTTTGAAATTTGGGTAGATTTATTTTATCTTTTTTTTTTTTTTTTAGGCCAACGCAGATTTTGTGATGACAAAGAAAGGAAGTTTGAGAACGGAAAAGGAAGAGAGAGTAGCCGAGCTAGGTAAGTAAGGGCAGTTTGCTAACTTCCCATGTCCCCTCAGAACAAGTTAAAACCTAATACTATATAAATATTGAAGTACACAGTAGAGGCAAAATATTCAATAAACATTTGCTGTGAATGGAGGCATTAGGGGAAGCTTAGGCCCCGCCTGAATTCCCATGAAATTTGTAAATATTTCTTTCATTTGTTCTCCATTTACAATTAGTTACGGTCAAGCTGATCAAAGCCAGAAGGGGCCTGCTGCCTGTGAACCCGCATCCCTCACAATGACATCCACAAAGCAGAATGAAATATGGAATATCGGGTTTCCACGGATGTATGAACTTGTAAAAAAATCTGAAAAAATAGGAGGCTTTTCACACTGAGTAATGTGAAACATTTGGTGCAGATTGGAGGCTTGTGAAGACGGAAAGAGAGCAGAGTCCCCAGATGCTGGCCCCAAACACACCAGGGTCTTCCCTGGGCATCAAGAGTCTCCCGGCTGTACAGAGGACCTGGTGCCCCTCAGAGGAAGGAGAGCAGGCCCTGTGCTCCACCCAGGACGAGAGTTGACCAGAATGTTTTGCTGGCCCAACTGGCCTCTCCAACTTCCTCTGGGCTTCGGCATTAATGAGGCACTCTACCCAACTCCAGCAGGCATTCAAACCTCTTTCAACTCATGCATTTACATGCCATTTTCAAGCAGACAGATGTTGGCATTTACCAAGCAAGCACAATTGTGTGCTACAAAACAGCTCTCGGTCAATAACAAAGAAAACACACAGGTGGTCCCAAAGATCACATAGTGGGCGGTACTGTGGCCATCTCACTCTGGGATGTGTTTACAGAATGCTAAAGCTGCCTAAAGCCACATTTCTTGGTGTTTTCTCTGTTGTTGAGCAACACGAAGTTGTGCTTGGCTAACAGTGTCTCATATTTTACAAAGTAAATACAGAAGGACATACCATCCTGGGGCCTCGAAGACAACGCGACTCCATCCCTCCCTTCTCCTCCTCCCTTTTCCTTGCTTTTCCCTGTCAGCTAGAGCTGGACCATCCGTTTTGGCTAATTTGGGGTGTGTGAATTGTTTCCTGTACCTTTCCCAGCTGCCAGTTCATCTTGGTGGGAGCTAAGAAGGAACACGGAAGTTTAGCCAGGTTTACATTCTTTCACCTCTACACGTGCAGACGGCCATAAGGCAATGTCTCCGCCGTGTACTAGGAAACTGAGCAGCCACCAGCACCGATAGTATCAAAAAGGTCATTTACCAAGGACTCCCATCCGATGCTGGCTGTGGCTGCGCACTCTCTGCTCATTTTGAAAAGGACAACCTGCCCACGTCTTAGTACTCAGCCCTCCCCTCACCCAAAGGAGCTGCCATTCAAACGTTTCTCCTCCCTATATTTCTGAGTTGGACAAATTTTGTTCAGAGTACATTCTAGAACCGGACACCAGGAAGAAGGGAAATGCCAAGCCTCACAGTTGGGGAAGGAGTAGTTGGGAAGGTTAAAAATCACAGGGAAGCTGAGGGGGGTGGGTGTGAAGGAAGGACAGGTGGGGCTCAGGGCTCAGGGGTAGAGCACCTGCCAAGCATCCAGAAGGCTTTGCAAGAAGAAAACTATGAGAAAAGGAGGGAAGGGAGGAAGAAGGGAAACAGGAAAGGGATGAGAAGAAAAAAGAGGAAAAAGGAGGGGAAATGGAAGGGAGACGAGAGTGGAAAGGGAGTACAGAAGAACTGTGCAAACACCTTCCCCGACCTTCCCCCTCCAGTTCTCCGCCCTCATTAACTCAGTCAAAGCACTAGAGGAAGATCCAGTAGCCTGTGCAAACAGCAGATGACCTCAAGGGTGCAGAAAGTCACCTTTGATCTAAAAGCCACTGTATGACACCAAGCCCTTCTTTCAGGGGAAGTGTGTGAAATGCTGCATAGACAGACATTGTCCTAAAGGTAGCAGAAGGAAAATGAGCTGGCAGTCCCCTGCCTCCACCCCTGGATCCAGATAATGGGCAGAAACAATCCTCAGTACTGGAAGGAGCCCAACAACTAGAGTAGGGAGAAACCTGGTATAACCCGAGGTGGAGGTCTTCAGCTAGAAAGTAGGATCATCCTAGAGTCTTCAGAGTCCTTGCGCAGAGCAGGAGAAGCTTCCAATAGTCAACGGAGTCTTCAAAGGCACATGGAACAAGCAGTTGGGTCACAAACCATTTGAAATGTCATGAGTTGGGATCAAGTGATTGGGGGCTGATAGCCTGGAAGAGGGGTGTGGGCAACAGAAACCTATGGCTGCAGGTTCTAGGGAAACCAAAGTGGGGCTTGATGAATTCAGCCTGAGAAAATGTACATCTTCACCAGGATGTGGGTGATTCTAGGTTCTCTGGGCATTGGCATCTGGCCCATGCCAGCAAGAGAAGTTGCTGTTGTAACTGAGTGCTTACCCACCATCCTTTCTAAGAAACAATTGTGAACATATCCCAGAAACTACCAGTGTTGGTTGCAACCCACTCTTCATATAAGAGGACATCATCATGGGCTGCTGGTAATGGACAGTGTTTAGTATTTGTACATGTATCCCTAAATATATATATTTAATTGCCAACATTTGATTTATAATCATGGGGTTATGACAATACTATTTTCCTAATACCTTGTTTTATTCAGCATTATGTTCATCTGGTTGGTCCTTGCTGATGTACATAAATGCTCCTTCATGTTTATGGCTGTATAACATTCTAATGGGTGACCACAGCACACATTTTGATTTACAGATATGTGTGTGTGTGTATTTTGTATGTATATACATATGAATGTATGTATGCCACATGTGTGCAGATGCCACAGAGGTCAAGAGAGATTACTGGTTCTTCTAAAGATGGAGTTAAGATGTGAGTTATCTAACATGAGTGTTGGGAATTGGTATGAGATCTAGAACAGTACCTGCTCCTAACTGCTGAGTCATCTCTCCAGCCTAAACATATTTTTATTGATACAAAAATAAAATATTTACATATTATATGTAACTAATATACATAATGGATAATATGTTACATGTTTTGAGAGTTACTTCATCTCCACATCTCAGCTAATCCTAAATGTCTACTAGTAACTGCGGTGAAATGGTTGGTTTTAATTTGCATTCCCCCGGGTAATAATGAATTGACCACCAATTTGCCATGCAAAATCGATTCTCTAAAAGTCATCTCATTTGTCCATTTTTTCCCTCTCATGTCATTTCTCTTGCTTACTAGTAAGCAGTAGCTTATTTATCCAGACAACATTTCTTTTGATTGCTATTATTTGTTTGTGTTAGGTTTGTGGTTTTTAAGTTTTGAGCAGGGTCTCTTTATGAAGCCCCGAACCGGCCTCAAGCTCATTCCTTCTGCCTTGACCTCCTAAGTGCTGGGATGGTAGGTCTGCAACACTACCCTGGCTGTATGGACTTCAGTGAACAGAAATTCTAACTGTGGCCTACACCAATCAGTTTGTCCTTCTGTAGGCCATGCTTGCCTAGTCCTTCCTCACCCTTCTGCTGGGAGAACACTCATCTGCTTAATATCAATGCATGTTATAATCTTGCCTATCCATTAGGTTCTGAGAGTATCACCTATTTCATATCAATGCATGCTATAATCTTGCCTATCCATTAGGTTCTGAGACTATCACCTATTTCATATCAATGCATGTTATAATCTTGCCTGTCATTAGTGTCTGATGACACTAATTACCTGTTTATTATCAATGCATTTATAATCTCACCTGTTCAAAAGGTCCTGAGTGTTATCACTTATTTAATCTCAATGCATGTTGTAATCTTGTCTGTCCATTAAGATCCTTAGGAAACAACCATTAAATTTTGCAGGTGTGTGCATGCATATGCAGCCCTGAAGCTGATGACAATCATCTTCTTTCCTCAATTGCCACTTCACTCACTGAAGCAGGGTCTCTCACCAACTCCACAGCATGCTAATTCTGCCTCATCTAGCTAGCCAGATTGCTCCCATGATTCCCTGTCTCTGCCTCTCAAGTACTGGGGCTTCAGGCAACCACCATGCCTGCTCAGCTTCTTACATAGGTTCTAGGTTCCAAACTCCAGCCCTCAGCTCTTGAACAGCAAGTACTTTATTCATCAAACCATCTCCCAATCCAAAAGTTATTTCTTAGTATGAGTGCATGAGTGCAACCAGTGTCTTTTTGTTTTGTTTTGTTTTGTTTTTTTGAGACAGGGTTTCTCTGTGTAGCTTTGCACCCTGTAGCCCAGGCTGGCCTCAAATTCACAAAGATCCTCCTGGCTCTGCCTCTGGATGCTGGGATTAAAGACGTGCACCACCACCACCTGGCTAAGTGTCTTTTATTTTCAGTAGAAAACCAATTTTCTCCATACTGTTTGTTTTTTAAAAAAGAGTACATGTAGAGTAAAGGGAACATGTATCACTTGTTGGTGGGAGTACAAACTTATACAGCTACTGTGGAAATCAGTATGGTGGTTCTTCAGCAAGATGAGACTTGATCTACCTCAAGATCCAACTATACCACTGTAGGGCATATACCCAAAGGATGCTCATCCTACCACAGGACACTTGCTCAATCATATTCATTGCTGCTCTATTCATAATAACCAGAAATTGAAAACAACCTAGATATTCTTCAGCATAAGAATGGATAAAGAACATGTGGGGTACATTTACACAATGGAGTATTACTCAGCCACTAATAAAATGAAATCATGAAGTTTGCAGGTAGTGGATAGAACTAGAAAAAAATCATCCAAAATGAGTTAACAGAAAATCAAATATGGTGTGTATTCACTAATATGTGGATATTATCTGTTAAGTCCATGATCACCAAGCTGCAGTCCATAGAACCTCAGAGGTTAGATATAGAATAAAGTACTTTGGGGACAGATATATCTCCCTAGGAAAGGGAAATAGAGTAGATAGTTATGGATGGATGGGATAGCTAACACAGGAGGATCAAGTGGAAAGAAGGAAAGAAGGGGAAGAGGGAGAGAATACAGGAGAGACAGCTGAAATTAAGAACTATTTGGGAAGTAGTATGGAAATCTAATACAGTAGAAGCTTCCCAAAATATAGACATATCTGAAGGCCATCTAAATGAAATTGCTAAATAATGGAAACAGAGCCCCAACAGGACATCTCTGATCACTAAATGAAGCTTCTAGTACCAGGATTTAGTTACATCTAACTGAGTTGTTGGCCAAAGGGGTTCCATGGAAACCCCAAAACAGATCAAGCTATTGCCAAGATTATAGGGTACTTTCCACAAGCTGATGGCAAGGCCCCAGTGCTGAAGACAACAGCTACACAACTCATTGAACATGGAGAAGTGGAGCTGGTGCCTCCATACATGAGCTTTCACCCCTACATGCTAGTGTTTTGGGTACAGGAAGGCACTCTGGTAGCTGCCAAAAGAGAAATGTAAACACCACCATGGCCACAAACCCTTTGATCTAAAATAATATTCTGCCTGTAAGGCATGCTAGGGTGAGAGAATAAAAAGCTTGTGAGAGTAACCAACCAATATCTGATTTGATTGAAGGCCCACTCTATGAACTTCCCAGGCCATCAAGGGTATGCATATCCAAAAGCCACCAAGTATCTAAAAGATGTCACTTTGAAGAAGCAGTGTGTGCTGTTCCAGCAGTATAATGGTGGAGACAGTAGGTGCGCCCAGGCCAAACAGTGGGGCTGGACACAGGGTTGGTGGCCAAAAAAGAGTGCTGAATTTTTACTGTGCATGATTAAAAATGCAGAGAATGCTGGGATTAAAGGCATGTGCCATGCCACCCAGCTAAAATTTATTTATTTTTATTTTATGAGCATTGGTGTTTTGCCCTGGGTGTCCAGTCCCCTGGAACTGGAGTTATAGACAGTTGTGAGCTGCCATGTGGGTGCTGGGAATTGAACCCGAGTCCTCTAAAAGAGCAACCAGTGTGATGGTGGCGCACACCTTTAATCCCAGCACTCAGGAGGGAAAGCCAGGAGGATCTCTGTGAGTTCGAGTACAGCCTGGGCTACCAAGTGAGTTCCAGGAAAGGCACAAAGCTACACAGAGAAATACTGTCTCAAAAAAAAAAAAAAAAAATGCAGAGTGATACTGAACTTCTGGGTTTAGATGTAGATTCTCTAGTCACTGAACATATCCAGTGAACAAAGACCTAAGATTCTCTGACAAACCTATGGAGCTCATGGCCAGATTAACCCACACATGAGTTCCCTGTGACATCAAGGTGATCCTCGCTGAAAAGGAACAAATTGTCTGTTTCTCATTCTGTGAGCTTAACATCTTTGTCAAACGTCTGTTGGCCTGTTCTATTGGATTATGTGTCCATTTTTCTGCTAGTACCATGCTGTTTTGATTAAAGGCTTTTATAATATGTTTTAAAATCAAGGAATGTGACTAAAACATTATCTTAAGATTCTGAGTGAGACAAACAGCCTGGGCTGCAGAGTGAGTTCCAGGGAAGGTGCAAAGCTACACAGAGAAGCTCTGTCTTGAAAAACCAAAGAGAGAGAGAGAGAGAGAGAGAGAGAGAGAGAGAGAGAGAGCAGAGTTCCTCAAGATGGCACTGAGCTCGCTGTGGAACAGCCTACTGTCATCTTCAGGTCACTTGAACTTATTAGGTCAAATGTCTTTTCATCATAAACCTGATACCCTATTCAAGACCATTTCTACAATACCCTCAGCCTCTGTCCAGTCTTGCATTTGTTTCCAGAGTTCTCTAACTATGTTTTTTCTCATCCATACTATTCATCCCACAATTCTCTGGGTTCATGACAAAAGCAAGCATATAAAGATGGGTCTTCTAACAAATACCTTAACATCACAAACTCATAGCTACTGGCATCTCATTGGCCTGGAAGATATATTTGAGCCAACTCTGAAGTCAGCTGGGTACTGCAGGTGACAATTCCAGACAGTAGATAGACCTTTGCATACATGGATACATATCTGACCAACTGTCACCACCCCACATATAGTCAGTCACATGACTTAGCAGATTCCTGCCCACCCTATAACCTTAAGATTTCAGAGAAATTAAAAACAGTTATTCTCTGCTTCACATGAAAGCTTGCAGTTCCTCTGCCTGGGCCCTGGCTATTCTGTATTCCCCCACAGTGCCCCTGGCATACATGCCTAACCCACCACCACCCCGAGTTTGAATGATCCTTTTCACTAGCGACAGCTATCACTTGTCTTCTGGAGAATGTATCAAGATGGTGGCTTTCGGTCAGTGAGGTTAAGAGTGACTTTGGTTGTGGAATAAGAAAGGTATGTGATCCTCGTTGGGAGAATGCAGGAGTCTATAAGGAAAGTGGGAATCCCAGCCATAGTCACATAGCTAGTGTGTGATCTTGATCAGTTACTTGACCCCCTAGAACTTCATTTCCTTACTTGGAAAATGCTGCCAATCACACCTATCCTCATAGAACTGTTGCAAATGTCACATGAGGTGTTCATGAAGTCACCATAGAGTGCCTGGTACCCAACGTTGACTCCACCAAGATTAACACCTAAATCAGAAGCCTAAATGAATCCTATCTGAGCCTATAATTTTTTTATTCTAATAGAGACCAACAGCAGAGGTTGCATATGACCTGCGTCTCATCTTCATAAAGCTCTGAAGCACACTGTTGGATCTCCCTGTTGCTATCCCCCTATTCTACCCAAACAAACATAAAGAAATGAATGAATATGGAGAGAAATTTTCTGCATAAAAGAAATAAAAAGTCCCCTCTGTCTTCAGTTTTTGCTAACACCAGTCAGGCATGAAATCACCCTGGCAGCTGTCACTCTCCTTCCCAGCTTCATTTCTCTTTCTGAGCCTCCAGAGTCAGTCACAGCAGAATCTCCTAGACCTGCTCTGCTTTTGGGAGAAAGTGATGAGGAGAGCCAGAGAGTTTGCAGTGGGGAGTCGGATAGACACAGGGAAGAGCAGTTCTGTGCTACTACTCGACTCGAAGGATTCAGGATGAGTCTGCAGGGCATTCAGAACCTCTTGGCCAAGCCCTGGCTTACTGTGGCTGATGCCATTGGCCAACCAAGCACATCAGCTAGCAAGCCATACCCGATTCCTAGAAGAAAGTTCAAATGCATAGAGTCTACACAGGGTAGGATTAAGACTTGGGCCATCAGGAGCACCCAGTTTTGTGACCTGCACAGACCCTCATATGTAGCTGCTCAGGTAAATACACAAAGGGCAAGGGACAAGGAAGCCACTTCAAAGTTCTTGCATGGGAAAACAGTGCCTCCATTTCTTTTTATGAGCCAGATCCTTAATGAGAGCCATAAATGCTTACTTTAACCAACAATGAACCCTGTGGGACATTTTGGAGTACTCAGCCATACAGGCTTGTCATGCCAAAGCTTCTGTGAGAACTGAAATGCTAGTCCAGTTAATGGCTGTTATGCTGAGGGGGCTGACATAGTCCATCTAAGGTCTTTTAGCTCCCTGATACTTTTCTGAGCCAAAACTCGGGATCTTTAGCTTGGGAAGCACATATTTATATTTTTGAGGAAAAAAGTTAGATTTAAAAATAAACATTTAGTTACCTTCATAATGGGCTGATTCTCTCTCTCCTGTAGCCACATATATATTCACCCAAAAGATCAAATGAAATTGTCATTTTGATGACTTGGAAATAAGTGATGATTTGCCTATAGTTGGAGGAAAGCAGTCCTCCAATGTTGCTTCAGAGAAATGTGACTCTGCAAATGAGCCGTTACACTGGGGTGAATATGGCACCCACGTCTTCCAGGTCTCTCAGAATTACCTGCAGACTGAGCAAAATGAGAACAGATGGGAAGAGAGCCATGAACTTTGTGGATTTAGCTGTCCAAGGAAAGGAACGCCTCCCTATTGGCAAAAGGCACACACAGGACTGAGGAGCAAGAGAAAGTAGCACAGATCTCCATTTCATCCCAATAGGGGCCTGCATTCCCAATTACTAAAATATTCTCTCTCTCTCTCTCTCTCTCTCTCTCTCTCTCTCTCTCTCTCCCTCTCTCTCTCTCTTTCTCTCTCTCTGACACACACACACACACACACAAAATATGTAATAATTCCATAGTTGTCAAATGAATAAAATACATATGATTCTTGAAAAATAAAAATTTCAAATATTTTGCCAAAATAATTGCAATTTTATGTTTTTTTCAAGAGCTATGAGATATTTGTGGCTTATTGTACCTAAAATATAGAATATAAATATTCAGTCCTAGAGGAAAGAGAGGAATGGAAGAGAAAACAAAAATGCCAGATACAAGGCTGATGTTATTACATGGATGGCCAGAGAACCCTGAAGGCCTTCCAGGAGAGTAGAAGCCACAGAGAGACTAAATCAGAAGACAGAAGAAGCAACCCAGGGCATGGTACCAACACCAGAACAGAACACACATCCAAGCCACCTGGCAAACTTACTGGAGGATCCAACGTTGATCTTGACATCTCTTGGAAGCTTCTGGTCCAATTTCATTACAGAAGTCAAAGAGCTATGGTCAGAAGGGAGTACCAAGGTCATCTCACAAACTCGGCTCATTTTATATCTTTTCTAGTTAAAAGAAAACATCACGCAATAAATTCAAATTTGTGAGTTCTAAGGTTATGTAGATCATAATTTATTTGTGGGGACTGTATTAGCGGGCATGCCTTGCACACACACCAGCTATCTAGAGAGACAATTAGCAGCCTCTAATATGAAAAGAATGTGCTGAATATGTCCACAATGTGCTGGCAATGGTTGCCATACAGATCAACAGGCTGCTTGGGGTGCTGGGGGCCTGTTGCCTACCACAACCATCCCTGGAGTTCCTGTTAATGGCTCTATACACAGCCCTTTGGTGGGACTGTCACATTAAGGGCAGGGCAGGCCACAAGCTCACCTACTCTTGTCTTAAAGACTCTTCAAAGGGCCATGGCTCTGAGCCAGGAGCTCAACTACTGAGATTTGACAGATTAGTAGAAGGGTTAACAGAGTTCTGGAGAGAGTTCAAAGATATGTTTAGGACTGCAAAGAGGAAGGGAGAAAGTCTGTAAGCCCTAGAGCCAGAAGTTGAAGAGAAAGAAGGGTGTAGGGAATCTCCTTCCAGAGAAATAAGGAAGAAAACAGCCGGATTGAGGGACACTTCAAACAAAAGCATTCTGCAGTTTTCAGAAGCACTGCAATAGTCACAACTTAGCATTTCCTCTGTGAAGAAGCCACTGTGTTATACTGTCCTGTTATCTAACCTTTTAAGTCTAAAGTCTAATACATTTTTAAGTAGAATATGTATTATCAAAATAAATAACACAAACTTTCACTAGCTCATCCCTCAGCAAAACTGTTGGCCATTGGTGAAGAAGAAGTGTTCACATTCCTAGAGAGGAGTCTGAGAACCTTCTCAGCCTATAGGAAGTAGTACAAAACTGACTGAGTTTAGTTGAGGAAAAAAATTATACTGCAAAGTCCCCATGGGATTCTGTTTGGTAAACAGGGGAAAAGAGCAAAGCATTCCCTGAAAATTGCTGTCCCTACTTCAATCAATACTAAAGACACATGGTGTCACTTTAGTACATTATAACCCCCAATGAAAATCTGCATTGCAGAGAGTATGGAACGATACAGGCAAATACCCACTGGGGCAAGTTCTAGAGAAACAATGGGATGAGGACAACATGTTTGTGACCATGATGCTGGCCTTAACTTTAAACAGGCTCTTGCTAACTCTTGAGTTCTCCTCCTCAGTACAAGAGATCCCTGACATCCACATATATGGGGCCATGCAGGATGACCTCGTTTTCACCTGAAACCAAACAGATCTGTTTATCAAGAGGAGGCAGAAAGTGCAGTAGAACTGTGGCATCTGGAAGGTCTTTGAGAAGAACAGGAACCAGGACTCTGGCACCACACAAATATAACTGTGGAGGTGGTTTGTGTACATAGACATATGCCACATGACCCAAATGGAACCAGAACATGAGACTGGATACACTGAATTGCATGATAGAGGCTAAGAGGTTCCAAAATGAAGATTTTTATTAATGAGTTCCAAAAATCCAAATCAATTCCTAACTTAAAAAAAAAAAAAACTAGTGCATGAATTGTAAGTAGCTTTTAAATCTATAAAGTAGCTAAACCAATCCAACCCATATTCTTCACTGAGTAGAAGGCACATCAGAGATCAGGGACAGACAAAACAGATTCTTTGCCTTTGGAACAGTGGCAGATAAGGATGCTAAGGATGCTGTTTGGAGCCTTTGACAGACTCTCATAGGTAAATTACAGTGAAGGCTCTTAGGAATTTTAGAACAAGCACCTGATCTCATGTACAAATAACTATTTCCCCATTGAGGGAGAGTGCTTGGCCTTAGTTTGAGCCTTAGTGGAAACTAAGCACCAGTCAGTGGGCCACCAAGTTACCACGTGACCTGAGACACCTATCATGAGCTAGGTGTTAGTTGCTCTACCAAGTCTTAAAGTTGGACAAGTACAACAGCAATCTATCATAAAATAGAGGCGATTCACAGGTGTTCTGGCCCAAGCAGGTCCTAAAGAGACAAATCAGTTACATCAAGAAGTTGCCTATATACTGGTAGTTCCTGTGCCTGCTACAATGTCCTCTGTCTCAAGGACATACCTAAGTTTCATGAAATGTGCCCTGTAAGTGACTGACTGGGAAAGAGAAGATGATAACCCAGTTTACAGATGGTTCCACACATTATGCAAATACCAACCAAAAAGTGGCAGCAGCAATCCCACAGCCCTTGCATGTGACAACCCAGAGGGACAGTGATAAGGCCAGTCTTCATAGTGGCTGTGCATTTTTCTGAGAAGGAAAATAGCCAGATGTATGATTGCATACTGACTCGTGGGAGGTAGCAAATGGCTTGGCTGGATTGTTGGAGATTTGGAAGGAACATGGAAAAGTGGTAAGAAAGATATTTGAGGATAGAGTGTACAGATAGATATCTCAAAATTGATAAAAGATATAAAGATGCATCATGTAAATGCTCACCAAAATGTGACCTCAGCAGAGAACATTAATAATTGAATAGATAAGAGTGATGTATCTCTGGATAGCAACCAACTTCTTCCCTTAGTCATTCCTGGGCTCATGAACAAGGTGGAAATGATGTGGTCATGCACAAACCCACCAACATGGACTTCAATCATCAAGGTTGGCCTGACTATGGCTGATGCTAGGTAACAATCTACCATCAGCAGATACCAACCCTGAGCTCTAGCTAGGACACTATTCACTGGGTGACCAGCCAATGACCTGGTGGCAGGTTGACTACATTGAACCATTTTGATTAATCCCATAGAAGGCAGCAGTTTGTCCTCACTGGAACAGATATTTGTTCTTGGTATGGATCTGTCTTTCCTGAATGTAATGCTTCTGCCAAAACTGTCATCCTTACCTACAAAATACCTTATTCACCACCATGGTATTTCATAAAATATTGCTTCTAACCAAGGAACTCACTTCAAAGCCAGAGAAGTTTGGCAATGGAATGGGATGGTGGTCATGGAATTCACTTACCTTACTACCCTGAGTAAGACAGCTGGGATAGAATGGCCTTTAAAAACAGCATTATAGTACCAACTAGATGGCAATGACCTGGAATGGCAGACAAAGTTCCATAGGAGGTTATAAAATATACTCGATAGTATTATTTCTACCTATGTGAACTCTTTTTTCTCTTCCAAAAATAAAGAAATAAGCAGTGCTTATAATATAGGCTCTTGATACAATGTAAATCCATTTACCAACAAGCAGCATGCAGGAAACATCCAATAGATGCTATAGGTGCATGATGTATATGCTATTGGCAATTATATACATTCCAAAATGCTAAAAAAAAAATATCATATATGATAAAATGAGTTGTTAAATTAAGTTTTAGAGATTCCCTTTTCACGGATTACTCAACGATATGTGTTCTATATTAAGCATTTTCTAATAAATATATTGAACACCATTAAGTCAAAAATCTAGAAACTCATTCTTATTGTCCTTAAGAACATCATCAGTACCCAGGCCATTAAGGATATGGGAAAACCATGAGCATATACTGGTCATGATCTTTCCAAGGCTCCCAAATATATGCTATTCCTAGACACAGCTTCCTTTCAGCTCTTTCAGCCTTCCACTTATTTTCATAACTCTTGAAATGTTTAGAAGTTTTAAAAAATAGTAGCAAGATTCATGCTTTGTCATAAGGATTCTCTACCATTTCCTATAAGGGATGACAAGGGATGCTTTATACCACCCAAAGAGGGCTGCTTTACTTTAAGGATGTCTTTGGCCTCACTAATTTCCCTGATCCACATTCCTTTGGCCATACCATTACTTCTCTCAATGTGACCCCTCATCTTATGTCCTGCTACCCTCCCTTCAGCCATAATTTTGATCTTCTAGGTACCAAAGGGATAATATTTGATCAGTTATACTTATAAATTCCTGAATTTATAATAAGTATAAATATATTATATATATATATATTTATACTTATTATATTATATAATAAAATATATATATATATATATATATATATATATATATATATAAAATAATAAGTACTGGCAGCCATGATAGCTTTTGATGGTTGTCTTAGTTTAGGGTTTTTATTGCTGTGAAGAGACACCATAACCATGGCAACTCATAAGGAAAACATTTAATTGAGGTGGTTCACTCACAGTTTTAGAGGTTCAGTCCATTATTATCATGATAGGGAGCTTGATGGTGTGCAGGTAAATGTGGTGCTGGAGTAACTGAGAGTCCTATATCTTACAGGCAAAAGGGAATGGACTGAGACACTGGGTGGTATCCTGAGCATAGGAAACCTCAAAGCCCACACTCACAGTGACACTTCCTCCAACAAGGCCATACCTACTCCAACAAAGCCACACCTCCTAACAGTGCCACTCTCTATGAGATTATGGAAGCCGAGTACATTCAAACTACCACAACAGTAGACAAAACTCATTTCAGAATTGAGGTTTAACCATCACAGAGGAATTCAAAGGTCATCTTCAGTCTATTTGCATTATCTTAGGATTGATATTCAGTTAGTATATTGTTATTTCTAGAGTCTTGAATGATAAATTATTGGTTAAGGGATACTCGTTGATATGTGCCACACAGGTCCGGATTTCCACTTACTATTATTATTCAACCCATCTGCCATGGAGAGGTGGCCTTATTAGAGGGGCTCTGTTGGGGATGTGCAATGACAGAGAAGTCCTGTCACCCATGCATGGGTTGCTTTTAGGTGCTTGGTTGTTTCCTATATAAGGTCAACAGATTAGATCGGGAAAGATAGCCCTGTATCTATAGGAATCCTGGGGAAAGGTAACTTCAACATCACTGCTGAACTAACAGAGTATTTCCAGCTCTTAGGCCAGGTCCCTGCCACTTTTTACGCTGTTGATGAAGAACTGTATGTGAGGATCTGCTGTGGTGAAGCACATCTGGTCACATGCATGACTACACGAAGACCACTTAGTTTTGTGGTGAACAGCATTGGCACCAGAATCTGGTCAGAGAGAAGACTGAGCCCTGTAAGAAACTGTAGAACAGAAAAGCAAAGAAAGAGCCAATACATGTTGAATTGCATGTGGCTTCATGCATATAAACTGGGCCACAGAGTTAAACTTCATTCAACAATGATGAAAGCTGTCCCACCACACAAAAAGAAGAGTCTGAAGAGGAAGTACATCATCTCCAGACCTGATCTTATTACAAAGTGCCAATTACATTTCTATTCTCTGAATAGTTTCCATGGATAAATCCAGGCAAATTTCCTTGTTGTCAAACTGTTAGGCAGCTTTCAAAGCCAATAGGCTGGTCCCTCTCCATTCTCCTAACAAAGACAGCAATGACTAAAGAATGCAAAAACCATCAGTCATTTCATTGAGAAAGGATTTTTTCTTTTCTTTTCTTTTTTGCCTAAGAAGTTTAATGCATATACCTACATGTGTTGAATAATTTTATGTCAACTTGATACAAGTTGGAATAATCTCAAAGACAGATGTAAGAAATTGCCTCTATAAAATTGGACTGTAGGCAAACCTGTAGGGTATCTTCTTAAGTAGTGATTGATGGGGGAGAGTTTAGCCTATTGGGAGTAGAACCATCCTTGGGCTGATGGTCCTAGATGCTATAAGAAAGCAGGCTGAGCAAACTATATGAAGCAAGCCAGTAAGCAGCACTCCTCCATGGCTTCTGCATCAGCTCTTGGCTCCAGGTTCCTGCTCTACCTGAGTTCTTGCCCTGACTTCCTTTAATGATAGACTGTAATATAAAAGTGTAAGCAAAATAAATCCCCAGTTTCTTTGATCATGGTGTTTCATCACAGCAATAATAACTCTAAGATACCCTGCTTAAAAATACTAATAATCACTCAAATAAAACCAATCCCTTTACAGTAATGCAATCCTAATATAACAAAATCTAGAATATCCAACCAACCAGTGGGCAAATGCCTTATTGCTCTTTCAGGTCATTTACAATGAATGGAGGGAAATTCAGCTTTTATCTTTATACCCACATATTAATGCATCTCATCAGAAAAGCTTCTTTTCTCAGTAGATGGCAATTGACCTAGAGATCAGTAAGCAGTCAGCATGTAGGGAGTCAGAGACTGGAATGCTCAGTCCTACATGGACATTTTATAGCACAGTCTTTCTTTCCAAGGCTTGGGGACCATCCTGGAAGAGGGGACAGAAAGAGTTTATGAGCCAGAGATAGTGCATGGCTGCCAGAAAAATGGTGATTTCTGAACGTGAGCAGACTACTGCACATAGTAACACATGGTAGTGGTGATTGCATGCACAAGGCCTACCCAAAGTCAAGTGAGACAAAATCCAAGGACAGAGAGGGAAGGGAGTCATGAAGTTCAATCCCTGAAGAGCTCTTGGCAACCAATGACTGCTAGGGGAGGAAGAGGCAGTTTTCTTCAGAGATGCAGCCTCTGAAAGACCCTCACGCTGCAGTAAATGGCCCTACACATATTGACAGCATTAAGTGAATTCAGAAGGTTAAAAAAAAAGAGTACATGAAGTTGAAAGGGAATAGCTGTGCTGGGGGAGAATAAGGGAGGAGTTGAAGGGGAGAAATACAGAGTAGAAAGGGCCAGAATGCAAAATGCATCTCTTTTCCCACCACAGCTAAGATAAAGCCTTCAGCTGGGGGCCCATGCTGTTGCCTATCTTAATCTACATTAGCCTTCTGCTCTCTCACACTGCACAAAGCTTTGTGTTTCCATTTCTCCATGCCTCTTCTCCTGCATCTTTCAACACTCACCACCCCCTTGCCATTTCTTATTTCCAAATTCACATTTATAATAGTTTTCCTCCTACCTCTTCTCACTGCCTCCCCCCATACAAAGTACCCATATTCCTAATAAGAATTACTTCAAAGGACTCCTCAACTGCCTACCCCTTTGTTGGGCTCTGTACCACACATGCACTCAGGTCCATGGCCAATTTCATCTTTCTAACATCATGTCGTGCTATGTTTACACTGCTCTGTATTTTCCATTCTTTCCCTGAGAAAGAAGTCCACACTCCTTATGTTCAAGAGTAAAGATTCTCATGTTCCCATCTTCACCCCAAATCTTCCCAGCTTTATTTTCTATGGCTCCTTTTCACATGCCTCATTTTTTTAGCCAAACAACTTTTTCTCTCCCCACTCAGCACTGGTGATGTCATGGATGCCTTTACTCATGTTGTTCCTTCCCTTCAAAGCGGCTTCCTGACCCAAAACCTACTGTTCCAACCACAGTCCTTCAAGGATCAATCTAAGTTACCTCTTTCAGGAGACTTCTCTGAGGCTTTAGTAATCTCCTAACATTGTACTTTGAACTGAACCAACTGTTTTCTTAAATTATAGCTACGTGCAGAGCTTATCTGTTCTATTAGAATATTAGCCCTCAGTGACAGAGAAACATACTTAGGTGGTTCATGCATGCAATCTCAGCTCTCAGCAGGGTGAGGCAGGAAAATCTTCAGACACTGCCTCAAGATAGGAGAGAGAAAGTAAAAAAGAGAAAACAGACTTGGAGTACACTTTAGCCTCCAAGTTGCATACAGAATGCCTTTCACATAGTAGGCTCTTGGGAGAATTTATTATTGAATAAATAAAGAAAGGAATTACAAATTATGATAAAATAAATTTTGCAGTATACATCATGGTTCAGCAATGCTTAAGCAAGGGTCAGGCTGTCATCAGTTAGGAGCAAACATACAGCACAAGTGAGGGAGAAAAGATGTTGGAGTGAATAATGAATGTAGTCACTGATGGCCATAGAGACTGTAGGAAACCATTTTAGCCTCAGGCAGCCTTAGTATGTTTATACTTTTATGCACCACTTCTTTTACAAAGCTGTGGTGAGAATTATGAGGGGAGATTTTCCTGAGCCGGATTTTGAAATAAGTGTCCAAGAAACGATAGCTGTTAGTGGTGTCAAAGACTTCTTTGCTGACCATTTCCTCTTTGGTCCTTAAGCCAGCTCTAGTGTGATGAATCCTCAGGTGAGTTGGAGATAAGACTTGCAGGTGTCCAGACTCCATGGTGAGTGGGTCTCCTTCCATCAAAAGTAAGCCAAATATACTCCCATCCATGGAAGACCTGGAGCAAAGCCTGTTTCAGCCTGAACTAGACCCATCCCAATATACAGTAGGTAGCTCTATATTTTACATTTATTTGTCTAACTGTCTGATTGTTAAGAAGATGATTTATTGATAGTGCCCCTTAAAATTCATTTCACTTTTACTCTTAATTATAGATCATGTAAAAATGGCTCATTGTATGTTGTCTACATACTAGAACATACTGGGCACTAATGATGCTGTCTTCCACCTGCCATAAAATGAACCATTAGATCCTTTTCAAATCTTTTCCTAATTTTTCATTTTTGGGGGGCAGGGAGGGGATGTTTTCAATTACATCTTTTCCTATTGGTTTTAGATTTCAGTCCCCTAATCCTTGGAAACTGCACAGCTTCCCCTGTGAATTATGTAGCAAAAGTAGTTTTTCATAAATTCTTTCTTCTTTTTATAAAGTGCATCTTGATACATAGAACAGACAGAAATTCTGGACTGCCCTCAGCCAAGCTGTAGAGGGTGGTAAGGAAAAACCACAGGAGGGATCCTACTTCCCCCAGGCCTTCTATAACCCACCAAGAGTCTAGAGGTAATCTCCAATGACTCATATCAAACATCAGTGGCCTCTGACAAAATTGAGAGCTTCTAGAGGTCAAAAGAACTCTATGTCCCTCCTTTTATAGGAAGAGAACAAGCAATAGGCTTGTCCAAAAAATTTCATAATGAGAGAAAAGGGAAAAATTGATGGCTTTGGAGGCCACTGTGCCTTCTTCCATCATTCGTATTACCACTAATGAGAAGAAAATACACCTAGAATCATCAGCACCATGTGAGCACTGAATGGACCTGTGCACTGCAGAGATGAACATGCACACACATGTGTTCACACGCGCACTGCTTTTGTATTTGCACTTCTCTGTCCTTAACACCTGTGCTCCCCCATCATTCATGCTTACCCTTTAGTGATACCCATTATCTGAGTTTGGTTTCGGTTGCTGCAACAAATATTATGACCAAAATCAACTTGGAGAAAGAAGAGAAGTTGGGGCAGAAGCTCAAGGCAGGAACCTAGAGGCAGAAACAGAAGCAAAGGCCATGGAGGGGTGCTGCTTACTAACTTGTTCCTCAGAGCTTACTCAGCCTGCTTTCTATTATAGCTCAGGACCACCTGCCCAGGGTTGGCACCACCCACAATGGTCTAGATCCTATCACATCAATCATTAATCAAGAAAATGCCCAATAGACTTGCCCATAGGACATTTTATGGAGGCAAGTCTGTTGAGCATTTTCTCAATTGAGAGTTCCTCTTCCTAAATAACTCTAGCTTGTCTCTAGTCCTAGTTCATCATCTCCGTAGATGTCAGTGAGTTGGCTCCAACCATCCCCCTTGGAAACACTAGCATTCCCCCTCAAACCTCAGTTACCTTGGGCTTCCAGTTCCTGCTTCTGTTCATTTCTTCCATTCTTCTGTAGGTTTTGTCAAACACCTCCCTGACCTTCATATCATACCTCATCACAGGCTCAAAGTCCAAAAGACTGTCAAAGACTTCCAGCAAAGGGAACAGAGGTAAAGAGAAAGCACAGTGTGTGACTGCAAGGATGCACATACACATTCACACACACACACACACACACACACACACACACACACACACACACACACACACACTGACCCATCCTTGCTAAGAGTCCAGTAACCATTTCTTCTGTCCAGAAAACTATAGTGGGTACTTATCCTACTGAGTGCCAATCTTGCTACTGGATGGATTTAGCTCATAATTTCAAACCAGTTGAACCCAGTTTCATAAATTCTACATTTCTTTTCTTTCAAACATACTGATTGGAAGACATCTAATTCCTAAGACTACTGTAAAGGTTGAATTAAATAAGGATGTTTCCTTATTGAGTAGTACTAAACAAATGCTTTCTACTTTTGTTATGCACAAATGTAAGTGACATTTGGAGTATCTCCTGTTTGACACCATCATGTTAATAACCTCTTATTAGCCTCCACAAGTATAGTCTGCTTCCCTCTAGCAAGGTACCCACTCTGTACATGTTACCAGCACTAAAATATAAAAAGCCACTCAACAGATTTTGTGCTTATTTTCAGAACTATCACAACCTTTCATTGCTTAGTCAGAAGCAGAATGTGATATCCAAGCAAATTTACATCTGAAAGCACAACCCATTGGACTGCGAATAGATCACATTTGAATAATCTCCTTGACATTTTACTTGCTTTCCTTTCTTCCCCATCATCTCCTAGACATTTTAGCCTATTGTAAAGGGACATAGTAGGATAAAATATCCATAAATGTGCCATTAAATGCTATCAGTGTGGCTGGCAGATCTTACAGGTCTCCAATTTGTAGGCATAAACTCCACAGCTCACAAGTCAACTCTAGTCAACAATGTGGTGATAATAAAGGGCAGAGCAGGACTAGCCTCAGTAGACCCTAACAGCCCAATAACCAGATAACACAATAACAGCCCAACAACCCCATCATTGAACTTGTAACGCATAATGGGTAACCAACTGAAGAGCTTGGAGGAGTAGCTATTATAATGGTGATGCCCAATACTGGTCCTCCATAGCATTTTTGAGTACTCATAGAGAAGTCTTCATTTCCTTAGCTTCATACCCTGCCATATGTAGGCAGGGTTTTCTTTCCTACCAGCCAGCTTCCAAATAACCACACAAGACTTATTATTAATTATAAATGTTCAGCCAATAGCTTAGGATTGTTACTAACTAGCTATTACAACTTAAACTACCCCATTTTTCTTATCTATGCTCTACCACATATTGGTACCTTTTTTCAACGTGGCATGTTCATCTCCTGCTTCCTCTGTAGCTGGCTAGACACTCTGCGCTCCTTCCTCTCAGCATTCTCTCAGTCTAGCTTTCCACCTAACCTCTTTCTGCCTAGCTATTGACCAGTTGGCTCTTTATTAAACCAATGCGAGCAAAACATCTTCACCATGTACAAAAGGATTATTCCACAGCAGCCATATATGCACATCAGAAGCATTTTAGTTCTAGAAACCCATGACTTGATAGCCCTGAAAAACAATAAGACTGTTAATGAATTTCTTAGTATCTCTTTCTTCTCCCTCTTCCCCTCCCCACCTTCTCCATCTCTCCAGCCCTCACCCTTTCCTTCATCTTGATTATTTGTCCTGGTTTTAAAGTGCCTTGGAGACATTGCCATTACTAACCATCTCCTATCGAAGAAGTTGAATATCATTTGAAGAAATACCTATCTGACTATGGGTGTCACACTCTCTAAGTTAACCCACTGACAAGATTCACTCAGGATAGGGAACACAAAAATGATTATAGCAAACAAGAATCCTGACCTCCACAGTCCAGGCCACATCACACATCCCTGTCCCATTGAAATTTAGGAGTGTTGATCTAAATTCAAAATCTTAAGCTAACGGCAGGATATGCTCTGTGATGAAACTAGAACTTTCCACTCTGCCACTAATGGGCATGCCAGAAAGCATGTGCACACACTACATCTCTTGACTTTGTAGTTCTCACACCTATCACAGTGACTGACACATACTACCTTGTCAACAAATGTTAAGGAGATTGATTTGACTTGACTTACAAAGCCATTTAATGCAACCAGAGAAAGCTGGGGTATTTAAATTCAGTGCATTAATTTCCCATATTGAATATATTTATTAAAATTTAAATTAAAAGCAGGAATTTACATCATCTTAAATTTTCTGATACCAATGTATCCCTGAGCCACCTAGCTCTGACTTTTATGTACATAATCAGAATCTGTGGTATTCAAATGGGGCTTTTGAAAGGTCTATTCTTATCTCATGACCATACTGAATCTGCACTTATTACAAAGATATCACTTAAGGGCAATTCTAGCCTTGGTCAAACTTGTAGGAGGATGCAACAGTGAGCTTACTATTAAAATCTTTTTGGAAAGCACAAACACATGATAACCAGTTGTGATACTTTTCCACATTTTTATAATATCTAAAAATATGTTCGGATATCCAGAACTGATCCCACAAGTTGATTTATTCACAAGTCCCCTGAAGTGCTTAATGAGTACAATATGGTACAATGAAAATCATGCTTATTACTGCTATTGGGTTGGTAATTCTCCAAGATGAAATCATACTTTTCAGGTTATAAATATACATTTTATTGTTGATTTTATGCTGTATTTTGAAATACTGCTTCTCTGCTTTCATATTTTCAGGACCTTACAAGGGCACCATAAATCAGCTGCAAACTGGAGGAATGCTAATTGATATCAGGTGATTTCAAAATGAAGGATCCATTAAACTTGCTGTGTGTTTCATGGGTTCCAGTTAGTATGGAGCACTTTCAAAGCCAAAACATGCCAAGAATTCATCTTCCAAGATTAATTACATAAATGTTTACATGCTAGATATTTTAGAGGACTTTAAGAAGGCATGTGTGCAGCCCAGCTCCAATGCCAAAACGTATAAACAATACAAGGATGTATCATATCCGACACATCACCATGAGATCCAGTGTTTTCTTAGTAAAATAAGAAAGCTGTATTCACTATAATTTGACGTGAATAGTTTTTCTAGCTTTTCTGACCCCCTTCTTTTGCTCTCTTGATCCAATCTACAGCACTGTTGTTTGGAATTTGAGTTGTGGATCAACAGACAACATGAGAAAGACCAAGTTACTGTTTTTCAAAAGTCTTAGTGCAAAATCAACCAGGTACCTCAGGTTGTTTTGGGCAATCAACAGGCAACAGTGTAAATACTGGTGTTTTAACTCATGATCTCAGTGACAAGCTGCATAAGAGAAAAAGCTAAACTTTATCTAGTGATAACGAGCAGTCGGGAAGAGTGAATGACAGAAAGGGTAGGAAGGGGGATGAATTAGAACAATGCTATATGATAATTAATTACACAGCAAGTCCCACTAATATACACAACCAATGTGCTGATAAAAATCTAAAATACTAAATACTTGAATAGTTATAAATTAATCTCTCCAAAAATATTACAGGAACATTTCATAAAACTATGTTTTTGTTTTGTTTTGTTTTTTAATTTATTTTTCTGGAGCTGAGGACCAAACCCAGGACTTTGCGCTTGCTAGGCAAACGCTCTACCACTGAGCTAATCCCCAACCCCTTCATAAAACTATGTTAATAGTTGAATTTTTTAAATGCAGTAGCTGGGAATTTTCTTCTGTTCACATATGTGTAGATGGTTTACTAGTGTGTACGGACACATAAACATGCACCAGCTAATCAGAAAATTCTTAGTACTTCTTAGTAAGAGAATCTGAAAAGGTAACTGAAGAATTTGAAACAAATTACTGTGAAGTCCATATTTTTTTTCCAAATGAGGAATCTGTGGAGTGATATGATATAGGAGTTAATGTATTTTGATATACAAGTACTAGAGCACATTTAAGGGAAATGAGGTGATTAATTCAATGCTAGCACTGAGAATATAGAAACCAGAGACTAGAAATTTAAGACTAACCAAAAATTGCAATTTGTGTTTGCAGCAAATCCAGGACAATAAATGAAGTTTCCTTCTTCTAGGAAGAAAAACTCCTAGTCCTCCACCCACCTGACGGAAATGAGGCCCATCCATGGGCCCCTGGCCACCTTTTCCTTCCCCAAAGTGGCAAACCAACTTGGTGCTCAAAACCCTTCTGGTCAGTTCACGGGCCACTTTCGACATACCTCTATCTCATTAACTGAAGATCTTCCAAAGATTGAGACTTTTCCCCTCTTGTTTGGCCTTTTTTTAACTTATTAATTTTATATGCATAGGCGTCTTGCCTGCATGTATGTCTGTACAAATTGTGTCTGCCTGCTGCCCGAGGAAGCAAGAAGAAGGTGTTGTTTCCTCTGGGATTGGAATTACAGACAATTTCAAGCCAGCATGTGGGTGCTGGGAGTCGAACTTGGGTCCCCTGGAAGAACAGCAAGTGCTCTGAACCACTGAGCTGTCTTGCCAGCCCACTTATTTGACAGCTTATTGTTGAGAGAAATCAATATCCTAAAAGGAGACTGTAAAAACGCTATGGCTTCTCTTCGATACATTATGGACTTACTGTGGTATCATCATCGGTTGCTATGTAAACCTTACTTTCCTTAAAACTTCATTTATCTTTGCTACTTTTCCTGTTGCCATGATAAAAGATCTTTATAAAGCAACTTAAGGAAGTGTTTAGTTTGGGTACCAGTTTGAGGGCACAGCCTATTACAGTGTGGAAGTCAACAGGGCTGGAGCTGGAAGCTGCCCGTCATATATCTCCAGAGTCATGAAGAAGAAGTATGCAAATGTGGAAAAAGCTCAGCTCACTTTCTCCTTTTTAGTAGTTCAGAACCCAGCCCAGGGAATGGTGCCCAGACCCTCCTTTATGGTGGGTCTTCCCACATCAACTAACCTAATCAAAATAACTTCACACAGCCATGTCCAGAGGCTAATCTAATCTAGATAATGCCTTATGGATATACCTGAAGGATTATCTCCTAGGTAATCCCATATCCTGTTAAACTGACTATTAATACTAACCATCATACCCCTCTACTCCTCATCTCCATGTGATAATATAAGAAAGACAACAGGGGTCAGTAAGGCCCAGATAATGGCTCACTTAGTCTCCCAGACATTGAGTCCACACAGAGGGAGTGGTGGCATGCATGTGTACCTCCCTATCTATGCACAAGGCTGGGTGGTGTCCAGCTGCTATAAAGAGTCACAGTATATAATATGGGATAGGTGTTTTCAAAATATCTGTTCCAGACATACTGCTTTTGACAACTAAGAGAACAGGACAGAATTCAACTTTGCTTTGTAAAAGATAAAACAGTCCCCAACAAGGTAAAAAGGAATCTGTTCCCATGTTGGTGTGCCTGAGAAAGATGTCAGCTCTCAATACTGGAGAGAGAGGGGGAGGGGGAGGGAGAGGGAGAGAGAGTATATAAAGTTGGGTAGATAGGAACAGGGAGGATATGGGAAGAGTTGGGGGTGGCGAAGAAAATGATAAAAATACATTTTATGAAAATCAATCACAAAGAAATACTCCACTTGAATCTCAGCCTTGACACGTGTCACTGAATTCCTGCCTCCACCTTGAGAGGAAAAAGGAAGTGCCCTCATGCTACTGAGGGAAATGAGTGTCTGAGAAGCCACAAGACTGACCCCAGTCTCTTGGTCCCTGCTGACACCAGAGCTCATTCTCTTGAGGCAATTTTAACTCAGAATTAAGGAAATTAAGGTCTGAGGAGATGCAGGAACCTCTGGGTCACAGGCCGAGTAGCAGCAGCGACAAGAGTAGAGTCAGTGACTGTAGCGCAGAACTTTTTGTATAACTCTTGACCCTCGCAGCTTGCAAATGCAAAACTCATGGAAAAACAGCACAAATGTCAGTGGAAGATCATGAGTTATGCCAAAACAGCAAGACAATATAAAATGTATATGGCTACCAGCATGTGAGGCCCATCGGGACAGGTGTGTCTGTGTCAAGATATTTACATGTATCACTCATGTTGTATATCTATGTCCATTTTGTATGTGGCAGGCAAAAAAATTAAACCTTAATAGGTTGAGTTTCTCTTTTTACTTCCATTACTAAAGGTTGTTGTTTGTAGGAAAAATGCCACTCTTAAGAAAACATCTCCATGCACTGCACTGGCAAATAAGGAGGCACCCTAGCTAGCTTTCCAGAGAAAGGGATGAGTAAGAACAATGCAAAAGGCAATTCAAACATTCTTGCATAAAATAATAGTTACAATAAATAAATAAATAACAGGGTAGATTACATGCCACCTTTGAAGATCAAACATCCATGTATATTACTAGATATATTTAGAGAATTCCTTTAGAGTCCAATTATCTCTGGCAGTTACTCTTTACTCTGTTATAATCTTACTCTATACCATGTATATATTAGTTTTATATTAAAAGATGCCACCATCTCTGCTGCATGCTATATAAAAAGGCAGAAACCCCAGAACGGACATCCACAGTGTATTGGTCAGAACAGAAGTAACAGCTGTGATAGTTAACACCAAAATCTCAGTGTCTGGGCCATTGTTCATTCACATCACAGCCTAATGAGCTGCTATAGAAGCTCTCCGCTCACTCAGCAAACGAGTTCTCCATCCAGTGGCTGAACCAACTTCTAGAAGTTTGAGATCTTCCACCAGGGTCTCTGAGATCAAGATGGCAGCTGAGTGAGAAAGCACAGAGAATGGGGATTCACTGGGAAGGTTCCAGGTAAGGGATGAAGCATGCCAGATGACCTACCTAACTGTAGGGAAACCTGAGACATACAGAATTTTCCTATGTGCTGTGCAAGTAAAAAACATGGCTTTTTCTATGTACATAACTGGGTTAACTAATTAAGTCTTGATTATGGAAGCCTGAGTTGTAAAAATTATGTCACAGTCTATGAATTCTGAATTTTGATTCACTTCTTTCTCTTTAAGCTGTATCACACCATTTGTGAAATGAAAGGGATGTATATACATGTGACCAAGAGTATATTTCTGAAGAACAAATTCTAAACCTGTTTCTTTTAAAAAAGACTTACTTTATTTCATGTGTATAAGTGTTTTTGCCTACCTGTGTGTATGTGTACCATGTGCATACCTGATGCCTATGGAGGACAGAAGAGGGCATCAGATACCCTAGAACTGGAGTTACAGATGGTGTGAGCCACCATGCAGATGCTGGGAACCAAAGTCAGGTCCTTTGCCAAAGCAACAAGTATGTTCGCTAAGAGACCTCTCACCTCTCTAGCCCATAAACCCATATCTTTATGATAACCGTATCTCCTCCTATATTGTCTGATCCATTCTTCCTGTAGCCCTTTTGTCCACATCATTTTCTACTCTTGGTATGAGTTCCATACCTTAAGTATACTCTATCTATAACACCTTTCCATCAAGAAATCTGGACTTTATCCCCACCTACAATGCTTCACTACAGAAGTTGTCATGCCTATGACATCACAGGAGTACCCTAGAAAGAGGAATACTCCCATATCAGCTACAACTAATTCAAGAAGGAAGTCTGATTTCTGCCACGCCAAGCAGAGTTGATGTTCTAGAAATCTGTAGGTGAGGCTACTGTCTATCGTTACTGGCGTAAAGATGAGCTATAAAGGTCAAGTTACCTGCCTGTTACTCTATTCTTTTTTTTTTTGTTTGTTTGTTTTTTTGTTTTTCGAGACAGGGTTTCTCTGTGTAGCTTTGTGCCTTTCCTGGTACTTGATTTGGATACCAGGTTGGCCTCAAACTCACAAAGATCTGCCTGGCTCTGCCTCCTGAGTGCTGGGATTAAAGGCGTGCGCCACCACCGCCCAGCTACTCTGCTATTCTTATGTCAAGTATAATCCAAAGTTATAAGAGATGACGGCTGGGAAGGTGTTGGTAGAATGCTTACTGTGCAATCATGATGACTTGATTTGGATCCCCAGCACCCATATTATTTTAAAAAGCTAGGAGGAGGGACATACACCTATAATCCCAGAACTAAAGAGGTGGAGATGGGATTATACTTAGGGCTTTCTAGCCAGCAAGTCTAGCTAAATTGTGAGCTCCAGATTCATTGAGATACTTTCTCAAAATATAAGGTGGTAAACAATAGTGGTAGACAGCTATCATCAATCTCTAGCCCCCACACATGACACATGCATGTGAATGCATGCATGAGCACACACATACACACACACACACACACACACACACACAAAAAAAAAAAAAAAAAAAAAAAAAAAAAACCTATCATCAGAGGGGAATACCAGCTTTGCAGAGGGTTCTTTCTGAAAAGGAGAAAATGGCCCAGACATGAAAATTCAGGCTTGGGCTAAGAAACCTAGAAAGGGGAACAAAGGGAGACACTATGTGAGCCAATGAAGCTCAGCAATGCCTTCTGCCATAAGGTTCTAAGAGCATCCCTACACCCTTACAATCAATTCAGCTCTCCTTGTGTTCATGAAAGTGGGTTCAGCTTTCTTAATAAAAGTGCCTTTTCTCTGGAATACACTTTAGCTCATTCCACCGTGTTTTGCTAGATCAAAGGGTCCCAAGGAACAGGTCCTCTGTACTCCAAGATTCATAAACACAATTCTCAGGAAACTGAAGTGTCTAGAAAACCCAATGGGAATAGACAGGTAGGGGAGGAACTAACTCAAAGAACATGCCCAATTTAAGAGAAACAAAGCAATGTGGGGGGGGTGTAGAATAATAGTATATTAGTCAGGGTTCTCTAGCAGAACAAATTGTGTGTGTGTGAATTTATGTACATATACATATATGTGTGTATACATATGCATATATATGGGGCTTATTAGAATGGTTTATAGGCTGTGGTCCAGCTAGTCTGACAATGGATGTCTACCAACAGAAGGTCCAAGAACACAGTATTTGTTCAATATACCAAGCTGAATGTCTCAGTTGGTATTCAGTATATTCCAGAATCCTGAGGAAGTGGGCTCTAATGGCAGTGAAGGGACAGACTTGCCAGCAAAAGGAAGAACAAGCAGGCAAAGACAGTAAGCTTTCTTCTCCCACGTCCTTTACATAGGCTGCCAGCAGAAGCTGTGGCTCAGATTAAACGTGTATCCTCCCACCTCAAAAGGTCTGAATTCAAAGTAGCTCTTCCCACTTTGAATGATTTAATTAAGAAAAAATCACTCACAGGTGTACCCAGCCACTTGGGTTTTAGTTAGTTTCAAAGTAGTCAGGTTGACAACCAAGAATAGTCATCACAAATAGCAATGTTCCAGGTGCATCTATAATCTGTGCACACTTCCTGATTCCATCAACATTCTAAATTTTTTCTCCTTGAGGTCTGTCTTGGTTTGCTTCCTATTTCTGTGATAAAACACCATGACCAACAACAAGGGTTTGTTTCAACTTAGAATTCTCAGTCCATCATGAAGAAAAATCAGGGCAGGAACTCAAGGCAGTAACCGAAGAAAAAGCCATGAAAGAATACTGCTTCACTGCTTACTGGCTTGTTCCCCATGGCCTGCTTTCAACACCCAGGACCATCTGCCTAAGGGTGGCATGCCCACAGTGGTCTGGGCCCTCCCGTATCAACCATTAATGAAGAAAATGCCCTACAGACTTGCCTACAGACAATCTGGTGAAGCATTTTCTCAGTTGAGGTTCTTCTTCCCAAATAAACCTTTTCAGTCAACTCAAGTTAACCCAAAAAAAAAAAAAAAAAAAATCCCAGCCAGAACCAGGTCCTTTGACATTTAGCTTTCTCTGTGTGTAACAGATGGCTGAAAACTCCCTCCATGACCCAGTCTCCTTCATTCAAACATCTGATAGAATGTTACTCTTCACAGAAGAATTCTTCATCCACACTTCCTATCTCTCCACACATCCTCGTCATTCTCAGTCACTTTGTCCTGGTACTTATTTCCTGAACTCATTATGTTTCTTAATATTCTTCTTTATAGCCTCAATAAAGTTCAACCCCAACTGTGCACAATAAGCTTTCCTCACTTGTCACTGCTGTGTTCCCAGAGCTACTTATCAGTGAGCCAAATAAAGGAGCTCTTTAAAATATTTTTGTTGAATGAGTAAATGAAATACGTCAAGTCCAAGATCTACATTCCAGCCCCTGAGATATTGATACAGAGAAACTCAAACACAGAGGTGAGATAAGGACACTTTCCATTCCTTGTAAAGGATGTCTATGATACAAAAATCCAATAAATAATAATTAAAACTCAACAGGGAATAGTAAACAACTTGCAATGTAAAAATTACTCATGAACAACAATTGGAGAAAAGGCCCAGCTCCCCACACACATTAAACAGCTGCACATTGTTGGTAAACCCAGAGGAATTCTGGCAAAATAAAGCCAGACTAAGGAAGGACATTTGGCAGGCTGAAACTTTAATGTCACTCTTAGCCTATAAGTGTGGAACCCACAGTCAGTTGCATCTTTAACTGTCAATAAAACAGCATGGCTTTGGAAATAAACTCTTTCCACAGCAGTTCCTTTCTGCTCATCTTCATGTTTCTCCAAACTTTTGTTCTCCCACAGATAAGGAAAATAGGTCATCAGAGGGTAGAGATGATGGCCTTTGCAGGGCTTACTGCAAGAAGGAGTTTGAGAAGACCTGGAGAATCAGGACTGAAGTTAGGCATGCCCATGCAAATGTTTGGTGCTTGGTGAGTCAGAACACAATTCAAGATAACCATGTTGGCCAGAGTTAGAGCTATGTGATGCCTTAACAGTCATCTCAATGCATGCAACACAGTACTCAAAGGATGTAACTGTTCCAAGGTGCACTGACTTCCAGATGTGTATTTAATACACACTACTTTCCTTACACATCTGCCTACTGCCTTCTATTACTTTATAAGTACTTTGCATCTGTGAATAAAGAGACCCAAAGAGCCTAAGATGTTCACCCATGCTTATACAAGTCATTGCTGATGGGAGGCTGGATTAGGCCCCCAGTTTCTAGTTACAGTGTTTGCAATCCACTGAAATTCATGAAAGTAATCTATGAACTGAACATGGAGAAAACCAATACATCCCTGTTTTAGGTCTGCCCCAACAACACACCACAAACTACAGTAAGAAAACTGGATGTGAGGGGGGTAATGAAAGGCAAGGGTCGGGGGAAGAGAGATTAGGGGAGCAGGAAATCCCAGCTGGATCAAGAACAGAGAGGGAGAACAAGGAAAGAGATACCATGATAAATGAAGACCCCAGGAGAATAGAAAGAAGCAAAGAGCAAGAGAGGTCCCCAGAAATCCACAAAGATACCTCCACAATAGACTACTGGCAATGGTCAAGAGAAATCCTGAACTGACCTACTCTGGTGATCGGATGGCAGAACACCCTAACTGTCATGATAGAACTCTCATCCAATGACTGATGGAAGCAGATGCAGAGATCCACAGCCAGGCTCCAGGTGAAGCTCCAGTAGTCCAATCAGGGAGAGAGCGAGAGAGCAGGAGAGTGAGAGAATGAGAGAGAGAGAGAGAGAGAGAGAGAGAGAGAGAGAGAGAGAGAGAGAGAGAAAGGATTATATGAGACCATGATTGGAAAAAGCACAAGGACAAATAGCCAAACTAGTGGAAGGAAACACATGAACTGTGAACCAATAGCTGAGGAGCCCCCAATTGGATCAGGCCCCTCTGGATAAGTGAGACAGTCAATTAGCTTGAACTATTTATGAGGCCCCCAGGCAGTGGAACTGGAACCTGTCCTTACTGCATGAAGACATTAAGCCTTAATGGCTGTTTGGAACCTGGGGCCTATGCTAGAACACTTTGCTCAACCTAGGTGAAGGGAGGAGGGGACTGGACCCCCCTCAATTGAATCTACCAGGCTGAGCTGAATTCCCAGAGGAGTCCTTGCCTTAGAGGAGGTGGGAATGGGGGTGGATTAGGAGGAGGGAGGATAGGGGAATCCATGGCTGCTATGTAAAATTAAATTAATTATAAAATTAAAAAATATCACTGTAGTGGATAGCCATCCCAGCATTGGCCTGGAAGTTCCAACCCCCATTGAGGCTTCGGTAATGGTCATGCCCACAAGGCGGGGGGAGGAGGAAGCAGAAGACCAAGGATCAGGAGGAGGTCTCTCTCTTGGTTCCGGGACCCTGGACACTGGAGGTAGACCGAGCAGAGTTCTCCAGAGAACACCGCAGGACTGCACTATACCTTTGCCAGACCCTGCAACCTACCCCTTCATTTGTAAGTTACCCCACAAAATAAACCTCCCTTTTAACTACGTGGAGTGGCCTTAATAATTTCACCAATACCCCACTATTGTTATTTCAGAGGTCTCAATAATGCTCCTTTACTCTGTTTGGAGAGTAGAGGAAACCCAAGTGAACGAAGTCCTGAAGGTTTGCTATAGGTACAAACGCACCAAGGACCCTAGCATCAGACCTGTGGGAAAATGGCAAAGCCTCCTCTACTAGTCTAAGGCTCAGAGGGATGGAAAAGCCTTCCTCTGGTCCATGTGAGGATGTTGATATGTGTTCAAAAAATGCCACCCTAGCTTTCTCACTCTGCCCCCAATAACTACTGCCGAAACAATGTTCCCCTACAGAGACTGCTCCTACCAAGATAAGCCAAATATGTCCCCCTGAATCAAACGTATACCATAGACCTGGTTTATCTCTATGTAGAACACCAGCCCCTTGTTCTGCTGCATGCAGATCCTGCCTTTCTGCTTCACTCTATATAACAAAGATGCTGAGCTTCTGAGGTGCCGCTGAGAGCCCAGCTTTCTGTGTCCATGTGTCCGTCTGTCTTTTCGTCATGCCTCACCATGCCCAGTCAGGTCAAGTCCCTGAGACTGTGCAAGGATGTGACAGTTCTGTTTTCTCCTCCATCTTCCCTTGTCTTCTCCTCCCACACTCATGCTCTTGGAACCACCCTTAGTATACACCGCCTGTACCCAGGCCCTTGCCCCAGGCTTTGCGATTAGGAAAACCTAAAACAGTGGTTCTGAACCTGTGGGTCACAACCCTTTTGGGTATCAAATGACCCTTTCACATGGGTCACATATCAATACTCTGTATATCGGATATTTACATTACAATTCATAACAGTAGCAAAATTACAATTATGAAGTAGCAATGAAAATAATTGTGTGGTTAGGGGTCACCACAGCATGAGGACCTGTGTTAAAGGGCCACAGTACTAGGAAGTAACCAAAGGGTAAACCAAAACAGTCAAACTGAGACTGGAGTCAGCTGTGGGAGTCTGTGCACTGAAAGGTCACTTTCTAGGACTGTGGCCTCATCCAAGTCCTCACCGAACTGGTTTTTGAAGATGGTTTGGAGATCATCTCTGTGCCAGGCACTGGCTAAGTGTTGAGAACAGAATGTAGAGGTTGACATAAACTGTGCCCCCAGGAAGTTTAAAAGCCTCTGGAAAGGATTTATTGAACAAAATGCTTTGGAATAATCACTAACCTGCTGAAACACCGAGATCCATCTTGACTTGATATTTTTGATCCACAAGGCCCCAATAATTGCCAAAAGCAATCCACCTTTTCTCCTGCCTCAGAACATCCCATTCACTTTATGACCCAGGCTCCCATGGCTCCAATTTACATGGGATCCACAAAACATCTGTTTAATTTTAAAGTTTATGTGGCAGCTCTTCCAAATCCCAGAGTCTGTTACAGCATCTTCTTCTTCCCTCAACACCAAGAAGATGGAGAAAATTCATTTCCTGTGTAAAATGCAAGATGACAGAAGGCCTAAGGTTAAAGCTATTTACAAAAAGTAATAATAATAATAGTAATATAATAAAATATTGCCAATGTTTAGGAAGGCTGTTTTATATGAAAAGTCTACTTATCTACCTGGCTTTGAGTGTCTCATGGTGCTTTATGCTGAGGGGCTTTGACTTATAAGCAACAGTGGGGAAGAAAATAATTCTCTTTGTTTCTCCCCAATGTGAGTGGTTGCCTAATGGGATGATCAATCTGTTTTGCTAGAGGACACCTTGGGAATGGTCTTCCTTCCCTGCTCTGGTGTTCTGTGAGAATGCCATACCCTAGTACCTCCATCTGGCCCCTCACTCCCTGCTTTCTTATTTTTATGCTAGTGGTATGAACAGGTCTTTGGAAGGTCTTTGTTGGAGAAACTGAGCTTGGCTTCCCAAAATGCATGCACCCATGCACACTTGTGTGGAGGGAACACAGAGGCAGAAGGAGGTGCTGCTAAAATTATTTTCCTGGGGGTGATGTAAACATTTACCTTCTCCTCCTAAGTCTCAATGATTAAACCACCTCAGTTCACTCTAGAGAGCTAATGAGTTTATTAGGCTTACTATAGAGCAATGGGGGGGACAGAGTATATGGGCAGGGGTTTGGGTGGTCCCAAGGCAGCCACAACAGAAAGACTGCACCCATCATATATGATGATTCCCCCCAAAAGCACATAGATCAGTCCCCCTCTTAATATCCTATACACTACCCATCCCATATATTTAGAGTCCCTCCCAAGAACATGTCCCATTAAGATAGAATTACAAACAACTGGTTTTGAGGAGTGGCTGGAGTCTTAGGTGAGGGTCCCATGACCCTCCCTATCCCTCCTTCTATGAAGGAAGAACAACAGTCAACAAGAACAGTTGTAGTGAAATTTTGTCAGCAGACTCAGGTGAACTCATGGAGATGGTGGCAGTTTGGCTTCATCCTTACAACCCTACACACCTTCCCTTTGGCGTTTGTGTTCCTTCTGCCCCCTCCCCCTTCTGCCCGCTCCCCCTTCCACTAGGGTCCGTGAAATTTAGGAGAGGTAACATAGATGTCTAACTATTCTTCAACTCCAGGCATGAAACCTAATGCTGGAGCATGGCTGTTGGCAACTATCTGGGGTACTCCTTCTACTACAAACTATAAGAGGAAATGGGTGGAAAAGGAGAAGCAGAAAACTATCCAAAGGGACACTGACTGCAATAATAACCTCTAATTATAAACGCAAATGTGGAGAAACACTTTCACTGGTACATCATTGAACAACTCAATAACACTTGCTTTTCCATTAGAGCCCGTGATTTCCCTGGTGATTTTTGTCTGGATTCCCAGGACCAGATGTGAATGAAAGTTGCTTCTATCCATAATTACTTAGGCCATTGTTGTACCAGCTAGCACATCTTGCAACATGCAGGCTCCACAGCTGAGTAAGACTTCGGGTCTTTAGTCTCCCCAGCAATGGTAGCATCACCTTCTGCAGCACTCAGACTGACTCCATCTGCCCCATATTCCACAGCCTCACAAACCGGGTCATGAGAGATTTTTCATTGCTCATTTAAGGCTTTTCCCCGAGTCCAATAATGAAACTTCCACTAATGACTACAGTCTCTGTGACTAGATCATTGTTAAGAACTCTGCCTTGATGCTAGGTCATGGATTTTTCCTTCTCTTTATCTAAGGGAATACCCCAAGGCATCTTCTGTTGCCTCTATTTCACTCTCTTCCTCTTCACTACCTAACTTCCACTGTGGGTGTAGATTTGAGGTCCCAGAAAGGGCTCATTAATACAGATCTAATTTGTGGTTTCTTTACCCTATGACCTTCCAGCCAACCATGGGAAACAGCAAGCTAACACCTCCATCTCTCTCTCTCTTTTATCCAATTTCTCTGCCAATTTAGAGGCTAATGTGGCGAATGTTAGCCACATGTCATTTTCTGTTGTAATTCCTTTCCTAAACACACCATCTCACTCTGGGCAGCCACCTCTGCATCAGAAGTATTTATGAACCCCTCTAGTGGCCAGGCAACTTCAGCAGCCACTTTTCAATACCCTCATCTCTGGTGTGCTACTCTCAAAAATGATAACACCAGCTTTAGAACTTCAACTGTTCTCAGAGTCTCTCTATACTCATGGTGGATCCCAATCATCACACATACTTTATACCTCACAGAAAACTGCCACTCTGGGATTTCCCCCCTACAGATGCTCAAACTTCAGGTGGCTTTGCCTTAGTTATATTCTCACTACCTTCTCCATGACTCATGAGACTTCAACTACCACCAAAGGTATACTACTACATGCCACATAGGGACAGAATGCCATGTCAAAATCTCCTCTGTAGATGTTAGGTTGTCTTGTCTTGATAAGTCTTCTGTTGCTGTGGTGACATGACCAATGCAACTTATAAAATAAAGTATTTAATTCAGGGTTCTTGGCTCTAGAGAGTTAGAACCCATGACCATCATGTTGGGGAGCATGGGTGGGGAGCATGGCAGCAGGCATGGCACTGGAGTGGTAGGTGAAAGATCACGTTGTGACACAACAACCAGGAGGCAGAGATAGCTACATGGGAATGGCATGGGTTTTTGAAATCCCAAAGCCCATCCCCAGAGACACACTTTCTTCAAGAAGGCCACACCTTCTAATCCTTCCCAAACAGTTCTACCAACAGGGAACAAGCATTCAAATATGTGAGCCTATGGGGGCCATTCTCATTCAGACCACCACAACCCTTAAACAGCACAGCTTCAGAGGTCTGTCTCATTGTCCGTATCATGAACACTATTGTTCTTCCCAGACTCATCCTTGGCTTTGTCCTATCCTGCCAACTATGCCAAGTTTCGCCAAAATCCCTCCCCAGTATCTACCCCTCCTCCTAAAGTTCCAATGACAAACTGCAGTATAATTCCACCAAAGTTCATTGTGGGAAAGGCAATGAGTTTATTAGGCTTACTTGCATAGCTATGGCAAAGGATTATGGGCAAGAGTATGGACAGTCTCAAAGAAACAACACTGAAAGATCTGCCTAGCATGAATGGTGATGCCACATGGCTATGTAGATGGAGTCTTCCTAACCTAATCTTTCCCAGCCTACATACTTTCAATGCTTCCCTGAGGCCATGTATAATTAGACCAGAATTGCATACAAGTAGTTGGGAGGAAGAGCTGGATACCAGATAAAGTTCCTATGACCCTCCTCAGGCTTCCTTCTGTGAGACCAACAGTCATCAAGTCCAGCTGTGGTAGTCTTCTGTAAGTGGACTCAGCTGAACTCATGAAGATGGTGGCAGTGAGCCTAGAAGGTAGAATCCTGTGTAACAAGGGATGAGTCAACTTCCCAGTTGAATAACAACTGAAATCATTTCCCTTCCTCCAAGATACCACAAAAATAGCAATCCTATTATTTCCTGTTCTCATCCCCCCAAAACTCCTTCCCACTTATGTGGTGGTATTGTGTTCCCCAAAATATTGTGCACTCTAATAAACTTATCTGGGTCAGAGACAGAACAGCCACAATATTAAACATAGAGGTTAGGCAGTGGTAGTACACACCTTTAATTGTAGCATTCCAGAGGCAGAAATCTGTCTGGATCTCTGTGAGTTCAAGGACACATTGGAAACAGCCAGGCATGGTGACACACGCCTTTAATCCCAAGAAGTGAGCCTTTAATCCCAGGGAGTGATGGCAAAAACAGAAAGATATAGAAGACCAGAAACTAGAAACATTTGGCTGGTTAAGCTTTTAGGCTTTTGAGCAACAGCTCAGCTGAGATTCATTCTGGATGAAGAGACAGAGGCTTCCAGTCTGAGGAAACAGGATCAGCTGAGGAACTGGCAAGGTGAGGTAGCTGTGGCTTGTTCTGATTCTCTGACCTTCCCGAATTCACCCCACTACCTGGCCCAAGGTTTGTCTTATTAATAAGACATTTTAAGATTCACACTTAGATCTTGGTTGGGATTTAGGGGTAGCCCCTCCCAGTGCATGTAAGCACTCTGATGTTCCAGAGCCATCACTGGGTTTCAGGAAACATCATGGTCCCTCAGAGCCCATGCCTGTCTATACCTCATTCAGCATAAAGGTTGTAGTAAGTGTTGAATTGTGCCTCCAAAACCTCACATATAGAAACAAACTCAGTGATGCTGAATATGATCTTTATTGGAAATAGGTTTATTGCTTATATAAGTCTTAAGATGAAGACATTAATAGTATATCACTATTCTGAGGGGCATCTGAGCACAATAATACATATACAGAAGAGGGACAGGTACAGATAAAAAAATGTATCTACGAGCCAAGAAAGACCAAAGATTGCCCTCAAACTCCCAGATGCTAGACAGGAGGCACAAAACAGACTCTCTCTACAGCCCCCAGAGGAAGACAACTCTGCCAGGACCAGGATCTCATACTTTTAGACTCAAAAGTTGTGAAACAATAAATCATATTGTTTAGCCACCTGGTTTATGGTATTTAGTTATGGCTGCCCTCACAAACTAGATTCCACTGTTGTCCAAGACAAGCAATGCCTCCAGACTAACTGGATGAATTGGAAAGGGTCAAAGGGATGAAAGGTATTGTAGAAAACAGCAAAAATATCAACCTACTACCACCGTCTATAATGTAAGAAAGAGCCACACAAAACAGGGCCATTTGGAATTCAGTCAGAACAATGTTAGCACTTCACAGTGTTGTCAGCATCTTCCAGTCTTGACAAAATGGCTTCTGTTGTTTTAATGCCCAAGACAATATTTTCCAAAGGATAACTGAAGCTTTCTTGGTGGAAGAAATAGGAAAGATGTGGGCCTGTGTTACTTCCAACATATGCTGACAAAGTGAGACCGTGGGAAATGCAAAACTTCAGCTCCTAAGTTTCTTCAATTGCAAAATGAGTTACAGATCCTCACAGGGTTATCCAGAGAAGAGATAATTAAGCTATGCACATAATTCCTAGTGTTCTTTTTTCATGGGCCTTGTTTGGCATGCAATTCCCTGTAATAAGGAGAGGGTTGTACCCCTTCTTTGAAGGTAAAAAGTTCTAATGTGTCCATAATCTTGCATCTAAAGAATAATTTGCTGAAAAAAAAGAAATCTAAAATTCTCTGATATCTTGAAAATACAAATGACTGGTTCAAATTAAATATCAATATGTTCCAAGTGGAAAACACTTGACCATTTAATTTAGACTAGGAAATCAAATTCACAGGGTTAACATCATTTAAATATTATTCCTAATCAGATGAAAAAAATCATTTATTGTAAACATGTATTTTTGTATTTTCTTTACTTTAGAAAGCAAAGGGATGTGGGGAGTCAAAATAAACATGGTTTTTTGTTTTGTTTTTTTAACTACAGTGAGGGGTCTCTGGTATTTAAAGCAGTTGCTACAAGTCAGTCCTACTGCCCTCAAGTTGGTCAATACAAAGCTTCTCCCCTCTGCTAACAATGCATGGTCACAGAGTATCTCCTGGGTGGTGCCTAGAATCACAGGCTTGGCTTAAGGATTAACGTCAATAGCCCGACCATTGCATATGTGTCTGTATACACGTGTGCATGTAGCTGCATTTAACTTTATATGACCATGTCATCTCCATATCTACCTATACATACAAGCATACACCCACAGAGTAATCAAATTATTCTGGTACTTTCTTTCTTAAGACATTCGTGAATATTTAATGACACTAGCACATAAAGATCATTCTTAAGTGACTTCATTATTCAACAACTATTTAATATTCTATTGTGTTAATGGATGCTCATTTATGTAACCAATTCTATCTCATTTTATTTTACTAATTTACTTTGTGGTAAGGAAGGGTTGCACATGTGCCATTGTGCACATAGGGAAATCAGAGGACAACTTGAGAGAATCCATTCTCTTCTTCCTATGGTGTCCAGGGCTCAAATTCATATTGCCAGACTTTGAGGCAAGTGCCTTTACACACTGAACTGTCTCTCTAGCTCTTAATCAATTCCATTTAAATAAATGTCTAGGTTGTTTCTAATATTTCACTCATATGAAAATCATATACATGTTAGATATTTGTGCAAATGTGTCCAATGGTTGTAGCAGAATTGTTGGGTTCAAAGAAAAATGTGTTCTACATTTTGGTACATACTGTCACATTGCCCTCTAGAAAGTTGTTGCTGATGTACAGCACTACCAGGAATATATGAAAAGACCTACTGAGGAAAGATGGGGTGACTTTGGTTAATACAGATTGCCAAGCCCCATGCCCTTTGAAATTTTGATGTAGTATGTCTAAGGATCTAAGATAGTGCCCAAGAAATGTGTACTTTTTATGCATGCCCAAGGGAACTAGAATAATCAATCAGAATTAAGAACCCTGGTGGTAAACCATACACCATGGCAGAAGGTACCCATTAGCTGCATATCAGATATTCATCTTACTGAGAATTACTTACACATGTGGCTCTGACCTGTGTACAAGAAAGTAGCATTTGAAAACCAGCTCTTCCCTAGGGAGACAAGCTTTGTCTGCTCATCCTACTTCTTACATCTAGCTGGGAAATGACCCAGCTCATGTTGCCAGCCTTGTATCTAAAATATTTTTTTCAATGTTTCCTGACATTTTATTTTAGGAATGCTGAAAAGGGTATTACATGCCTGCTGTAATAGGGGAATTAAGGATGTGAATCAAAGAAACTTCGGTGCTTTGAAAAAGTTTCATGAACGAAGGAGTGTTTAGTCAGTAAATGACGAAAACCGAAGATGTCTGCTGCCATATGCACCATCCTGCTATGGTTACAAGTTTTGTACTGGACTAAACCCCTTATCCTGAGGAAGAAAATATCTACCCTCAATATTTCCCAGCTAACCCTAACAAGATACATCTGAGATACATCTCCGTATCAATCTGTAAGACAACAAAAACACCCTCAAGTTCAAAGACTTGACCAATCCTGCATAAACCTGAAAAGCCTACCCCAGCAGCATTTAACCTGGATCCACAAGAGGACCACTTTTGGGTGCCTCGGCAACTATCAATGCCACCATCAGAAATGGGTCTATGTGACCTAGGTGGAATACTGACACTGGATGCACTCAGTGGCCGTGGGACTGAGTGAGCACCCACACCAAGAGCCACTCTATAACCAGTAGTTGATGGGACAGGCCTGGCAGGCCTCCTGTCTCTCCCTTTAATACTCCAGTATGAAGGAAGCTAGCTGTGAGAGAGGAGCTTGGGAGTAAAGCTCAATAAAACTGAAAAAGAAAGTGTCCCTCAACCCTCCCTGTTCCTTCCTCTCAGTTCCCTAGTTTCAAAGCCTACCTCCATGCTGCCCAATGCCGTGCTCAAAGGAGAGTGTGTGGGGAGAGAGGGGCTGGATAATAAGTGGTAGGAAACTCACAATGCCTCTGAGTGAGAGAGCAGCAGACAGGAAGGAGACAGCCACACACAGGGATGTGACAAGCTCAGGCCACTGGCCAGTGCTTACTCCTGACTTGGCACTGATGTAGTTATCCAATTCCAATGGCCCTAAGAGAGCTAATTTTACTATAGGTGACCAAAACAGTATTATTCTTAAAGCATCACGATTAGTAAAGTTAGTAGACCAAGTCTCTTGTTTTTGTCTTTGGTTTCATTTTAACTCGGATTAAATTAGCCAGAAACCCATATGGATCAAAAAGAAGGCCAAAAACTACTAGGTTACAACTCATGATGTGAAGTAACCGTAGTTCAAATCTGAGAACATTGATATTAAGAGTGAAAAATAGAAAGAAAAAATACAGCCAGAACCCCGATGGCAACAGTTTGGGTAGCATATTAAGGTGCAGGCCTGCTAGCTTAACCAAGCACTGTCCATAAAACTACGGGTAAATAGTTCAGGCTTGCATTTAAAAGTTAGCCCAGATGGACTGGGTGGGGCTGCTTAAAGACCCATCTCTCCTGGAAACCATTTCCCTTTCATTTCCTCCCCATAAAAGCCCAGGTGCACCTTACACTCTGCTCCATGTCAAAGGGGCCCCTCCCATGATCTTCTTTCCTTTGGTCACCATCTGTGTCCCAAACCCTGCATCGAGCAGGCATGCACTTGTCAACACCAGCAAGACAGAAGCATTCCCCTAATAAATGCCTAGTGTTCTGCTGATTCCCTTTCCATAAGCTTTGATTGATGGGTTTTGTTCTCTAGAGAGAATGTAGTTGAGAGAGACCAGAGCCAATAAATACAGAAGGCTTAGAAAAATAGATATGGCATCAATTAAATAATAAGGAAAATGAAAGTATTAGATAAAATAACCCCCATAGGATGTACTGTTGACAAAGGTTTTCTCCCATGTCTTCCGTCAATTAAGAAATTTAAAAATTAAATAGTACACAGATAAAAAATTTTAAAGGAGAAGAAAACTTAACTTAAGGGATTATAGTTATTATATATTAGAGAAGGTTTCAGAAATACATCTCATGACCAACAAGGGGCAGACACACTCATGCTTCTATTTCAGTTTCTTACTTTGTGAACAAAGCACAATGTCTCATTCTGTGCCCCAGTCCTGGACTGTCGGTTTCCCAAGACTGAGTATCTTACTATAAAAAAAAATCTGTAAAATTAGCTTAATAGTTTTTGGCTTTGATGCAATAGAAGGTATAACAAAGGTCTGTTGGGTAAAAGTAAGATTGGGGTAGAGGTCCTGATCCCTTGGCCAATAGGAAAGCATCATGCATCAGAGCCTGGCCAAGGAAGAGAGAGAAATTGAGCTACATTTCTGCACTCCCATCTCCCACTGGCCCCAGACAGACAGCAAAACTATGAGTCATAGAATGAAGATGTACTTCCTATGTTTCTCCACCTTTCTTCGACACTGTTACTGTAGCTACTTGAAGAGCTAAATACTGGGCATTGTCTTGTGTTCTTCTCTGCAGTACCCGCATGGTTAATCTGGAGTAAAATCAACACAGTTGCTGAGTTATAACCTCCCTGTATCGAATATAGATTCACACTAGGAGAGAATGCTTCAAAACTATCCCTCCCTGTGAACTCAGAAAAGCTAACTTCATTTATGTTAGGAAGGATAGGAATCTACTTAGAGAGGTGGGGGAAGGTAGAAAGGAAGGAATCTAAGAACTAGGTGTTCAGCAGCCATCACGGCTATGGAGGAGTACCAAGCAGGTCACAGTGTTGCAGGGATGCCTCAGTGAGGAGGAAGCTGCTCAGTCTGTCAGTCAGTGTCACCTCCTTGGTGTCTAGAGAGAGACATAATGGATGCTCCATTAACTGTAGAGTTGAATGAAAATATTTTCTAATATGTCACAATAGAAAATGGCCAGAGAAAAATCAGTGTGAGTTACAACCAGAAGAGTTAACTCAAAGTATAAAGCAGTACTAATTGGTTCAAAGGATGAGACATGTCCCATCAGTAAAGGTCATAAAGTGATTTGAAATATCAGAGCCCCATGTGGCAGGAGCAGCAGGCTAAGGCAGTCTAAAGGGCCTCTAACAGTGGAAAGGGGTTTGTTAGGCTGGGATGAGAGGCCTGCAGATGATCTGAGATGTGGGGGTGGGCGTGGGGAATGTAAGCTGCAACAACCACAAAAGCCCACAGCTTCTCCAAGCACAAAACACTTTCACGGAAATTTTGATCCCACGTGGCATTTTCCTGTTTCACAGAGCAAAAGATAAAGTTAGTTCAAAGGCCTGCTTAGGGGTCTGAGCCAATAAATGGGAGAATTGGTTCTTTAACTTGATTGAGGGTTCTTTTCAACACACTTGATTCTCAAAGATAGTTAGGATGAGCTGAGGCCTTCATATGTTTCAGCACTGAGCATGGTGGCTTCTAAAATGTATCCAGAAAAGAAGTAGATGAGGAGGCAGGGTTTTTGGCAAGGAAGAACTCTGAGCAGGTGCAGGAGGAATGAGTAACAAGGAAGGGGACTCCAGATGATGGAAGACCTTGAGAACAGAATTAAGATAACTTGGCCTGGCCCCTGAAAGCGATGGACTGAACACTAGCTACCTACCTGCACACGTACTGGAGGAATGTGCTACATGTTTCATTGGATCTTAAAACATAAACATACATCCAGACAAGGCCCCTACCTTCACTGTGCTTAACACTAATGAAAACATCTCCACCATACAATACCCACCTGCAGCAGCTAAAGCTTTTCAAGAAAACAGCAGACCATCCATGTAGAGGAGTAGAAACACAGCCAAAGAGTTTTGCTGTTGCTGGTAAAAGATGTCAACACACCATCAGTTAAACCAGAGAAATTCAGCTGTACACTCTTTTAGAACATTAATGTCACTGTAGAGCAAAGGTATTAGCATCCAGATCCAAAATTAACTATCTCCCCACCTTGTATTCTTTAGGTTGTATTATGTCTGGAAATCAGACACTGTCTCTGGCCTATTCTGAAAGGCATTTGCTTGTGATGCATGTGGACATACATACTCACAAACACAGAGAGAACGGAATTACTGCACTTTAGTGGCCAGGAAGAAAAAGGAAAAATCACTGCTCTCATTGAAGGAGTACCAGGAATTTGTTTACCATCCATTCTTTGAATTTTAAGCAAATGAAAGAAGGAAAGCAACTAAGCTCTGATCTTTAATAGCACAGCCATGCTAAGAGAAGACATCAGAGAGAAAATGAGATAGAATGCAAAGGCTGGGTGCCCTTTCTACACAGATTCTTCAGCCTTTAGAAAGCAGCTGTGGTCATTATGAGCTAGCCCGCAAACTCCACACCTCCTGCTGCTCACTATCTCCTTGTTGCCTCTTCTCGTTGGCTTTCTGTTGCTGTGGCAAACACCATTACCAAAATCAACTTGGGAAGAAAAGGGTTTATTTCATCTTACACTTCCAGGTCACCCTCCATCATGAAGTGAGTCAGCGCAGGAAGCTGAGCAGGGAGTAAAAGAAGAAATCATGGAGGAATGCTGCTTATTCTCTCTCTCTCTCTCTCTCTCTCTCTCTCTCTCTCTCTCTCTCTCTCTCTCTCTCCATAGGGACGGTGGATAATTTTAAGCATGAGTTAGGTCCTACTGTAGGTTAAAACACAATCAACCCCTTCTCAAATAGCCATGTGTATAATAAGTCCATCTCAAAGGTGAGGGGGAGGTAGCTCACAGCCTAATACATCATGTCTTATAAACAACATCTATAAAGAGTCAGAGATTTTTGCTCTCAAAAATAGAAGGAGGATAATGAGGTTTGGGAGAGAGTGGAAGGGAGGGATGGAGAAAGATCATTTAATGCATACAGAGGGGCAGCCAGCTCTGATGAGCTAGTTTCCATAGAGCTACTAAAGGTAACAATTATCCAGCATATATATTTTTTAAAAAAGAAATGAATGTTCTCATGGTGAAAAATGATGATTTGGAGATGAGAGTGTTTAACCTGAACACCATTAAGCCATTCAACTTTCAAGCAGGCAGGCGGGGGTGGCGCATGCAAACTCACCCCTGGCTGAGGAGTTCCTGAAAGCTGACAGTTCCTAGGAAAAGGAGAGTCAGTTTTCTTTAGGAGTGTGGACTCTGGTAAGTTGGTCATGTCCCAATGGATGAAACCACACTCAGGTACTAACTGGACTCAGTGGGGTTAATTTTTAAAAAATGAACCTGAAACTAGGAGGGGAATGGAGTATACAAGAGGGGATGAACCGGGTGGCAGCGGCGCACGCCTTTAATCCCAGCACTTGGGAGGCAGAGCCAGGCGGATCTTTGTGAGTTCAAGGCCAGCCTGAGCTACAGAGTGAGATCCAGAAAAGGCGCAAAGCTACACAAAGAAACCCTGTCTCGAAAAACCAAAAAAAAGAGGGGATGGAAGGAGTACAAATAAAATCAAAGTACTTTGGATGCTATATGCATGTAAAATAAAGTTAAAAGACATAAAAAAAGAAAATAGTCAAATAAAATTAAATAAGAAATTGGGAAATATATTAATTATAAATATGATAAAGGTTTAATATCTATTCTAGTTTTAAATTTCTCAAAAAGTCAATAGGAGAAACACTAATATATAAACAACAAAAAATGGCTGGACAGTGGTGGTGCACACCTTTAATCCAGCACTGTGGAGGCAGAGGTAAGCAGATCTCTGAGTTCAAGGCCAGCCTGATCTACAACGCTACATCCAAGAATAGACAAGGCTACACAGAGAAACCCTGTCTCAAAAAAAAAAAAAAACAGAAAACTGAAAAGGAGAAGAGAAAACATATAATAATATGAATTGGACATTAAACGTATGAAGAATGGAAAACATGTTTACTAGTAATTTTTCAAAAAACAAATTAAAATTCCTACCAGACTGAAGCATTAGCGGTGCTATTTAATGGCAGTGGGAGGGAGTGAGAAAAGCAAGCTTTCTCATATATTACCATCAGAAATTTAACTTGGAAAGCTATTAGGCAATATTCGTAAAAGTCATAAAAATGCTCATACTTCTAAATCAATAATACCACTTCTAGAAATCTATCCTAAGTAAATGAGCGATGTAGTAAGAGATTTATGTTCAAAAACACTTATCACTCAGTTAAGATCCGCCACAGGGAAAAGATTTGGTAAGTTGTAGTGTGATCCTGTAACTGAATATTAGGCAGAAGCTTAAAGTAATATTGTTGAAGAATATTTAGTAACAGAGGTAAATGTTTATGATAAAATATTAATGTTAAAAACACATGGTACAAATTATGTGCAGTAATGACTCCAATTTTATAATATATGTATGTATCAAATTTTGTTACATGTGCACATATATTCTATACGTGTGTCCGAAGGACTGGAAAGAACTATACGAGAATTAGTAGCTGTTAAACCCAAGTCAAAGGACTATGAGTGAACTCTATTTTCCTTTTACATTTCTAAGTTTTCCAAGCGTCTTTAAGGTAAAGATCAATTACTTTCTAGAGAAAATATTTAAAAAAAATAAAGTAGTAATTACCCTTCCCATAAAATATATAAGTATTAATAACATACATAACCTGATTTTATGAAAAATTAAGCACTGGATAGCTATGAGTGCCTCTGCTTGGTGATCCTTCATAAAAGACAGAATATGTGACTATGGCAAACAGGTTTACAAAAGGAGGTCTAATCGAACTAAGGGGTTTCCATGTGCAAATACTGGAGCCAAATATTTCACCGTGCCTTCCCTCATTTGTGAAGGTGTTATGACATCCATGTTCACAGACCTCTGCTTGCAGAAGCACCTTCCCCTTGACATGCCCTGTATCCAAGCAAGCATGAACTGCAGGAGAACAACAGCAGCCATCTTTGTAGAAGTCCCCTCTCTCTCCTCACCTGCGCCCCAAGACCTTTGCTTCTCCTGGGGAGGCAGCAGCACTCAATGATCCACCCCCTCAGTGGACCTGTAGTTTGCATGATGTGACTAGTTTGGACCACCCTTCTCATTCCCCATGTCACAGGAAGTTCCAGCCTCTTCCCTTAGCAACCTCGGTGCTTCCAAACCAAGACTTGCTGAAGGCTCTGCAGCTGGCCACAAAGCTACCAGGCAGCTTCCACTCTGCACCAGGACACTGAAACTGTATGTAGTGACCACAGCAGGAGAGCATTGCTTTGTCTTTCGATGTTTTGCTATGCTAAAATGACATAAAAATTGCCACCGTCACTCCATTAACTGAATAATTGGGTGTGACCTCCCTCATCGCCATCACACTTTCATCTTGTAAATTAAAATGGCACCTATCAAACAATAACTCCCCATTCCCTTCCCTCTCAGCCCCTAGCAACCACCATTCATTCTACTTGGTTTCTATGGATCTTCCTGCTGTAGACATCTCACATGAGCAGAATAAACGTGGCAATTGCTATGTTGTAACTGATCTGCATCATATGCCTCAGTGTTAACCCATGTCCTAGCATCAGAACGTCCACCTTCTAAATTTTATATTTGTAGAGTGTGTGTGTGTGTGTGTGTGTGTGTGTGTGTGTGTGTGTGTGTCACACATATGAGTATTAAATGTGTGCAGGAGCCTGTGGATGTGAGAAGAGGATATTGGATCCCCTGGAACTGGAGCTATGGGTGGTTGTGAGCTACCAAGTGGGTGCTGGGATCCAAACCCAGTCCTCTGCAAGAACTTTAGGTGTTTTTTTTCCTGCTGAGCCATCTCTCCAGCTCTATTTTTCTCCTTTTTAAAGGATAAATAATACTGAGGTTTTTTAGGAGCTGTTATTCTACTTTTCCTTGGAGTGTGTACATTTTTACTCTACTACCAATGGTGCAAAGGGGTTCCAATTTTCCACATTGTCAATAGTTGCTATTTTCTGGGGTAGGAGTGATATTTGCTGTCTATTTTTCTGACAATAGCCATCCTAATGGGTGTGAAATCATATCTCACTGTAGCTCTGATTTGCATTTGCCTGAAGGTTAGGGGTGGTGATCATCTTTTCATGCACTCCTAGGTCACTTTTTATAAACTTTGTTGGAGAAATGTCTACTAGAGTCTCTCTCCCATTTTTTTAACAAGTTTTTTGTTTGATTTGATGTTTTCATAGCCTTGTGTATAACCTGGATATTAAAAATTAGACATAATTTTCAGGCAATATCTGCCAGTCAGTTGATTTGCCTTTGCTCTGTCAAACAGAGTATCCCTATTCCAACATCTAAAGGCCAAACTGTTCTGAAATTCTTTAAACATCACCATAACATTCATTTTGGATTTGAGATTTTCAGATTATAATCTATGAAACATTTATCTTAAAATCCAGGCACCTATGAAATATGAAACCCGTCCTAAGTGTTTCAAACAAGGGATACTCAAACTGTGCTGACTTTTCTGTGCATTTTTTAAAAAATTTCCATGTAGTTCAATTTGTCTGTTTTTTAATTCTGTTGTCTTTGGTGTCATATTCAGGAAACCATTGCCAAACCTAACATTGTGAAGCTTCTGACCTACTTTTTTCTAGAAGTTTTATAGTTGCAGGTCTGTCCTTTCGGTCTTAGAAGCAGCTGGAGCTCACATTTGTGAAGAGCATGACATTAATCCATCTTCCTTATCTAATGAGTGGATACCTAGATTTTCTAGCCAGCTTCCTTATCTAACTTGTGGATAGCTAGATTTCCAGGACCATCTGTTGAATGGAACCATTGGCTTTTCACTTTTTTAGGGGTAGAGGGAAATTTTTCAGGAAATTACCCTGCATTTTACTTGCATGCATTATATGTCTTTGGGGGAAAATTTTAGCACCCTTGAGAATTTTTGAGGCATCAATATGTATTAACCCAACCATTAAACCATACACAAAAAATAGCATTACATCTGATCGTGATAGGCTCTGAAAGTCATGATAAGAATGGCTAGAGTAAATGAATAAAGAAATAATGATGACATTTTCCAACCATTGTTGTTACAAACTACCTTGAGACTTAGGTATTCACACTGTCCTTCTCTTAAATAGCAATAATATCCCAGAGGGGTTTTTTCCTGCTTACATTCAGCATGAAAATCATTAAGCTGCTAACACCATCAAAATTCTGCCAAGTTGCATGTAAGATCTAAGCTGCTGCAGCCATTTTCTTTAATCCTGCTCTCCAGAAGATACACTTTACCAGCTCTATGACCTTATGGTCTGTCAACTGACTTGGTAGCTTTTATTTATTTATTTATTTTTTTTTTTTGAGACAGGAATTCCAGTGGAGAAATCAAATTCAAACTAGGCACAAAGAGAAATTCTACAGAGAGCACCTAGAACCTAAATTTGCAGAGAAGAAAGCTCTTGTCCATCTAGTGAGAATAGCCTGTGGACTTTCATGGCTAGTGGTCCTTTCCACAAACCACAGGGAGGGTCCTGCAGACTATGACCCCAACACCCGCCATTAGAAGAAACATGGAACTCCATGGTTTTTCCAACAGGAGGTTTGCGGTTCAAATGATTCATGGGTGATTCTGCCTCCACTGTAATCAAAGCGGTGTTGATGATTTGCATATGCTTGTACTACAAACAGTTTTCATGACACAGCTTCAAACTCCATAGAAGATTCAGACTGGGCCAAGCCAAAGGGAGAAATCCCTCAACTCAGGAAAAAAGGACAAATTTTGAAGGAAAATCTTGTTGGCTGCAAGAAGCTTTAAAGCCTGAACAGAATCACCAGACAAGAGTTCATATGCCACAAAAATGACTGAAAAAATTCCACCCAATATGTCTCTTAGTGTGGCTCACACTATCTATATTCTTAATATAATTACTTCTGAAGGACTCATGGGGCTATCCAGCTATATTCTAAAAGTTGTATTTCATTTTTTATTAAAATGAAGGAATAGATTAAATATTTAAAGTAAAGTTCATTTTTATAGTAACAAAATAAATTTAATCTGCAACCCTTTATTATAGGTGCTGTATGGACATTCTGAGTTTGGACATTTCCTTTAAAAGGTGCCCATGTTCACTAAAAACGCTGTGTAGAAAATGCATTTTGATAGTGTAAACATTCCAACAATCTGAGTCAGAGAGTAACTTCTGATTTCTCTAATTACATGTCAACGAATTTCAACTAAACAGAAAGTGTCGAGCTAGAGGCTGTCCTAGAAAATTAAAGACCTTGGAGTGTTGCTCTTTTGTTCTTTTAAAAATCAACTCTCATAGCATAATTTGCATGCAACAAATATTTCAGCAAGGCCTTTCGAGGAAAATAATACATGTCACAAATATTCAACATTTTCTTCTTGGGAGTGGAAGAGGAACAGACACTAGCTAAACATCATTTTAAAAGTTTTCCTAAGACTTCATTTTAAAAAAAGCTAAAGAATTCTGAAATGTCAATATAAGATTTCAAGGGCCAATGATGTCTCAAAATCCTAGTCTTGCAAAGCAGTTAGTATTTCTACATCCAGACATTGTATTTTATCTAGAAGTAATTAGAATTGACTCACTGGACAACTCACTGAAATTCATATCATGTATTCAATTACAGAGAAATGTCCCCCAATGCAGAAGATCAATTATGTGTGACTGCTTAGTTGATTAAAGCTTGCATGCTCCTTCTACCTAGGTGAGTTTTTTTCCTTCTTGTACATGTGTTTGTTAGAGGCTGGATTTAGCCAGGCATCACAAAAATTTACAGTTGTCAGGAATCCAAACATTATCAGAGAACGCAAAATGCTAAATACCACCCCACAGAGCCATTCAGGAATTTATACATTACCTATTCTGTGCTCAGCTATCTGCTAGATAATGTGAAACTAAAGAAAAAAAAATGTGTGTGATAGTTTGTGCTGGCCCTTGAGAGACAGGTCTGACTCAGGAATTAAGAGCACAGTGATTTCAATCCCTTCCAGGTTCCAGATCAACCTTCAGCACATGAGCAAGTCATTAGCTCTCTAGAGAGTATCCACCTTCTCAACTCTGAAGTGGAGTCACAACTTTGCAGGGCTGTGGGAAGCTATGGGATGCACACAAGCCATGTGCTTAACACAAGAGATGGTTAGCAAAGTTCAGCGACTGCTATTTGTACAAAGTCTTGAAAAAGAAAAGGGAACTTAGAATTATTAAAGAATCCATAAACTCTCAATTCCATGGGAGTCACTGTACTTACAACATAAGGGCAGAGAATGGCTAAATTGGGCAGGCTGGAAACAGTCACCTATACCCCCATGGGAAAGGCCAGACAGAGATGATGGAGGGTAGGGCTAGTGAGTACCACACCTAACAAAGGACAAAGGATGTGGCTGTGAAAACATTGGATCATGGAACAGAGCATGCATAGAAGGAAGCCAGGAAAGTTCTACATCAGGGAGAATCCATTTACCTGGTCCTCCTGATGGACCAGATCTGTGGTTGGAGGAAGACCAACTCCATCAAGGTAAGGAGGTTTAGATTTTCTCTAACAAGCAGATTTGTTTTTAAGAGAATAGAAGGGGGGAAGTTAGGGAAGGCAATGAAAAAAAGGAAGAGAGAAATTTGAGGATGGTGAAGACACTCCATTGTCCAACAACTTCTTTCTGTGCTAGGGATTGAACCCAAGGCCTTGGGCATGCTAAACTTGCTTTATTACTGAGCTACACTTCCCACCAACCAGTCTATGATGCCTTAGCACAGATGCCTGCACAGTTTTCAGAAACACAGATCTCACATCTCTGACACAGTATATTAATTGCCACAGATCTTCTGCTCTGTAAAATTTCTATGCCCACTTGCGTATAGGACACACCGATACACCCGTGTTTAGCAGTAACGGGTCATATTCATTCCTGGATAGAGAAGCCAGGGCAGCAACATGACCATCTCCCGCTCCAAATCCCACAAGGACAGCCTGTTGGAGGAGCCTACAGTCTGTATTTAATCCCAAAGCACTACTCTGGAATGGCATTTCCTGTGTTTGAGCAGAAACTGGGTCTAAAGATGAGCAAGGGTACCAGAACTCCCCATGGCCACTGCTCACCACATCCACTCAGGAGGGGCCAGAAAGCAGAGACACCATTTAGAAGGCAAAGTCTGAGAGATATAATCAGGGACCTGGCATGTAGGTTTGATTTGCTGCGTGAACTGTTGAATGAGGAAATAGAATTGATCCCTGCCAATGCCCACTCTGCTCTACCAAGAAGGAAGTTTCTTTCTCCTGGTGCTTTCCACTAACATGTGTACAGACTCACAGAGGCAGGCCTCCAAAGACAGGAGTTAGGCATGTCTCACTCAACTTTGCATCAGGCTTTCAGTTCGTATAAATCCCACAAAAGGGCAGTTTACCCAACAATGCAAGCTGTAAAGTTTCACAATGCCAAAGGTTAACTGGAACACCCAAAAGTCCCCAACCAGAGACTCCAACAAGCCTGGTTGGCACAGCAAGGAACTGAGACACTCAAGGTCTGTTTTCACCATCAGGGATACTTTTACCACAATGCTCCTCTCCTGCTAGACTAGTGGCTAGGATGTACTGAGAAGGTAAACACTGCCTCCCTGGTTACTTCAGTGCCCAAATCCCTTTCATGGAAGCCTTGCAAACCACACAGGCATTTTTTGTTTGTTTGTTTGTTTGTTGTTTGGCCTTCAAGATCAAAGGCACACTTGTGGATTTAATTTTCAAATTATGCAACACTAATATGTTGATGATATTTTTTCCTTTTCACACAAATGCTGAAAAGCATACATCCATGAATGCCCAAACATAACCAGAAGGAGTGGGAAGAGGATGAGAGAGAGGGAAAAAAGGGAAGGAGACATAGGAGAGCCCCGGACAAGGAGAAATCAATGGGAAAGAAAAGAGAAAGGCCGACCAATGTCCAAGGATAAAAGATTTCTCAAAACCTTAACTCCCCTCATCAACTTCTGTCTCTTGTCAAGAGTTCCTCACAAGACTTTTACACATGAAACCTAACTCCAGCCTGTTTAGTTAATTATGGAAATCCAACATGGAAACCATTATTTCCCTGTGTAAATTTATTCACCAGGTGTTGTCCACCCACTGCCCTCCTGTTCTCAAGCTGACAAGAGCTGCCTGAGGGGCCTGAGGAGAGGGGGATCCACAGGGAGCCGTCACATCATTCCAGAAGATGCCAGCTGGAGGAAGCAAGGCTGTTCCCCACCCCACTGGGCTTGCTTTTTTTTTTAAAAGATAAGTGGTTGGTGAGACTGAACTGTAATCCAGGGTCTGTGTTGAGAGGAGTTCCCCTGGCTTGAAGGCTTGCTATGTACTCTGCAGGCAGATCTAAGCACGCCTGCTGTGGGGGTTGGGGAGGGGGCTAGGAGCCCACTGGTGTTGTCTGAGCTCACAGGCAAAGTTTGCCAGCCATGTACAAACCTTCTCCATTGCCAGCTCTCTCCACTGGGTCCCCCATCACAGGGACAAAAGACAGTTTCTTACCTGACCGGTTTTGGAGGACCCTGCAAATATCTCAGGATATTCTTCTCTAAGGAGAAGCAGGATCTCAGATAGGGGAAAGATGGGGGGCAGATGAACCAAGATGTGGTTCCAGCTGATTCTGACCTTCAGCCTGGTCTTGGCACAGAAGCATGAACTGTAACTGAGAACCACCTGGGTGGGAGACCAACAATAGCTGGTACTACACCATACAATTGTTACAGACAGCAAGTGCACATCGCCCTTCAAGAGAAGAGGGATGCACACCCTTCTATCTGGCAAGGACACTGTCCAGAAATGAGAAGATCCCAAGTCCAGAGCATCCATATCTAAAACACTGGCTCCCAGAAGTGGTGTAGGCAGTTCACACAATGGGCTTCTTGTCTTGCCCAGAGCCCTGTGTTTCTCACATTGAGTTCAGTCCTCTAAGCAGATTCTCTGGGAATTCTGGTGGGCTAACACTTCATGGGATTATAGAGAGGAAGATTAATTTGGGGGACTGTGTCTCTGCTGCTCCTTTAGTCCTGACTAGACCTGAGAGTTTGTAAACTCAACCCCCTCATTGATGACCACTAGCTTTTTCTACTCAGCTTGAATTCCTTTTGGTTTAAGTGATGTACTAGAGGAAGGTTGGGACCTCTTCCCTGAAGGAACCATCTCATGTTTACCATGCTTTTATCAGACAGTTTCTATAACTGCCCATCTCCAATTAGAATTGACACAGATGAGGCACCCCAATGAGTCATCTCAATGCAAAACATGTCCCTCCCTGCCTCTTAACATGGCAGCAGCTTGGCTTCCTTACAATGACATTGTCAGTTACACTGACCAACAGACTCATTCTTTCTACCCCAGCTCTCCTGCTGCAAAAGGAATCCAAAGTGGCCAGGCACAATTTAAATAGCTTTAAATTAAGTGTGATTCCTACTTGGAACCTCATGGATCCAAGTCCCTGCTCTGCCCAGGAATAAGAGCCCATTGAACCACAGAACAAAACACTTCAGAGACAAAAAGAAAACTTCCCAACTGGGCTATTTAGAGTGATGGAAAGCAACTTTCTTCCTATTCCCATCTCCTGATTCTGAGACCTGTGTACTCTACCCAATGATCACAGGTCTAAAATGTGTATCACATACTGAAGAATTGTACTCTTCCCTCTTAGAATAGTAACTACAAGCTGCTGCCTTGGTGCAGACATGGGGGAATTCATGCCACCCTATGCTGGAATTTGTAGATGGTGTGGCATAGGACAGGACCAGTGGATCCCATGATTCTGTTCTCATTGTCATGGTTTCTTTGCTACAGAACGGTGCCTTAGTTAGAAGTGATGCTGTGTAGGATGATACCAGCTTCCCCTGTATTCTGTGGGCACTGTATGCAGGAAACAAAAGGAAAGGAAAATCCATACCCAGAGCATGTTAGTCACTTAGCACGGTGACACAACGTTGAGAGAATCAACTTAAAAACATGTATTCACTGCACTTTGACCAATTGTGAGTTTCTGCATTAACCACCATTCATTGCACAAAAAGCTTCTCTGATGAGCTCTGAAACCTGTGCTAATCAACAGGTATAGAGATATAAACTTAGAGAAAAAAATTGATGCTATGTTCACTTATTAGAATAATAGTAATATATTTACCCCTGGGGCATATGAGCTCCCCAGCCATGGGTATAACTATAGTGTATAGTTGTACATAACTATAGTTTCCTCCTGTAGACCATGGTATACATCAGAAAGTTGTCAGTTACACCCATAACATTCACACTACTATGGCACTCAGAGGTATGTCTTATGATACCAGTCATTGCAGTTCATGTGGTTCACAGCTGGGTAAGACTGTTGGCGACCCCTCTCCCCCATTAGCCTTCATAGCACTTTCCAGTACTCTGAACAGAGAGGAAGCTTTCCGGTCAGTACCAACTTGCTTTCTCCATGGGCTATGACCACAGTGGTGTCCTCAGCAATAGGGTCTTACCATCAGTTCTGGTAGGCAACCAAGAGCAATGACAGTAGTCTGTATTGTTTGGGGGATCTCCGAGACACCCATGATGACAACTTGAGGGAAAGTATTCCACATCTGGAGCTTGGCTTTTTATTTGGCCATCTATGGCTTCTTCATGGGCCTGAGTTACCACATGACTTCACCCTCCAAATTCCTCTAACATTATATTAGTTACTTTTCTCACTACTGTGGCAAAATGCCTGATGAGAGGAACTTAAGGAAGGAAGGGTATTTGGGGCTCACAGTTTGAGGGGATATAGTTCATCATCCCAGTGCTGGTGAGAACAGTTCTAGCTAAGGAGGAAGGAGCATGAGGCAGCTTATCTTGTGGAATCCACAATTACAAAGTAGAGAGATGAATTCTGGTACCCAGCTGGCTTCTTTGCCTTTTTTTTTTCCTTTTGTTTTCAGTCTAGGATCCCAAGCCATGGGATGATGCCACCCATACTCAGGGTGGTTCTTCAGTCCTCAGTCAAACTAACTTCAGAAATAGCCTCATATTATATACATCAATCGAAAGGACTATTATTCATCCCTAGACACATTGCAAAGCCTTCATGGCAGAAGGGTTCCCAAGACTCTTTTGAGTAACACCTTCATTATAACTTTTGTGTAATAAATTGCACCATCATGATCAATAGTTTTGCCAACCTGTCTCTCTTCCCCCAGGCTGTGAGTTTGCCTGTTCACAGTAGGGTTGTTCTTTGATAGAGATCAGCATGATATTGTCAAAACTCAGGCTGTAGTCACAATCCCCAAAGCATCACATATGTCTGCTTTCATACAGAACAGAAAATCACACACACAAATTGATACTAAAGCAATGTCAGACTCCCTACACATAGGCAGACCCACAATTTTGAACTGACCAAGTTCACTACTGATCAAAAGTTTGTACATTTTTATATAGCAATAATCATTCCTAGTCTGCGCAGCATGGACCAATGACGTCTCAATCCTAGTTTTGAGAAACTGCAGTATTTCTACTTATAATTGGTATTTTGTGGTTTTTTTTTTTGGAAAAAAAAAAAACACTGATGATAATAAATTTTGATTTTTAAAAGGTCCCAGCCATGGCCAACTTTATGAGGCTCTTTTATTTTATTTTGCTTAGTTGTTGTTGTTGTTTTGTTTTGTTGTGTTTTGTTAGACAAAGTCTCACTGTGGAGCCCAAGCTGCGATCCTCCTGCCTCAACCTTCCTGCTGGTAGAATTATAGGTATACCCAATTCATTTTTGTTTGTTTGCTTCTTTGGAGTGTTTTTGAAACAGAATCTCACTATATAGCCAAAGGTGACCTGTGTTCCTCCAGCATCAGCTTTCCAAGTGCTAGGATAAACAAGCATGCACCATGACACCTGGCTTATTGTTAGGAGGCCCCATTCTTCCAAGAGCCAGCCTCCCTGTCATCAGTTCCCAGACACATTCATTCTAGTTTGGCCAAACCACCACACAGAGACCTGACACTAGGGTAGACCGCATGGACGATGTACCATTCAAGTCCAGCTGCATGTGCCCTGTGCGGTGGGTGGATTTGAACCCAGCAGTTAAGTGTAAAGCTTGCAGAGAATGGGTACACAATGCAACTTAACAAAGAACAATGTGTGTTCTACCCTCTGACAGGCAGTAAATCGCCAGTCCAAAATCACATTCTCAGTTTCTGCTTTAATTTCTTCTTGAGCTCTAAGCTTCCTGCAAAGAAAAATTGAGATTTTCAATGGGGGCCAAACTGACTGATTTATTTGCTTCACGTAGGTTTCAAGGACTTGAAAAAGAAATGTGATTTTAATTTACAGCTTTTAAAACTTACTCTGCTTCAAGTGGTTTACACATTAAGGTTGCAGCTACATGTCAACATGGCTTGTTTGAAAGTTTAAAAAATTCAGCCTTTAAAATGTGTGGTGACCACGGCAATGGTGGGCAATGAAAGTCCTGGCTATTCTTTTGCTGGTTATGGAGGACATTAAATAACCAGTCTGGATAGTTTTCCTCCTGACTGATTTGACAGCTGATCTTGATGTTGTTGTTAAAACAGCCTGCAAGGTGCTTTGCTGCCAGCTTCCCAGAAGTTAAACATTAAGGGCAAAGTTCATAGCTACATAACCCACCTTCAAACTTCAACCTGGACTCGCCGTCAACATTTTAGCAGCTCTTAAAATGGGCTTATTAGAGTTAGCTCTTACAGGATACAGTTTCTATTCCATGGCCATTGCTACCCAGTGATTAACAAATGCCTGCTGGGTGATCCCTCCCTCTGAGAGAGAGGAGTTCACGAGATGGGAGGTGGGATGTAGAACATAGGCTCAGAATTTAGCTGAGCACGGAGTACGATTTCCCTACTTGGGGTTACCACTTTCAGATGTCACCCTCGAGGCTTCTTGCCACCATGCATCGTCACAGACACAGCTGCTTAGAAGTAAGCAAGTGTGCCCTTAACTTCCCCACTTCTCAAGAATTATTTTTTCTCGACCACTGTACTATTTTCAAACAGATGAGGGATGGGAGTCCAAAAGGCAAAATTCCTACTGTTTCTGTCTTCTGCTGGCCTCTTCTTCACATGTTCTTCTCCCTCTGAACACAACAAAAAGCCTTTTCTTCTAAATTAGTAACTGTAGATGGAAATTTCTCCAGTCCTGCCTTGCCCAGCAGTCCAGACAAATCTCTCCTACCTTCGGTCCCACAATTGCTTATAAAATAATTACTCAGAGGCTTATATTAATTACAAACTGTATGACCGATGGCTCAGGCTTCTTGCTAACTAGCTCTTTCATCTTAAATTAACCCATTTCTATTCATCAATGTGTTGCCATGTGGCTGTGGCGTCACCGGTCTGCTGACATCTTGTTGCTCCTTGGACAGCGGGTTTGCATCTCTCCCAACTCCACCCTTCTCTCTGTATCTCTACTTGGATTTCCCGCCTGCCTCTAAGCTGCCTTGCCATAGGCAAGCCAAAGTAGCTTATTTGGTAGCCAACCAGAGCGACACATATTCACAGCGTAGAGAAAGACATCCCACAGCTGTTCACAGAAAGCAACTGTTCACAGACCTCTCATTCTGGGCTCTTTCCTCCTTGATCCAGTTTCATGCCTCCTAGTCCCATGCACTGCACCCTAAGATTATCATTACCAATGCTGGTATCTCAGGATGGGTAAGCTCCATGTGAGAGTAAATCATGTCACTGAATGTGTCTATGATATTATGGAGAAGAAGGTTGAGTTGGAGGTATGTGGGGTCTCTTTCAACCCTGAGACTCTGTTTAATTGTGGGAAGTCAGATTCTCTGGGCCACATCAGCATAGTGGGATCCAAACTGTTACATTAATAGCAATAAACACCTCCTTAGTTATTTCTAAGCACCTCTGGAAAAGGCTCATCATATGTGCTTACAAGTCCTGTTATTAAGCAGCGTAACATCTGGCCTTTTCTTTCTCTCCTGCCCTAATTCTTATTGTGATGACTATTTCTTTTGAAACCTCTGATACAATAAACTGCATGATTTCCAGAACACACTGTCCAGTTGCCCCTAGCAAATACATTAATCTTTCTGGCCTGTACTATCACATCTACCAGGTGCTGCCTGTGATGTACAGAAGTCTCCAGGTACCAAAGCAAGTCTAGAGTCTTTTGACTCCTCAGCATGAAAGGTGCAGGATGCGATGCAGACAGTAGAGGGACAAAAACCATCACTCTCCCTGTTGGTGATGACACTATTACATGAGTGGGGGAGGAGAGCTGAATCATTGACCCTGGTAGTAGCAGTATCCATCCATTCCTCTCCATGACTACATGATGAGCAGAGTACACTTCCTGCCCTTTTACTTTTCCTTTGGCCATGTGACTTGCTTTGGCTAATAAGATGTTTGGAGATACGGCATAAGGAGATGCCTTTGGCCTTATCCTCTGGTCTGCCATCACAGTGAGAACATCTCTGGGTAGCCTGAATCTCACCATTAAAAACTAAAGGAAAAATTTATCCAGATATTGACAGATCCAAAACCTACATCAGAGCCACCCCTGTTCACCTATAGAACGAGGACGTGACAGTAAGATACTGAATTGATACTGGGAATGGTGGAGCACGCCTTTAATCCAAGCACTCGGGAGGCAGAGACAGGCAGATCTCTGTGAGTTTGAGGCCAGCCTGGTCTACAGAATGAGTTCCAGGACACAGCCAGGGCTACATGGAAAAAAAAATCCTGTCTTGCAAAGGAAAAGAAAAGGCTACTGAATTGAGTTGAGCTTGGGGACAACTTGTTTTGCAGCTTTATTGATGCAATGGGAGGAAAAGGCATTAAAGAGATGCTGCTTTAAAGCTGTGGTTCCCAAACCCTTGATATCAAACAATTCCAATGTCTTCCTTGCCTTTGTAGCACCTGCAAAACTCACAAGCATACAAGGATTTGAAAACTAGGCTTACAGCTCTGAATGCTAAGAATAGCTTTAGATCTAGAGTTCATTGTCTGCTTTGATGCCTAGGAATTTATTGGGCTAAGCTTTTTAATAGCAGTCTCCAAACTGGGTTCCCCAGATCTGTGGAGAAACCCAAAAGAACCAAAAGAAATTCACAGAGGACTGGGGCAAGGCCCATAGTTTTAGAAGGGACTTGCCTCAGCTTGTGTGTGTGTGTGTGTGTGTGTGTGTGTGTGTGTGTGTGTGCTAGAGTTCTCTGCAAAGTCTCTTTGAAGACATGGTTCTTTCACTTCTTTTTTTGTTTGTTTTGTTTTGTTTTTTGAGACAGGGTTTCTCTGTGTAGTCCTGGATATCCTGGAACTCACTCTGTAGCCCAGGCTGGCCTCGAATTCACAGAGATCTGCCTGCCTCTGCCTCCTAAATGCTGGGATTTAAGGTGTGCACCACCACTACCCCGCTTCATTCACTTTCTTAACAATAAATGAGTCCTTGAAAATCAGAGTGGTCTTGTTAGAAAAGAACACAATTTTTAGCCCCTTAAGTGAGGATTCTTCAGTCCTTCAGAGCTGTCTAGGAACCCTACTGTGTTTTCTTGGTTGGTACACTTTCCCACTCTCTACTAGACTGATTTATACTATCTGTTCCATCCTTAAACCCCTAACCTTACTGTCTTATCTGTTCCATGCCTCTTGTGCTTGTTTCTTATCAACTTGAAACAAGCTGGAGTCATCTGGGAAGAGAGAACCTCAGTTGCAAAAATGCCCTCACCATATTGGCCTATGGGCAAGCCTATGGGGCATCTTCTGGATTAATGATTGATGTGGGTGGCCCATCCCATGGAAGGGGAGTTCCACATCTGGGGAGGTGTGTAAGAAAGGAGAGTGAGCAAGCCACAGGGATCAAGGCAATAAGCACCATTCCGCCATAGTCTCTGCTTTGGGTCTTATCTCTAGATTCCTTCCCTGTTTGACATCTTGCCCTGACTTGCCTCAGTAATAGACTGTTGCCTAGAAGTGTAATATGAAGTTAACCACTTCCATCTCAAGTTGCTTTTAGTTGTGGCGTTTCATCACACCATTAGAAACTAAGACACCTCTCTAACGAGAACTTCCTACTCTATCCAAATGTAAAATATAGTGACTGGATTAGTTTTCTCACGGCTATGACAAGACGCCGGACAAAAAGCTACTTGTGGGAGGGGCTATCTGGGCTTCATGGTCTGAGGGTCAGTCCATCAAGGCAGAGAAAGCGCAACAGCAGGAGCATAGGCAGCTGGCCATGTTGCACCCACAATCAAGAATCAGAAACAGCTGAACATTGATGTTCCACTCACTGCCATTTTATTCCATCTGGGACCCAGCCCATGGAATGGTGCTATTCACATTCACTACAGGTCTTCTTCCCACCTCAGTCAAGCCTCTCTAGAATTGCCCTCCAAGACACACCCAGGTTTTTATTTCCCAAGAGATTCTAATCCCATACAGTTGACAATCAAAATTAACCATCACTATGGGCACCCAATAATTCTTCATTAGATGAGTGAATAGACTGTTGTGTGAGGGGCAGAGCTACTGGTGCCCTCTGACAAGCAGTACCTAGCTCACAATTGAAGGGCAATGGTCCCAAAACAAAGGAGCTCCAAAAGATAAAACTGAAGATTTAGTCCCCAGCCCATCACAAACTACACATAGTTCCCATGCTTCCTCCTGCTCAACTTCTCTAACTATACAGGGAGGTTAGGCTACAGGCAGAGAGTCTGCCCTGGACATACCTATCTTTCCTGCAGACAGCTACACCTCCTCTGTCAGAGTTTCTCCAAGAATGCCTAAGAGTCTACATTCAAAAGAAGGGCAGCTGGTCTGTTAAACAAACTTTCAAACTCCTACATCAAATGATCCCTTGCAACACAAACAATCCAGAGCTGCAAGTGACCTGCTTTGGTATGCCAATAGCCTGGTTTGTACAGGACTTTACCACTGAATGAAAGTCCCATGCCTGCCTTTCAAAAACCCTGAGTTCTGGGCAAACCATGACAGTGGTCACCCTGCCTTAATGCGTTCCCAGCAGGTAAGCTTTTCTAAAGGAATGACTGGGTTTTCTGGCGCTCTCCACTGCCTTCCTTTCATTTCTTTGGCCTGTATCCAAATACTACAAAGTCTTACAGGGCTACTTCTCCATGTCTGTGCATCTGAAAGGGGGAAGGAGGATGCTAGACCCTCAGCTTCAGCCCTCAAAGCAACCACTTTCTTCCCACTGTGGTGCCTCGGAGCCTCTAGGACCAGTCATGAATGAGGACTGCAGGGAAGGCCCAGGTTGCTGGGGAAAGGCATGGCCTCTCCTTCTGCCTCCCATTATAGGAACAAGAAACAGAATCCTGAAATATCTGTGTCCAGTGATAAGACTGAGTTTAAAATATCCCACACTCATCTCCTTAAAATGACTACGGCTGTAGAAGCTTTGCTCAGAAAAAAAAAAAAAAAATCTTTTTGCCCTCCATACTCTAGTCTGGAAATGTGAATTTCAACAGCTTGGCATCTCTCAGGACTATCTTTTGAGCAACACAAAATGAATATGGAATCACTGGACAGTTTTTACAGGTTCAGGTGCTGCATTTCTCCTCATCATCATTAGCTGCTATTCAGCTATCATTATTAATAAACTTATCTGGCATGTACTCAAGACTTGAAAACTATTCCTTAACCAGCAGTCTGGGGATTGGAGAAATGGTGCAGTAGTTGAGAGCATTGGTTGTTCTTTCAAAGTCCCTAGTTCAATTCCCAGCACCCACATGGCATCTCAGGACCTTCTGTAACTCCGGTCCCAGGGAATCCCATGTTCTCATCTGACCTCCATGGGCACTACACATAGCTTGTGTTCACGCACTCCGGCAAAACAGTCATAGGCATAAAATAAAAATAAAGGCTCAACAAAAATTTTAAAGACAGTCTGATTTGAACAATGAAGATCAAAAGAAAACAAAATGCTAAGAATTAGTTTCCTAAATTCAACCAAGCTTCAAGGTGACTGAGAAGAACATCTGGGTGTCCATCACTACACAATGGTTGATGAATACTTAAAATGTCACTTCATAACTAATAGTCAACTTTTATTTCAATTATCTAAAATTAGAAACAATCATAAGAAGGGTGAGCAAATTATGATGTTCATAAAATTAAATTCTCCACAACAAGGGAAAAAAATCAAATGTCAGTTTGTGCAGGAGCACACATGAATCTTAGATTTGAAAACTAAGTTTAAAAGCCAGACATATGTTCCTAGCATATAATCCCATTTGCATGAAGCTTAGGTCTAAGGAATACTGATCTAAAGTGCCAGAGACATCAGTACCCTTCTGTACTCACCATAAATGAAGACTGTTCAGCTGTGAGAGAGAAGTTAGAGAGAACCCTGGGGATGTGTGGGGATTCTGTGACCACGGAACACCATTTTCCCTCTTCCCTGATTTATTCTAATGTTCTTATTATCTATGTAACTATCTGTAATTATCTATGTAACAATCTATGTAACTAAAATGTATTCTCTGTACTAAAGAGAGGGTTGCTGTTCATATACCTCATAAGAACCCAGTCTCTGCCAGCCCAGAAAATTTAAAAATATCATACTAACAATAGAAGAAATTTTTATGTATGTTAAAATTATAGGCACTGGGAATGGAGAGATGGCTCAGTGGTTAAGAGCACTGGCTGCTCTTCCAGGGGACCTTGGTTCAATTCCCAGCACCTACAAGGTGGGTCACAACTATCTGCAACTCCAGTTCCAGAGGGTCCAACACCCTCTGGCCTCTGTGGGCACCAGGAACACATGTGGTACACGGACATAGATTCAGACAAAACACCCCTACACACAAAATAAAAACAATAATAAAAACTTTTTTTTTTAATTTACAGGCACTCTTGACAGAAGACACAGGTAAGTAAGTATTGGCATACTTACCTGGTATTTAACATAGATACTAAACCTGCTCTAAGCGCTCTGCGACCCATGACGTAGATGATGTTCTTATGTCTATTTTACAGATTAGGAACCTAACAGTAATAAGCAGCAATGAAACTGGGTTTGGATCAGGGGGTGTCACACTGGAATCTGTGTCCTTCACCAGTTTATGTTTTCCTTATATTGTCCTTCCCAAAAAGTTATGTTTACAGAACTACAATGAGCCAGACTGTTATGTGCTAGTTTTTTATTAGAAACGTTTTGTTGGGGCTGGAGAGATGGCTCAACAGTTAAGAGCACTGGCTGCTCTTCCAGAGGACCTGGGTCCAATTCCCAGCACCCACATGGCAGCTTACAACTGTCTGTAACTCCAGTTCCAGGGGACCTGACACCCATGGCAAAATACCAATGCACATAAAATAAAAATAAACAAATTAAAAACCAAAGGTTTTGTTGTTTTGCTCTTGGTGCCCTTGGGTTCACATTGACCTGAATTACTGAATGTCTGTGTCTTTTTTTACCCCTTCACTTCATTTCCTTCTCCATGTAGCAGAGAAATGGAAACCGGCCTTTTACTTTCCATCTCCACATACCACACTGATGAAGTCCAAGGCTCTCCGGGCATGCCAGGCCTGGCATTTCCAGCAATAATCTAATGTGCCATAAAATGTTTCAGAAAGATATTGGTTTACTCCTCGGAGCACTGATCAAGTTCTCCTAAACAGGATCACGGCGAATTTTATACCAAACCAAAGCCAAACATGGGAAGGAGTGAAGGGGTGTCTGCTTCGACATTGAGTCATCTGAGCCCCTCTCCTTCTCCACTCTGTAGTGAAGGGGAACGAGAGCTTTAAATCACAAACATCATTGTCAATGAGTCCGAGAAAACCTAATGCACCAGAGGGCAGGAAGATCAAAGCTTTGCACCTGGAGAGCACCACGCGGTGAAGATTTAATAAAACAATGCCGCCTTGACATAAATCTTGAGAAGATTGCTCGTGGACACACACTGCCCCCCAAATGATTGGAGGGGTCATATAACAGATATCTAATACACACAGCTTCCCAATGGGAAGTGTTCCCTTCCACTCACCTAGTTGCTGACATGAGGCAGAGAGACTATTTTGTTTTACGCCTCTTTTGTCTAAAATTGACATTACAGGTTTTGGATCAGGACACGACACATCTGCAAGCTGGCGGAAATACCAAGGTCCAGCACATCTGCAAGCTGGCGGAAATAGCAGGGTCCAGCATGCTCCTTTGATTGTTACATTTAAGATATCATATGTGCTACCAGCTCAGCTGCCGCAAGGCATTAGTGGCCATTACTCGGGCTTGTAAAGTACTTTGGAAATACTATAGACCAGGATTAGAGCAGATGAGTATTCCACATGGCTTCAGGAGAGATGATAACCAAAAGGAGGGCTGGATAGTTAAATTGATCTATGAGTTGCATGTGGGAAATAATATCTTTAGAATCTTGCTAAAGGTGTGCACGTGGGTGTGTGGCAGTAGTTTGGAAAGTGTCTGTTGAGCTGTAGAGAGCAGGGACAGAAAGGAGGGCAGGAGATATATATGTGTCTAACCCTCTTGTCGTTTTTCCTAACGCTCTGAAAGCAAAACCAAAACCGAATCCCACTACCCACTGCTGAAATGTCACTTTGGAATCTGGCTGACAAGTTCTGTGGCTTTTTTTATACAAGTGAGAAGCAAGTCATATGGAAGTTGTGAGCAGAGCGTAAGGTAGCAGGGGGTTCAGTATTACATTGGACATAGGAAACTTTAGCATGTGTTGATAATGTCCTGGAAACATTCCCAGTGATAAAAATAAGATCATTTTCATTTATATAGGTCACTTGATGCTGCTAGATCCCAAAGAGCAAAAAGAAGTCTATGTGAGCATATCTAAAAATTATAAATCATTATAGTCGTATGATTTATCCCCACATGGTCTATCTATCCGATACTCACATAATAAGAAACAGGCATCCACATATAATAAACACACCATCTATGTGACCTGATGCTTTGAGACCATGCAGCATGCCCGGCCCCCAATATTTTGCTCATGTGACTCACTACCACTTCAAGTGTTAGGAAAGATAGGCATTATCATCCATAACTTACAGATCATGAACCTGCGTCGCAAAGAAATGTAATGACTGCTCCAAGTGTTCACAGAGATTAAGTAGCAGAAGCTTGCAGAGCTCCAAACTGCCTTCCATCGAGGCTAGGATAAATTCTAGAATACCACATTGGGAGCGTGGACAACTGACCTAATCAGATATGTCAAAGCCATTGTCAAGAAGCATTGGGATTCATGGAAATTGAATTGGGATACCACAAGAAATAGAATGGTGGAGAAGTCTGGCAAGGCTATTTTGCCACAGCATTGCCTCTGTAGTAAAATACACGCACAGCATCATTTACTGGGAAGAGTTTAGCCAGCCCCTGGAGGTTGCAGCAAATGGGCATGGACATTCGTTCTCTGCAGTCAAGGTTTGTTCTATGGGAAGAATCTATGCTGATCTCTTTGTCATGTCTTGCACAACAAATACTTCAGCCTATTCTCTTCGTTTGAGGTGCTTGCTGTAGTTGAAGAGTTTCTCTCCCGGTCCCACCAAACCCCTGAAGTCCTGCAGCCCACTTATAAAATAAACACACAGACATTCATATTATTTAAACTGCTTGGCCATTAGCTCAGGCCTGCCATTGTCTAGCTCTTATTCTTATATTTAGCCCATTTCTATTAATCTATACTTTGCCATGTGGCTCGTGGCTTAGTACCGTATCTCTTTCTTGTCATGGCAGCGGCTGGTGGTGTCTCCTCCCCCAGCCTTCCACCTCCCAGAATTCTTTTCTTTCTTGTCCCACCTATACTTCCAGCCTGGCCACTGGCCAAACAGCATTTTATTTATATAGACCGATATCCACAGCAGCTTGCTGTTTTAATTGAGTGTATGTTGGACTTGGACCTGGAGGTTCTTCATATTGTTCAAGGTGAGTAAGAAAGTACGACACACTCCTCTGGAAGAGACAGATCATGCAAGCAGCCTGCATATAGCTTTCTATATAAGTAGATCTTAACTACAAAATATTATCCAGTTGATTTAATTATAAGATATTACAGTGACCCGGTAGAAAAGGGTTGGGTGGGAGATGAGGAACACAGTGGGGCTACACAGTAGATTCCTACCCTGTTCCAAACAGGGTGGATAAATGGGCTGCTCTGGGGTGTGTTCCAGTGGGTAACCATCCCCTGCCAGAGCTGAGAAAGAGGACAGAGCAGATGCATTGAAAAGGAAGAAGACAGAGTCCCACCAGTCTAAGGCTCACTCTGTGAGCACAGATGCCAAGGCCAACCATGCCCTAAAGCAAGAAGTGTCCACCACATAGCAAGAAACAGTCCTCTGTGTGTTGACCCTGCTTTTTCCATCAGCAGAAGTCCATTGTCACTGTCTACCTCAGAGACCTAGAAACCTGACAAGGTCTTTTAAGTCAGACAGACCCAGTGGCTCTGACGGGGGCCTTTAGTTCACTTGCAATGGTCCTTTCAGAGCGGGCAGGCCTGACTAGGGAGGCCCTCAGACTCTCCCAACAGCTGGCCCAGGGAAGGCAGACTGAGAAGCCTTGCATGATTGCTTTGATCCACATTTCCTCAGCTGCAGGCCTGCCTCCTGCGAATGGCCTCCCAGTGAAGCCTGTGAGTCCCGAACCCCTGGGAAAATGGGCAATATAGAATACAGTCCTTTGTTCTTCGGCTGGCCTGTCAAAATTCTTTAACTTAAAGTAGATCCCCTTTCTCACTTGCATTTGGTTATTTCTTGGCTAAAACATCTCCATGAGTGTATATTTCCTGTTTGGGTTTTTCTTTAGAAAAAAAAAAGTCCTTAGTCCTTCTAACTCGGAGAACAAGTGTGCCTTGCACAGTTTGAAGCAGAAACCAAACTGACAAAAAGCTTTTTATTTTTTTATTTTTTTCACTACATTAGCTGTGGTTACAACTTCAAACCCTGGTAGGGTTTCAATCACACTGAGATACATACAATTTATGACAAAATAAAATAACACTAAGATACTTGAAATATAAGGATATTCTTAATTTACCATTTTTTTGCAATACTGTAAAAATATACCTTTGTGCTTAAGTGAACATAACGGGTTTTAAAAGTTATTTTCTTCACAATCCTAATTGAGATTCGGGTGTTGAAGCTATGAATGACTTTTCTGAGAATTTTTAGGAAACTTGGATTTCTGTTCAACAGTCAGCTGTGGAGTCGTTTTGCTGAGCACACTGTATTTTCATCTCTCTCCTGCCTCTAAATTCTGAAGGACATAAATTACTAACATAAATCTGCCTTGTCCTCAGAGGGTGAAATCATATCAGTTGGGTGAGAGTGGTTTGATATTGGGAAATTTTCCTATTATCTATTTGATGAGCCATTTCCTAGGCCTATAATGATTTCAGTTATATATGCTTTTTTCAGAGTAATTTACTTTTTCCTTCCTTATTCAAATTCATTTGTTTTCAATTATATACAAAAGAATATTGTCAACATGGGCAGAGTAATATCTCAGTTGGTAAGTGTTTTGGCTACAGGCAAAAGGACCCCATTTAAAAAAAAAAAACAGTTGTATACCAGATGTGGTTGTGTATGCCTTTCACCTCATCACTCAAGAGGCAGAAACAGGCAGATTTCCGTGAGTAGAGGCTAGCCTGATCAACATAGCAAGTTCTAGTAATAATTAATTATGTTTTTAATTGATGTAGTGGCATGCAGTTATAATCCTAGAGCTGGGAAGGCCAGAGCAGGTGGATCCCTGGAGTTTGCCTATAGGCCAACCTAGTTTACTTGACAAGTTCCAGGCCAGTGACAGACTTTGTGTCAAAAACAAGGTGGATAATAGCTGAGGAACAGCAACTGAGGCTGTTCTCTGCCCTCTGCATCCACACACTCACTCTCAACTAGCGCACACGCACACACACACACACACACACACACACACACACACACACACACAAATGCTGACTCCAGATTGGATTTGACCTTATCATTCAATGGATAACTGACACAGGGAATATTCAGATGGTTAAACTGATAGTGTGAATTAATAAGTATTTGGTATTTAGCAATAAATGCTACCAAATAATGTTAAACTAAGCTCACTCTTGTCTTTCTTTATAAACTGGCCAAAAAAGGAAGATTAAAAAGAAAATAATTCTGAGTGAAGATACAGCTATGTGGACATATATATGAATGTATTAGAGAATGAATATACTATAAATGCTATAATACTATACTATATAGTATGTATGTATACATATATAATTACACATTAGACATATCATAATACAGCATCTGTGATGGTTATAATATAAATTATACTTATAATTACGTATATATACACAAATACATTAAAGTTTATTCTGAATTCTTAGTCAAAATTGATTGCATTCCTTCACTTGCTAAGAGCAGGCACAAAGATTTTTCTTTCCCCACAAGGGAAATCAATTTCTAAGTGCCTTACCTCAGGACTGTGCTTCTCTTTCAGTGCCAGCTGATCTTGCCCCAGCTAAGTTTGTAGACCCACCAGGCTGTGAGAATCCACCCCTTCAGCAGCTCATTCAGCAAGTCAGCCAAGAGCTTGAGTGCTTAGCAGAGACTCAGTAAGAAAGCTAATGTCTTGGCAGTCATTTCAATGTGTGTAAAAAAGGGGGAAAATGGCCTGAATAGAACCTCATCGGATGTCAACGCTGGCATTTGAGGGGGATTGAAACCTGCCCAACACCATAATTTATTTTGCCAGGAGGTAAGAAATCAACTAGGGTTCAGAATGTAATCCTTGTTCAAATATTATTTCTGGGAACACAAGCATGACCCCACAAATTGAATCTTGCCTTTCCATCTCAGGTCTACATTCCATAGGTTCTGTTCTAATAGTAAACTGTTTATACAGGCAAGAAGAAAGTTGGTCTTCTTAAGAAGCCAAGAAAGGCGTAGGAGTTCATTCTAATAACTTTTCGTTCTTCCCTTCTCCCTCCTCCCTATCTACCACACAACCATTAGAGTTCACTGTAAGCAGAACTTGTAAAAGTCACCCATACCAAATCCAGCACTTTTACTATAGGGAGATAAGAAAAGTCAGGACAGCAAGTAATACTACAAACTTCAGATCATCTGAAGAAAAGCTTTGGGCACATAAGTAAACTCCTTTGCTCTAGCTGTCAAGTTTGATAAGCTTCCAAAGTTTGATCAGCAAAACATCTGAGCAAAAGAAAACCATAGGACAAGAATTCTCCATAAACAGGCCAATAACACTGAGCATCAACTGTTACTGCTTATACTACTTGCCAGTCTGTTTGATTTATCCACTCGTTGTCAGAGGCCTACTATGAGAAGAGCCACTTGTCCTCATTTTTACATGCAGGAAAACAGGCATAGGATATAAATAAGTAATTGTTAAATCAAAGAGCTGTAAGCAACATGTTTTGACCTGGCAAACCCATCACTGGGAATAAAATAAACCAAAAGGAAACACACATATATTAATGGCTTTGAGAGATTATGTCCCAGATCATAGAACTCAGTTTTGTAGAGTAGAACTGGGTTTTGAACCAGTCTTTACCTGAACAGTGGCATCATACTGTTTAGTATTATATCCTTGAGTGTTTTCAATATGACACAAAGAGAACATGAACATCTGGAGACAATCAGAAGCCAAATATCTGAGCAACTGTGTGTGACATGCTAGCATGGTCAGATAGAGAGTTCAGAGTAGCATCTTGGAAGATGGGACTCAAGCCAGTGGGAGGGTGATGGGAGCTCAGAGACAGGAAGGTGGTATCCTGGTGAATAATAACTGTTCATCTCCATGGAGCAATGACGGTCACCAGGCATATTTCTACTTGCTTTCTATTTGTCAACCAGTTTACCTAAATAAGATGTGAGCCTTCTGCTGAGGGTCATAAAATCCCTTAAGCAAGCACTGAGAAGTTCTGAACCTTCATTGTATTGTAGTTTATGGGGAAATTACAATAAAGTGTGACTTTCTAGTCAGTCCCCTCACTCACCAGACTTCATTTTGGAAATGGAATGGAGAGGGAAAAAACAAAGTAAAAAGTGCTCCATTTTCCAACCTCAACTCAACCAACCTTTGGAAAATCCCCTCCACCAATTTTGATGTCCACTGGCTCTGTACTCTGATTTCATAATTTTAGACTGTATCTGCTCATTTACTTGAATCCATGACATACTGAGATGAATTATAAAACCTAAAGATATCTAAATATCTTTAACCTTAAGGAAGTCCTCACTGGCTTAGTAGGGTTAATAGACATTTTTTTTAAAAGTAGGACTCAATGTTAGATTGCTTGTGTAGTGTAATGACTTCAGCAACCTGGGGGTCAGAGGAAATGCTCAAAACTGCCCTACAAGGTATTCATATAGTCCCACTTACCATAATCCAATTGAGTATTTCATTTTATTAATATCTTGTCTAAACTTGTATGCAGTGGCTTGATTTCCCATACAAAGATTTGTTGAAGAATCAACCATAATCCCATAGTCTATCACCTTTTATTTCCTACTTTTTTCTTAAACTGGTTTGGCTTGTAGTCTTAGTCCTTTCTGGCTGCACTAAACACCACAGACGGGCGGGTTTATCTACAACATAAGCCTACTTCTCATAGTGCTCAAGACTGAGAAGTTAAAGACCAATGTGCCAAGAACTACCGTGCTTGATGAGAGCTGGCTTCCTATTCACAGAGGGCAGTCTGTCTGCCGTGACTTCACACTGGAAGGTGGCAGAAAGCTCTAATGTGTCTCTTCACAAAATCTCTCATCAAATTCTCAAAGGCAGGACCTTTGCAAAGGAACAGTCAATTCCCAAAGTCCTCACATCCTAATAACCATCCATTTGGGGGTTTGAATTTTCCTGTGTGATTTTTGGAGCAACACAAAACAACTGAACTGTTAGCACCAGTATGATTATGTTCATGAAAGTTCCTAACTGTTGTGTGTACATTATGGATTAAATGTAAATATAAAACAGCCCTTGCTGTCTGGTTGGGGTATCACTTTGATATCCATGACTTAGATTTGAGGGGCTAGAGAGATAGCTCAGTGGTTAAGAGCACTCACTAGCTGTTCTTCTAGAGGATCTGGGTTCAATTCCCAGCAACCACATGGCAGCTCACAACTGTCTGTAGCCCCATTTCCAGGGCATCTGACACACTCACACAGACATACATGCCAGTAAAACATCAATGCACACAAAATAAAATAAAGGAGAAAAAACAACTTAGATTTGAAGGCAAACCCAAATAATACCAATTTACAGGAACAGACACTTATTCCTCTCATGTATTAAATCTAGATATAGGTGATGGCTGGCTTTAATTAAGAGGTTCAACAATGTAGCTAGAGTTTTCTCCAGTCCTGCTCAGGCCCACAGCCACTCAGACGCAACTAAATACACAGACATATACTTATTAATCACTTACTTATGAACTGTATGGATGTGGCAGTCTTCTTGCTATCTAGTTCTTATATCTTAAATTAACCCATTTCTATAAATCTATACCTTGTCACATGGTTCATGGCTTTCTGGTATCTTTTACATCTTGCTTCCTCTGTGTCTGGCTGGCAACTCCTGACCCAGCCTTCCTGTTCCTAGAATTCTCCTCTCTGTTTATCCCGCATATACTATACTTCTTGCCTGGCTACTGGCCAATCGGTGTTTTAGTTATCAACCAAATCAGAGCAACACATTCACAGAATACAGAGCAATATCCACAGCACAACAACATCAATATCTAGTAACTCTGTGACCTTTCCTTTCTGGTCACAAGATGGCCTCTGCAGCTCTGTCCATGCTGTCCACAGTACAGAGCGGGAAGAAAAAAGGATGAACACCAGAACTGATGTCTGTCTGAAGAAGCTTTCAGAATGTCCCATCAACAACTTCAGCCAGTCCCTCATCAGAACAGTGTCGCATGGTCATCTACAAGAAAGGGTGATATATCCAGACACCTGGCCATTCTGTCCTCAACCAAATCAGAAACCAGGACAAATTAAAGGGGGATTGAATATTCAGCAAAACTACAATCCTGCTACTTGCTGCCCCTTTTGATTTTATTATTTAACTCTTCTGTTAGGTTTTGTTTTTAATTCTAACCCATTTTTAAATACTGGGCAGTTAATTGGATTTTTATCTAGATTTGTGGCCTGGTGTCTAGCATTTGGTTTTCAATAGTTTCTTGCTACCTCCTTGTCTTTCTATCTTTTGTTCACAGACCATATTTAATGAGCTCTTCCATTCTGCAGACATTTATAACCTGAACGTTCAGTGTTGCTCAGGGTATATCCTAGGCTCTGAGTTATATCCCCAGCACTAGAAAAAAAAAAGCTCAATATAATTCTGATATTCATAATTTATAGTAACTAATCAAGGAAAAAGAATTTCTTTGCATATAAATTTTTCCTGGTGGACATGAAATTTCAAACTTTCATTGTGTTGAAGTGGTAAGAACCATGCATGCACCCCAAAAGAAGCCAAGATGCGCTATCTCTTTCAGGCAGTGATGGTAAAAGTTAGAATTTCTCTTTAATTCCATTGACCTGCTGGGGATGTCTTTCTGTATGTTGTGAATGTGTTGCTCTGATTGATTGATCAGTAGCCAGGCAGGAAGTATAGTATAGGTGGGATAAGCAGAGAGGAGAATTCTGAGAAGTGGAAGGCTGAGTCAGGAGACACTGCCAGTCACCACTGCCATGAGAAGATGTAAAGTACTGGTAAGCCACAAGCCACATGGCAAGGTATAGATTAATAGAAATGAATTAATTTAAGATATAAGAACTAGATAGCAAGAAGCCTGCCACAGCTATACAGTTTATAAGTAATATAAGTCTCTGTATGTTTATGTGGGTCAGAGCAGCTGCAGGCCCGAGAGGGACTGGAGAAAACTCCAGCTACATTGACCATTAGGGTAACAGGAATCAGACATGACTAGTATCTTAGAATTTCTATCACTGTGACAAAACACCATGACCAAAGTGACTTGGGGAGGAAAGAGTTTATTTTGCTTACACTTCTACATCATAGTCCACCAGGGAAGGAACTCTAACAAGTCGGGAACCTGAAGCCAGGAACTGGTGGAGAGACCATGGAGGAGTGCTACCTACTGGCTTGCTTTCTGTGGCTTGCTCAGCCTTCTTTCTTATAGAACCCAGGACCATCAGCCCAGGACCACCAAACACAATGGCTTCACAAATCCATATCAGTCACTAAGTAAGAAAATACACCACAGGCTTGCCCTCAGGCCAATTTAGTGGGGTTATTTTTCTCAAGTGTTGTGCCCTCTTCCCAAATAACACTAGTGTGTGTCATGTTAACATAAAACCAGCCAGCACAACTAGTCAATACACTTATTACATTGACTCATGTAGAAAAAGCTATCTTGTTTTTCAGTCCAGGAGAGGGCTTTTGTAATTTGAATTTTTTCCCTCTTTTCTGTTTACAGCTATATGAAATCATTTCATTAAAGTGTTACTTATGTATAGCAACGATTTATATATTAAAGTATGGCTTTCTGTTAATTAGCATTTTTCACTTTCTCTTCAATGTTCTTCACCTGTGTCCTGGCTGATTTACTTTTATTTTTATTTGGCTGACAACTCCTGACTCTGCCTTCTTCTTCCCAGAATTCTCCTTGTCTGCTTGTCCCACCTATACTTCCTGCCTGGCTACTGGCCAATCAGCATTTTATTTATCAACCGATCATAGCAACACACATTCACAGCATACAGAATGACATTCCACGGCACTAGGAAGGCAACACGTTTAAATTCAGTCTTCTTTCTTCCATGAGAAAAGTTGTTCAACATGGCAGGTGAATCTCTGGATCTAAAAGAAGTATCTGAAAAGTATTTTCTAAGAAGTGTCCAGATAGTTCATGATCTCCCTGCATTAAAGCTGGGAATTACTTTATTCCTGCAGACGAGGTCTTTGCTTAGACTCACCTTTATTACAAAGAATTATCTGTTTAACATATTGAACCCAATAATATCCCTGAATGTGTGAGTAACATGCATGTGTTATAAGGAAAGAATGTCAACATGACAGAGATGGTAAGCAAAGAGGCCAGGATTCTACTTCTGAGGACAAGACCCCATAGCTCATCCTTGTCCTGAGCAGATGGTCAGATGGTCAAGTATCTGCCTGCTGAAAGCTCCTGTTAGGCGACATTCCTGGAGGAAAAAAATCTTCCATTAAGCAAAATGTGCAAGCCTTCACACAAGCATGGAGTCAGTCATTTCTCTTTCCTTCTCACAGGAGCAAGTGCCATAGGATGAGATCATTGTAAGGACTCAAGAGCTAACAAAACACTTCACACCGAAGTCATCAAGAAGCAGAAAGTCCACAACCAGAAATGCTTCCAGCTACTGCTTTTGCCTGCCTTCCTTGGTATATGGCTTCCCCCATTACAGCTAAAAATGAGATTTGGAAATTGTTGTGCTCCTTCTAAAAAGAAAGCGCAATTTCCTAGAGAAAGGCAGCCAGGAGCCACCAATATTTCAACAACCAGAGCCACCAAATCCTCATTCCGAGCCCCTGAAAGGAGCAGGTGGCAGTCTTATTTTCTCTAAGGGCATTTCCCAGAAGAGATTTGCAAAGATTTTGAGCATCCCATTTTTCAGGAATCAATCACAGGGCCACAAACTGCAAGGGACATTGGAGAATGTGGTCTTTACTACTGAGACCCATATTCCCAGACATTGGAGAACCTGGTCTTCATTATTGAGGTCTGTATTCCCAGCCATAAGCTGAAAGTTTAGTTACTCAAGACACTAGGAAAGAATTAGCAGCCAGTAGTCCAAACTGCCAATTTGATGCTCAAGGAAGTTCCTCCCATGATTGGATGTCTCCACTTGCCTGGGTTGCAAGTGTTTCAGCTCTGGAAGGAAAGGTATCCTGACTTGTCAGCAACTCAGGATATACCTGTAAGTGTTACAGTCCTGGAAGGAAAAGTATCCTGACTTGTCAGGAAATCAGGCTATACCTACAGCGGTGAAGGGAACATATCCTAGATACCTATAGCTATGAGCAGAAAGGTATCCTGACTTGTCAGAAAGTCAGGCTATATCTGAAGTTGGTGTCTGGTAGGGGATGGTCTCCCCACAGGATGAGACAATTCTGTTCCTCTGAGAGAGAGCTGTTAAGCTGAGCTCTGCTCTGCCCTCCTAAGGGAGTTCCCAGCAGAGGTATCCATTTCTTCTCAGCTCCCGCCCAAGATGTTACTTCTGCTTCACTCTGTTAAGGGAAAACCCTTACAGAAATGTAGCGATCTGCTGTCACTCTGGTGAAAAGTTGTTACTTCTGCTCTGCTCACCTACCAGAGCTTCCCAGCAGAGATTCTGCTCCACCCTGGCAGAAGAAGATCTTCACCCAAAACTCTTTCAAGAGATTTATTTGGAAAGGGGGAGTCCAGGAAAGTGGCTGCCTCTGCCAGGGTGGAGAAGGACAGCTGCCAATTGAACAGGCAGAGGACTTACATAGAGTTTTCCAGGGAGATTTTTCAGGGAGGGAATTGGTCAGATTTTGATCCCCTTGGGCTTGGACAGGCTCAGACTGACTTGATTTCATGCTCAGGGATTGGTTGGTTTTCCTGCTCAGGGATTGGTTGGTTTCATGTTCAGTTGGTCAGGGGCAGATTTGGCTCTGGTTTCAGGGCCAAAATGTGTTTCTTTCACTGTCTCTGGTTCCAGGGACAAAGTGTGTTTCTTTGGCTCTGGTTCAGGGTCAGAGTATATTTCTTTGATTCTGGTTTCAGGGCCAGGTTGTGTTTTCTCTCACTGGCTCTGGATTTAGTGCCAGGATGGGTTTCTTTCACTGGCTCTGGATTAAGTGTCAGGGTGGGTTTCTTCCACTGGCTCCAGTTCCAGGGTCAGGGTGGGTTTCTTTGGCTGGCCCTTTTACCCTACATTCCTTCAGTGATTCCAGCCATCCTTCCTACTGGATTAGCGCTGGCTGTGAGAGCCCCTTGTTGAGGTGTATCCCAGTCTTATTTCCACCTATCAGGGGCTTTGTACACTCACAACTTATAGTTTTGACATCTTCATGTCTAAGAGCAACTCCTTCCTTTATCCCCACTTACAGTTTCCATCCCCAATCCTGATTTCTGACACTCTAAGACATTTCTCTTCCTTGCATGGTTGAGATAAAATATCAACATCACTTTTAGAGGAACACAGCTTCCTACACACACTCTAATGTAGCTTTGCCCTTACCTGCTGCACTTCCCATAATGCCATGCAACTGTAATTGCACAGCAGTGAATAGTTCCCTTAGACATAGCAGCAGCAGAAATATTAGGCTTTTCTGAACTTGGAGCAGGGAAAGTTTCTTTTGGGAAAGTGACTCTTGGGGAGCCCATGTCCACTCTAGAACATGTACTACAGCCCTGCTCTAACACATCTCTTTCCATTCTTTCCACTTAGATCAGCTTGAACAATTCCCTAATAAAGTGTAACTTTGCTTCATTTTAAAATAAATAACTGACTTTCAGGCCAGCACTGCCCTAGAGAGGGGAGGCTCCAGTTACAGTCAACTTCATATTTTTATATTACAAACCCCATTATACAAATATCCCAAATTTTAATGGTAAAATGGCCAAAATACATGAACAAAAGAAACATAAATAGGGGCTGGAGAGATGGCTCAGAGGTTAAGAGCCCTGACTGCTCTTCCAAAGGTCCTGAGTTCAATTCCCAGCAACCATATGGTGGCTCACAACCATCTGTAATAAGATCTGGTGCCCTCTTCTGTATACATAATAAATAAATAAATATTTTTTAAAAAGAAACATAAATGGCAATAAATCTATGAAGAAATATTCAACTTCATTAATCATCTCAGAAGATAAAGTAACAGTGAGACATTTTTATTTACCTTTTATCTATTCTATTGGTAAAGATTAAAGAGACTCACATAGTTAGAAGGAAAGACACATTGTTAAAGTTCACTGGTTTAAGGAGAAGCTAGTAAAGTCTTCTGGAAAGCCAATTAGAAAATAATGAAAATCCTCTTAGATCTCAGAAAACCCCCCATACAAAAACACACAGAGAGAGGGGTTATTGAATAAGTAAGGGAAATGTTTGCACAGGACTGTTCATCTCAGAATCACTTATAAGAGATAAAACCCCAAATGTCCAGTGCTAGAGGGTTAAGAATTGAACCTCCATGGAATGGAATGCCATTCACATTTCTAAGAAAAATCTACAGCTCCTGACATAGAATAGTATTTGTTACATTTAAATTTCAAAAAACCCCTTACCTTACATAATAGTTCATTCTTTCTAAAGGTAGCTGTAGATTTAGAAAGACAAACCTCTCTCATGGTCAATCTCATGTGTGGATCGTGTGGATCCTAGCTTATGTTGTCTACATGTGTAGATGAGGGTGGATGTGGAAATAGGCTAAGAAACTAGAAAAGATATCATAAAATGGGAAACCATGTACTGAAACGAGGGAAGGGCAATATATCACATGAACTACAAAAACCAGGGTGGCTATCATTCAGAAAATGGAACATCAGGAGGTCAGAGGAATAGAGGTGATAATAGGGAAGGAACTCAAACAAGAGCAAAGTCTGTTTTAAAATGCCATAATGATGCATAATTTTGTGTGCTGAGAGCAGAATAGACCTTATATGCAATATTAGTTTCAGAAAATGTGTATTTATATATAGTCAAGTATTTATAGCATTAGTGGTCTGTCTGAGAAGATATATACCAAAACATTTTCTATGATTTTCTCTAGGGTGCAGAACTTGTATTTTTTTCTTTTTTCATATCTTTACATTCTAAACTGCTCACAAAGCTTTCATGTTACTGAGAAGTTGCTTTTTTAAGTCATAATAAAATGCTGACAAAAATAACATTGAATATTTACCAGCTGTATAGAATAGTTGACTTTCTAAGTAACCAAAACTATACAACGACAACAAAAGACTGCTTGTTTATTAAAAATAACAACTTTGGTATTTAAAAATAAATATTTCACCTCATAAATATATACAAATACTATGTTAAAACATTTAAATAATGAGCAATTATTTTTAATGAGAAAATATTTGCAACAAGCTTTATTTTGATTTTTTTTGTGAGTGTTTGTTTTGTTTTGGGTCTTTTTTGGTTTTTCAAGACAAGGTTTCTCTGTGTAGCTTTGGCTGTCCTGAAACTTGCTCTATAGACCAGACTAGCCTTGAACTCAGCCTGCCTCTGCCTCCTGATTACTGGGATTAAAGGTGTGCGCTGCTGCCAACACCAACACCTGGCTCAAATTCTTATATAATACAATCAGGAAAATATTGGTGAAATTATTAAGGCCACTCCACATAGTTAAAAGGGAGGTTTATTTTGTGGGCTAACTTACAAATGAAGGGGTAGGTTGCAGGGTCTGGCAAAGGTATGGTGCAGTCCGGTGGTGTTCTCTGGAGAACTCTGCTAGGTCTCCCCCCAGCGTCCAGGGTCCCGGAACCAAGCGCGAGACCTCTTCCCGATCCTTGGTCTTCCGCTTCCTCCTCTGCCCTGCCTTGTGGGCGTGACCATTACCGAAGCCTCACTGGGGGTTGGAACTTCCAGGCCAATGCTGGGATGACTATCCACTACAGGAAAAAGAACCATTCTGAAAATGAAAGTGAGCTCAATGGCTAAGAGTGAGTACTATTCTTACAGAGGACTAGAGTTTAGTTCTTAGTGCCCATGTAGGGCAGCTCACAATGACCTATAAGTCCAGCAGCAGGGAATATGATGCCCTCCTCTGGCTTCTGTGGGTACCTGCACTCATGTGCACATACACATAAACACACATATACACAGAATTAAAAATAAAATATTTTCAAATAAAGTTGGAAAACCATGAAGCATGCAGTCAGATCTAACTCTCAAAATGAGAAAGATTATAAGAATCACACATAATAACACAATTCATTTAGTTATTAAAAATTAAAAACAGTTATAAAATTCATAATTATTATGTTAGAAGTTGTGTGAAGCCAGTTTTATCGCACATTTCTTTAGCTGTGGAAATCGGTGCAATACTTCTGGAAAACTATGTGGCCAATGTCATCAGGACCCAGAAGACTAATTAGCCTTTGACCCAATAATGCTATAGAGAATTTATCTAATAAAAAGTTACAGGCAAAATGTTTTTGAAAGATTTTTGAAATAGAAAGTTGGAATAAATGCTTTAAGATTTATTTTATTATTTGTGTGTGTGTGTGTGTGTGTGTGTGTGTGTGTGTGTACATGTATGTGCACATGGGTCTGGGAATCCAAAGAAGCCAGAATAGGGCATCAGATCTCCTGGAGCACAATTTACAGGCAGTTTTGAGTCACCTTACATGGGTGCTGAAACGGGATCAGGTCTCAGTTTCTTAACTGTTGAGCTATTGTTGAGCCATTGCTGAGCCATCTCTCCTAAAATAAAAATACTTTAAATGCCAACAAAGAATGTTTACACATAATTTTGATAAAATATAATACAACCATTAATACTACATGTATGCTGATTATATAATATGAAAAAGTCTTATTTTATATACCAAAAACAGGATACTGACTTCAATAGTGTCTTAGTTAGGGTTTTATTGCTGTGAAGAGACACCATGACCATGGCAACTCATATAAAGAAAAACATTTAATTAGGACTGGCTTATAGTTTCAGAGGTTTAGCCCATTATCATCATGACAGGACATGGCAGACATGGTGCTGGAGAAGAACCTGAGAGTTCTACATCTTGATCCTCAGGCAGCAACAGAGACTGTGAGCCACACTGAGTGTAGCTTGAGCATGCTACACAAAGCCTGCCTCCACAATGACACACTTCCTCCAACAAGGCCACACCCACTCCAACAAGGACACACCTCCTAATAAGGCCACTCCCTATGGGCCAAGCATTCCAACACATGAGTCTATGAGGACCATTCCTATTCAAACCGCCACAACTGGTATTTTTTAATTCTATTTAATTTTGATATTATAATTACAACGTTCCCCCCTTCCTTTCCTCCCTCTAAATTCTCTCATATACCCCTTTCCACTTTTCTTCAAATTCATGGTCTCTTGTCACTAATTGTTATTGTGTGTATGTGTGCATATACATATTCCTAAACATAATCTGTTTTGGTCTGAATAATATGTTACTTGTATGTATGTTTTTAGGCTGACCATTTGGCACTGAACTACCAGTTGGTGTGCTCTTCCCTGGGGAAAACCAACTCTCCTGCTCCCAGCTTTCCTTGATTGCCTATAGTTCTTTGTGCAAGGTTGAGTCCTGAAGAGCTTTTCCCTGTCCACCTTGGCATGTCCATTGATGTCATCCTTGTTCAGCTCACACTTGAGAGGTCATCTTGGTAAGACTTTACAGGTATGGCTTCTAATGTTACTAGAGAAACAATTTCCCTGATTCTCTGGCACTTAGAATTTTTAAGTCTCCTCTTCCATAATGTTCCCTGAGCTTTAGGTAAGTGTTTAGTGGATATATGCCCTGGTACTGGTCTCTACAACTCTGCATTTTGATTGGTTGTGGTTTACTGTAGCGGTCTCCATCTGTTGCAAAGAAATGTTTTCTTGATGAAAGATAAGACTACACTTGCCTTTTGGTATAAGGACAAATTTTGCTGGATTAGAAAATTAGTGGGTGTAGATTATCCTCCAATAACCAGGACTTCGCTAAGCTAGGTAGTTGACTAGGTTTCCATTAGCAAGCATGATTTCCACCTGTTGAACAGGCCCAATTAAAGAGCTGTTGGTCACCATCAAGGTATAAATGCCACTGCTACACCCTTAGAGTTAGCATGCCATGCAGGTAGTTGATGTGGTTCATAGGAGTCATAGCCAGGTAAGACTATTAGTTCCCTCCCTCCTTTGGAAGCTTGCCTGGTGCCTTCTGGTAGCATGAAAGCTAGTCCTCCTGGAGACAACATTCAGGTCATTTCCAGCTCAGGGGTTTCTGGACCCTGTTTCTGACATGCATAGTATCTTCAGCAATAGAAACTTACCTTCCACCTCTGGTGGGTAACCAAGGACAACAGTAACAGGTTGTTTGGGGGGGGGGAGGTCTCTTGAGCAGCCCTGGCCAACAATTTAAAAGAGCTTCTCAGGTCTAGTACTGAGGTTTTAGTTAGGTGGTCTTTGGCTCTTTTCGCTACAACTATATATGTATATTTATATAATGAATCACATGCATTATTATTGTTTAGGTAGATAGTTAATAGTAGGTATAGTATTTTTAAGAGTATAAATTTTTATTTACTATGTATTTGGGATGTAGTATTTATATGTTTATTATATATGTGGGATTTATTAGAGTGGCTTATAGGCTAGGTTCCACCTAGTCCAACAATGGCTGTCTACCAATGGAAAGTCCAACAGCCCGGAGTTGTTCCGTCTACACAGCAGGTTGTGTCAGCTGGTCTTCAGTGATGCTGGAATCCTGAAGCATAAGGCTCTAATACTAGTGAAGAAATGAATTTTCCACTGAAAGCAAGGACAAGCAGACAAAGAGAAAAAGGTTCCTTCTCCCATGGCCTTTATATAGGCCCCTGGTAGAAGGTGTGGCCCCGATTAAAGGTGGATCTTCCTACCTCAAAGATCTGGATTAAAGGTGCGTCTTCCCACTTCAAATGATTTAATTAAGAAAAATCTGGAAGTAGACTCACAAAATTGGAAGGAAAGATGGCAGAGAATGGGGATGGGAGTGATACGGAAGAGCAGCCACCGTGGACAAAGAACATGACTGAACAGGGCTGGCCCAGGCACTGCTGCTCGCCCTGCTGGGAGGAGAGCAAAGGTTGTGCCTGGTGAGCCACAGAGCAGCTGTCACAGAGGACAGGGAGGTGTATGGCAGTCTGGAGCTCCCTTGAAAATATGTCGTTACTGAATAGGTCTTCAGCCCTCAACCAGCCTGTAGCATGGAGTCCACACTGCTCACCCTGCTGGGAGGAGGGGAGTACAGAGCCTCAGCCCTGCCCATAGGCTGCAAGCCACAGTGGTCATACAATGAGCCTTAGGGTGGCCAGCACCAAGGAGAGGGAAGTGTGCAGTGGCCTGGAGCTGGTACAGATCCTGCCCCCAGATGTCCTGCCTAGCTGAGAGGAGTCTAAGCAATGGTCCAGTATTCATAGTACTTCAGAAACCAGAAATGTTGAACCAGACCAATGACTTGTTGCAATGAGCATTTGCATGTAAAGCTGTTTGGGAATATATATATATATATATAATATGACACACTGCAGTTTTCAATGCTACTTTGATGAACAAGTATGCAAAGAAGAGGTAGAAAAGATGGAGGAAGGAGGGGCACATGCATGGTGGAGAGACACAGAACTAGAAACTTGATGGTTGTGACAGGTATGAGAGAAGGCTGAAATGGATGGAGGAGCATGTCACTGCCAATGACAGGGTAGTGTGCAACATCCTGGGGCTCACAGAGGCTCTGCTCCCAAGCATACTGCCCAGGCTCAGAATCACCCTGGCTCTGACAGGAAGTCCAAGATGAAGAACAGTTAGTCATTTTCTGGATTGAGCCTCCTCAAAAGACCTCCATGGTCCCTGCTGCTCCCCAGAGGCCATGTTGGTGTTTGTGGTCCATGATACAGCTAGAGGACATGCTGGTTTGCTGCCCCAAGCTGTGTTGATGACCTTGGTTCATGTGGATGTTCATGGTCTGTGTTCCTGAAAGAGACCATGTTGGCATCAATGATCTGTGCTGCTGCTGGAGGCCATGTTGGTGCCCATGATCTTTACTACCTCCTGAGGCCGTGATGTCTTCTGTGGTTTGTGCTACCTCTGGAGGCCATGCTGATACCCTTGGGCTGCGCTGCTGCTGAAGGCCATATTGGTGTCCATGAACCATGTCATCACCAGAAACTATGTGGAAGTCCATGATCTGTGCTGCCCTGTAAGTAAAGGGCAAGGAAGCTTCTTTTGCAGTGATATCAATGACTGCAGATATATAGTTAAGAGCAAGAGACATAGAAGGTTTCTGTGACAACTTCTTCCCCCACCCTCCAAAAAAGTAACAGTCTAGACAGGAAACCATTGAAGGGAACTCTTAAAAATTGTGATAGGGATGTTGAAGTGTAGCTCTTCACAGATGATGGCTTCTGGCAGAGGTTGGGGTGGGGACTCAGTTTTCTTTAAGGGCTTGCCACTGGGAATTTGACCATACTCCAGTGAGTATACAGGCAACACAGATTGGACTTGGTATACTTTTTCTTTTTTGTGGAGGATGGGAGAGGTCCTAAGGTGAAGGGTGGACCTGGGAGGACTGGGAAGTGAGTGTGATCTGAGTGCATTATGTGAAGTTTCCAAATAATCAATAAAAATATTATGTTGGAAAAAAGAAAAATCTCTCACAGGTATCCAGCCACTGGAGTTTTAGTTAATTCCAGATATAGTCAAGTTAACACAAAAAATAGCCATCATTCTTAATAATTTATTTTAAATTACCACCAGGATACTACACAGTAAACTACATTGTATGAAGACTTTCAAGTTTGCTTGCATATGTACACTAAAACAATATTTTCTCTTCAGAAAACTACTGTCTGCTATAATAAACTTATATGTGATTTTTTATCACATATTGTCATCAAAATTATGTGCTGTTGTAAAAAATGCTTATTTATAAATACAATGTAGATATAGAACAATCTTATTACATATCAATAAGTAGCCTCTAAATTTAATAAGTCTCTAAAATATATGGCAGGTGACTAGGTCTATATCTTTCTTACTGTCTACAGAACTTCAAATCATTAATCCAACAGAAAATAGTTTTGCCATGATTTTGACAGGAGCATAGGAAAGAGAGACCGACGCATATTAGCATTTTACAAACTAGTTTCTGAGAGGCAGAAAGCAGCCTGGACTCTGGCATGAGATTTTACAGTGAACACGATGATGCCACTTCCTAGTTCCTAAGCACTTCTTAATCCCTTCCTGTGATTGGCCCTCCACCAGCTTGGCCTAGGTCCCAGAAAATACAAGACATGAATTTTCAACTTTTTCCTTAGCCTCTAATGCAACAAAGAAAAAAGAAAGGTTGCCTCCAGACTACTCTCTTCCTTATCAGCTGTTTCCAACCTGCCAAACGCTCACACGGGCTTTGACAGGATTTGTCAGTTACTAGTCATTCTCAAGAAATGGAAACCTCTCCAACCCAACCCAACCCCCACCCTTGCTTCCAGAGAAACAAGGAAGATTTTTGCCAAGACAGCCTAGGCCTCTGGGCACACAGCTGGTAGCCATTCCTCCCAAGCACTGAAGGAAGGAAAAGGTCTCCAGAAGGCTGGCTTCAAGCAGCCATAAATGGTATACTTACTGCCACAGTTTTGAAGATGCATTTGAGAGAGATCAGAGCAAGCAGAAGCTAAGGAAGAACCTGACTCCTTGACAGCCTGGCCTCTTGCATTAGTTAATAGCTGTGATTTCCACAAGAGCATGGTACCATGGTCATAATCTTTTCCAGGATGCCTTCAGCATGCTTTCGGCTCTTACTGAGACTCACTCCCACTTACTGACATAACCTGATGGGGCTGACTCTGCTACTCAGGTATTTTTCCAAGCAGCCTGGCCCTTTTCCTAAAGGGCCTCAGCCAGGCAGTTCTCAACACTCTAATGGTGACAAAGAAGACTGATGACATAGAGCTCATGGCCAAAGTCAGAACTAGTGAGTCCCACACCTACATACAAGCAAGAATACTCATTGGAGAAAAATAGTCAACTTGCTCCTAACAACCATTTGAAGTACAGTGCATTAAACCTTTTCTCTCAGGGTGAAGAGAGTCTTTTCAAATAGGAATGCACAAGAACATAAAATCTGGAAAACTTTTAAGCCCACTGTGTAGTTGGATTTTTCTTTGGGCCACCAGCTCACAAATAATAACACAGACACTTGATATAAATTATGAAAGCTCAACCTTAGCTTAGGCTTGTCCCTAACTAGTTCTTATAACTTAAATTAACCCATATATTTTAATCTATGTTCTTCCATTAGGCTCACTCCCTCATCTCCATACTGTCCATCCTGCTTCCTCCATGTCTGGCTGGTGACTCCCTACGAGTCTAGATTCCTTCTTCTCTTCCATTCTCTTCCCAGAAATCCTGTCTACCCTCCCCTGCCTAGCTATTGGCCATTCAACTTTTTATTACACCAATCACAGCAACACATCTTCACACAGTGTACAAGTATTCCACAACACCACTGAAGGTTTTCAATTTTTAAATTAGGAACTAAATGTCTTAGATATTAGTAATGAAAAAAATTACTCACAACATAATTCAAAACTATACATTATCAGCGACTTAAATGCCCTACCTATCCAGCAACCTGGAGCACACAGACTTCAAAGATGTCAGAACATAACTGAGTCCATTCTTACTCTCTGGGAGATTAACAGCTCTGGGCTTTTGTGGCCTCGTCTTCAAGTTTTTGCAAACCCCACTCTTTCCACAGATGATTCCCACAGAATTCGGGCATGAATTTCCTCCTCTTATTGAGAGCTATATCCATCACAGATAATGACAGGAGTGAGTCCCAACTGAAGAAGCTCAGGGGTGACACTGAGCCCAGCAGCTGCTAGTTGAAGTTCATGGTCCAAGCAGTGAAAATGGCACTCACTAGCATTCCATCCCCCACACTCTCCAGATGTTACTGATGCCACACTTCACATTTTACCAACTATGATCTCTAGTTACCTTTATTTTGAAATGTAGTATGTACAAAAAGATCATATTTCACATATATAGTTTGAATATAAAAAATTGAATATCCACAATACCAAACATTTCTGACAGAGATAACCACTACATTGAATTTTTGTGAGCATCATTCCTCTTTTTCTTGAAGACTTTGTTACTAATACTAGAGGTCTAACTAAGTGTTGTTGGTTTGCTAGGATTTATGTGGTTTTGAAATCTACATGAATGAAATTTATGTTACCGTGTGCCAAAGAAGCAACATAACGTGAAAGGAGTGTCTTGTTTTGTTTTGTTTTGTGGTAGTAGATATAAAATCAATAGCCACCTGCATGTTAGGCAAGTGCCTTACCACTGAACCATGCCCTCAACCCAAAATTTGTTTTTGAGATTATTTTATCTTGCTATCTATAAATGCAGCTGATTCCTTTTTACGGATATGTTGTATTCTGTTATATGAATATGCCCTACTTTGTCTGTACTGTTGAAATATTTCCAGACTACCAGGTTGCTTTATGAATTATTGTGTAAGCATTCTTGAACCTACCTCCTGGTATACACAAGCAAAGGTTTTCTAAAGGTTTTCCTTAGGCTGTAACTGCCGATTCATTAGGAGTCACATATTCAATTATATTGTAAAGCACATTTCTTCATATCCTGCTTCCTCTGAGTTTTCTACTTTATTCAACTAATCTTTCATATATTCCTGTGCCAATATCAAACTTTCTTAACTAGCTAGGTCTAAGGAAATGCTCAGCAGATAAATGCATGCACTGCTCCTGCATAGGACCTAAGTTCAATTCCCATCACTCACACTGAAAGGCTCACAACCACCTGTAATTCCAGCTCCAGAAGATCAAACACCCACTTCTGCCCTGCTCACACAGAGATATATACACATACACATATTTTTTAAATGTTAAATAAGCTCAATTATCAAACTTTATTAAATGCCACAGTAAAATGAGTCATAGTCTTCTTTTCCAGTGGGTTTTCTGTGATGCTAAGCATTGAGTCCAAAGCCTCCATGTAGTAATCCTGCTATCCATCACTGAGCTACATTATAGCCCCTTCCAGATGGATTTACTCTTCAGAAGCCCTTTGCTTATACCCATCTAAATTTTAGAGTGTGTGGACTAGTTAAACACAGACACCAATGTGTTTCCTCTTATTGCCACCACAAGTTCAGATGTTACTTGTAAGGACCATGAACCTGTGGGAAAATGGGAAGGGTCCTCAAAGCTTTCTACCCAGTGTATGAAACATCTCTCCTTCCAGTTAGAATTAAGTAGTATCTAAGTTTCTGGATAAAAGGCCTATACTGCATTCTTACAGACTGCTAAGTACTTAGTAATTTTGTAGTTGTTGTAAAATATAAAACTGAAATTACACACAACTTTTTATGGTATATGGAATGTTATTGACTTTGGTATACCAATTTTTAAACATATAGAATGCTACTGACTTTGGTATATATATGCATTGCTATTACATTTTGAAACTCCAGTGTTTTATGTAAATATTTCATCTTAAATAATGACAGTTTAAGGCTGGAGAGATGTCTTGGCAGTTAAGAGCACTGGCTGCTCTTTCAGAGGACCAGGTTCAATTCCCAGCATCAACATGGCAGCTCATTACCATCTGAAACTCCAGTTCCAGGGAATCTGACACCTTCTTTCAGCCTCCAGAGGAACCAGACATGCGCATGCTACACAGATATGTGTGTAGGCAAAATACCCATACAGATAAAACATCACCACAATTAACATTTTAAAATTATTAATATTTTATTTAATTTGTGCTCTAACAAATAAAACTTATCTGGGGATCAGAGGACAGAGCCAGCCACTAGATTAGACATAGAGGCCAGACTGTGGTGGCACAAATGCCTTTAATCCTATCACTCAGGAGGCAGAGATCCGTCTGGATCTCTGTGAGTTCAAAGTTACACTGGGAACAGAGCCAGGCATGGTGGCACACACCTTTAATCCCATCACTTAAGATCTTATGTCTTTGCTTGGGAAGGACATATGCCTTTAATCCCAGGAAGTGATGGCAGAAAGCAGAAAGGTATATAAGGTGTGAGGGCCAGGAACTAGAGGTTTTTAAGCAGTTCAGCTGAGATCCCTTCTGGGTGAGGACTCAGAGGCTTTCAGTATGAGAAAACAGGATCGGATGAGGATTTGGCAAGGTGAGGTTGACTGTGGCTTGTTCTGTCTCTTTGATCTTTTAGCTTTAATCCCAATATCTGGCTCTGGATTTTTTATTAATAAGACCATTTAGCAATTCACATTATAGTTAATAACATTTTATTTCTTCATTTCTACTATATCATCTTTTATTTTTTGTTTTCTAGTTGGTTGGTTGGTTTTGATTTTGTTGTTGTTGTTGTTGTTGTTTATCTCCCTCAATACTCTAGCTGGACCCTCCAGTATAATGTTAAACAGAGGTGGCGATAACCTCCTAATGTGATCCAAGTTTCTACAGTCTTCCTCAGTCAGGTTAAGAAAGTTCCTTCTATTCAGTTTGTCACTAATGTCTACCATGAAACATTTCACTGTCCATAGGGGATTGCTAATACCAATTCCTGCAACTAAAATGACATAAACCTATTGACCTACATAAGTCATCTTGCCAGAAAACACCCAGGTTAAACCCAACCAAAGTGGACCCCACGTTGGTGTTTCATTGAAGCACCATCATACCTCCAACCCCACGGCCTCGAGTTGGGATAACTTTACAGTCCAACTCTCTTCCAGATTCCAGAGAATCAGAGGAGGCTGACTTGAGCTGAAGCCACTTGTGTGCTTAGTTTCTCCCCTATCTCTGCTTCCCTCACTTACTTACTGACCATCCCTGAAGCTCTCAATAAGTCACTTGCACAATACTGTCCATCTCAGCCTCTGCTTCCAGGAAGCCCAGCCTAAGACACAACCAGAAGACATAAAGGAAGAAGTGCTTGGAATAAATAGTAAAGTATTTTTGCTACAGCTCTGTCCAATTTTCTGCTTATATTTTGGTTACCAACTCTGTACTAGAACTCCACTACCCAAACCACTTCATTTAATGACTATTATCACAGATAGAATGGATGGATTACCACTGGGGCAATTAAGTTAGCTTCTCACCACATTGTCCACTGTTCAATTATTCAAAAGAGTGACAGTTGTGTACTAAGATACCTTGACCTTTACATTATGCTTGAGTTTGATTAGCTGACCATTTAATTGCCCCCTTGTTAGGAGCCTCTCTGTCTTACATAGAAAAGACAAATGAGGTACCACAACAGAGTGTAGAAAAGGTCAGGAGAGTAGAAGACATGGCCATATTTCATGGAACAATGCATGAACAGTTCAGATACATCATCCCCACAGTGATAACAGTCAAGGAGTAGAAAACACACTCTTCGACAGCCCAGCAACACCCAGTTTGTTTAAGTTCTAACTACATGGATCCTCAGAACACCTGGTCAACCCATCAAGGGATGACCTAGGTCTCCTTGGTGATGATCTAAATGTGCCCATCACTGGTCCACATGTGCATAGTGTCATGTATTTTAGAAATATCTAACCACTAGAAACTGTACTTCTAGTGGGCATGCAAAGTCAGGTTTCATTCTTCAAATTCATCAGAATGTATGGACACAAAATGAGGTTTTCCTTCCTAAAGAGTGGAAGTTGGTGGTCAAGAGTATGGGATTTGGAGAGAAAGAGTCCTGAGTTAAGATTTCAAATGTGTCACTTATCAGTTGAGAAGGCATAGGTAAATTATTTAACTTCCTTAAGCCTTGCTTTTTTTCAATCCATTAAAATGAAAGTAATGCTTAGGGGCATTGACTTTACACAATCAATGCTTACATCTGTCAGCACAGAATATAATATCTGGAACACACGAATATTCAACAAATGTCTAGGCTCATGTTTGGAGTTAACATTAAGTAAAATACATTCTCGTTTTATAGACAAAAGAACCTGAAAGCCAAGCATGTAAATATAACTTCTCAAGAGGTGGTGATGGTAAATGACCTGATGGTCACTGACTTGGCAACTGAATCCCATGGAGAACATTCTTATACTGGGCCTATAAGCAGAGGCCCCAGCATGATGATATCCAGTCTAATTAAGCCATAGTAGGAGGAATCAATCTCAGCTCAAAATGGGAAATCTGAAAGAAATGACACAGCCTTTTCTCCCAGATGTCAACTTCAAATCCGAGCTTTTACTGAGCTGGTAGGAAGGGTCTTAGTGGTCCTGTGGCTGCTTCTCCTTACTTAGTTTACATCGCAATGTTAAGGGCATGGGCAAGGAGGAGAAAGAATGCATCCATAATAGGTTACTTGTCTAGACACTGCCAAAAAGCTGGTCTCCCTCTTGTCCCTGTGATTCTCTGAGGCCCAACTCCTCAATTCCTGATGCACAGTCCGTTGACACTGGTTTGAGAGAAATGTCTAATTGTCCACCTAGGTACACCTTCTAGGAGCTTCCTCCCATTGTAGAATGCTGTCAGGATCCCCAGTTCTTTCTAGGGCCCAAGGGATTCTTTTACCCTTACCCCAATTCAGGCCTAGAAAATAATCTTTTAGTCCATAGCAAGCACTCTATCATTTCAGGCCACTCAGCTGCCTTCTGAAAATCACTGACTGGCTAGTTTGCCCATCTTTTTTGGACACTTTAAGCCTTCCCATGCCTAGGCCTTTGGAACAAAAGCCAGGATGAACGGAGGACTTCCTTTCTAATTTTCAACCCTGCTCTTAACTTCCTTGAGGAAACCAAGTGACAATATATGAAAGGAACCGGAAACAAATTAGCACAAATTACTCTCTCAAAGTACTTGTAGCTACACCACCCTAAGCAGTTAATTCAAGGAGGAAAAAGCTACCACATGTGTGAGATTAGACCCTCATACCCACATCTGCCTTTCTGTGGGTAGCAGCTTTAACTCTACTGTACCTGCCCATCCCAGCAAAGCAATGATACCTAGGCCTCATGATGGATGCAGTCAGAACCTTGTTAAGAGACAGGCATTGGAACTGAACAACATTGTTCTACTTAATCTTATTTTCTATTTTAAAAAATAACATTAATTTAAAATAGTCCATCTATTTTTAAACATTATTTTTAATCTACTTAAACATTAATTTAAAAGTCAATCTATATATGCATATTTTATAGATAGATAGATAGATAGATAGATAGATAGATAGATAGATAGATAGAAAGATAGGAAACAAAATTTTTAAAGCAGATTAACTTGGTGTCACAAATGAGAAAAACTTGGCCCACTTCTTTTGTGTCAAAATGCCTGCATCCTTTCTCAGCTGGAACAAAGTTATCGCTCCTTCTCAGAAGAATCAGGATTCCCTCCTAACATCAACTACAGTATCATTTCATTCACTGATTATTGAACAAGCCTCTTAGCCACCATACCAGCAAACATGCCACTTACTTCCAGAGTTTTTAATGCTTTAAGGAGTTGTGCACTTTTTCTCCAGATCAGTTTGCAACACTTTTAAAGTGCTAAAAATGGTTAATTGCCCTGATGTTGTGGGAAAATATTCACCCCAAGTTGTTAACCACGTGTGATCTTTTTTTTTCCCAGCATTTCCTTGCTCTATGTTCTCTGCCAGGCTAAGGAGAAATGTGAGGAGCCTAGCTCTGTGGTGTTCTTGGAAAGCCAGGTCTAGCAGGCTTTGAAGGTGAGCTTGAAAGGATTGCAAAGGAATCCAATATTGAAACCCAGCTGGAGAACACTCTGGACCCTATAGAGCTCCTTCAATATAGGATGAGATTCTTTGTATTTCTGGCTAGAGAGGCAAGCTCCTTCCACCTCAAATAGCCTATAAGCCTTAAGCAAGCTTCCACCTCCTCATGTCACCAGCCAACCACCCAACAGTTCCATTGCTGACCTGCGAGAACTAAATCCAAGACGTGCATGAAAGTAACAAATTCCTAAATTCATTAAGAACCATCCTAAAATGATAGATCCCACCAAGAAGAGTCCAGAGGTCAAAAGCCTTGAGAAATAGAAGAGACGGAGGTCCCATGACAGTAGCCCAAATCCCACCTTCTCCTGCGGACCTTGTTCCAAGCAGGACAACCCAGGTGGCTACAGTCAATCCACACATCTTCCTCATTTGCACTCCAAAGAGCAAATCCAGTATGGGTCCTTTTAGTATGGTTCTATGGCCAGTGGGTGACAAGGAATGGGACAACTACAAGCTGCCTTTAGGGCTACAAATAAAAGTTAATACACATTCAAGTTGTGAGGAAAACATGCTGAACAGAATTCTGCTCATATTCAAAACATGTTTTCTCTCGTATTTTATTCACTGTGGAATGAATGTCAGTATCCAATTATGTCTATTACTACCTAATAGACATTCATCTTCCCATGCCTTCCTGCCAAGTTGTAAGTCACTAATGCCCCTCTTCAGTCATTAGCTGACCTGGGAGAGGCAGAATCGTTGAGTCTGTAAGTCTTAAAAGCAAGCCTTCAATGAATTCTTTCCACTTGTTTGGCCTTATTTACTGATTCTTAAGAAAAAAAAATCTAAGTGTAACATTCCACAAGCCCACTGACACCAACACCATTCTTCCAGCACCTGACTTAGCTGTGGAGAGACAGAGCGGCAGGCAGGAAGACTGAAGGGAGTAAGCCCTGGCCTGTTTTCACTTAGGAAATCCTCTCCCCAGCAGGCAGGGGGAGAAGCAGACCAGGCCCTCCCCAGGCATCAATCTGCTTGGACGAATGTGTTACTCTTCAGAGTCTGAACGCTGAGCTAAACCCTTGCACTGGGGAGAAAATGCCATGTGTGTCTGAGTATGTGGTACAGAGTGACAGGGAAGCCGTGGCATGTGGTTGACTTGACAGAGCATATCTGGATGCCATAAATCACCACTTTGCATGTGTTCCTTCCAGAGGGGAATGTGAGCATTGTTATAATATTAGAACCATCTCCCCTTCCGGGGTATTTTTATACCTAGCTTATTGAATTAATTATTCACTTTTCATATATTCTCCTTTTGCTGTTTGCTTTATCATATTCCAAAATTACTGTTATTTGTGTATACCCATGCCAATGTAGAGAGATAAAATTTACTGAAGGTCTCTTACAATTAGCAAATTTTAGCACAAAATACATATGAAATTTTAACACGTAGCATGCTATGTATACATATTTAATTTTATTTTATGAACAGCAGGAAAAAAGCAGGAGAAATAAAAGGTATGTGTATTTAAATTAATAGTAATAGATAATAGTTGAAAATCACTTTAATAGAAAATATAAATATGCTTGTGAATAAAACATCAAAAGATTATTAAGTAACTTTAAAAGTTTTTTTAACTAAATGAAAATATATGCAATTACCTCAGTGGAAATAATTAAATTTAATAATAACTGAAATTGTCAAAATGTCAAATTTATGTGAAGGCTTACTGAAGTGCTAATTTAACATGCCAGTTTATCTTTGTTAACAGATAAAGTGATTTTTAAAGGTCTGAAAGAATAAGTAGTCAATAACAACTATGAATAAGAACTAAACAGTGCATGTTTACTGATAGTAGTTAAATATAGCACTGACAAACCAAAACTGACCTACTGTTCCAAATTTTCAAATCCCAGTGTAATATATGAATAAGGAGGGTGGGGCATTAGTCAACGCTAAAGCAGCTGAGGTACTCAGATTCATCGTCTGCCTAGCATAAGCTATATCCAATCTTACGTACATTCTCCCTAGATCTTGACAATTCCTCATATTGCCTTTCCCAAATAACCTCTAGAAAGTTCCTTTTCTGTTCAGATGCACCCATGTGAGACTTTTCCTCAAAAGTAAGTGAGACCAGGCTGGAGGGATGGCTCAGTGGTTAGGAGCACTGACTTCTTTCTCTTCCAGAGGCCAAGGGTTTGATTCTCAGTACCCACACAGCAGCTCACAACCATTTTTAACTCTAGTCCCAGGGGATCCTCTACCCTCTTCTGGCCTCTATGAGCACCAGGCACTCAGGTGGTGCACAGACACACAAACAGGAAAAGTACCTATATACATAAAATAAATAAAAAATAAGTGATAAAGCCACCCTAAACATGCTGCTGGTCCATAGCTCTGGGCATCACTGCTGGGAAGTTCCCTGGCTCTGCATCTGTGAGGCCTGTGCAATGCTCAACAGCAGCAGCTTGAACCAGCTAAAATGGGTTCTATTGTTTGCTGCTAAAACATTAATAAAACTTGATCAGTTGTTCTAGAAAAAAGTTGTTTAAAACCTTACCTCCTACCATCATGTTGAAATAAATTTCATGTCCACCAAATCCCATGACCTCAGGTGGGAAGAAGGTTCTAAAGAAGAAAAGCATAAGACAGCAGTAAATACATTTGAACATTTAATGTTGTGTTTCTGGGGCTGCAGAAGACTGTTGAGTGGGTAAGAGAACGTCCTCTTTGAACATGAGGACCTGGGTTCAAATCTGCTCAACTCCCCCATCAAAAGATGGGCATTACTGCATGTACCTGCAGCAGTGGAGGACAGAGACAGAGTCTGTGGAGGGTGGAAACAGAGACAGGCAGAGCACACTAGCCAGACATTCTACCTAATTAACAAGCTTCTGCTTCACTCAGATACCCTGTCTCAAGGCAATAAGGTAGAGAATGATAGAAAAAGATACCGACATTCTGCACTGGCTTCTTCCTGCATATTCATGTGTATGCACCACACACACCACACACACACACACACACACACACACACACACACACACACACACACACAAGAAGGTTGTTATATTTCTAACCTTCTGTGGGAAGGACATTCATAGTTGCTTGCTCATTTATTTTTTACAAAGGTCACTAGTAAGTAGATGTAGTAAAAAGATAGTTTTACCTATCAAGTTAGCAAAGATGTTATTAGCAATAATAAGTCAATTCTAATAAAAATTCATTCATTTATTCAGTTTACAGGAATGTGTCATGATACAAATTTTCTAACACAATTTCACAATACTATAATAACAATCTTTTTAAATATTAATGCTTCAGGGTTTTTACTTCTAGAAATCTGTATAAGAAAATAAATTATTTATACTTTTATATAGTGCTTTTATAAGCAGAGAAACACAGGTGTTTCAAGAGGCCTAAGCAATGGCTTAATGAAAAAAAAAAAGAAGCTACAAGGAAATCTCCCTGCAAAATTGCTTTAACATAATACCTCCCACCCCACACATTTAAAATCATCCATTACTGGGGAAACTACAAAGGGATAGCTTGGTCTGCCAGGTAGGGGCACACGGAGGCCAGGTAACTCTGCCCTGGGATATAAGAGCACCAGTAGCTTCGTGCTGTCCTGGAGTAGCAGGAAGAAGCTCCTGGCAGTGTGCACCTCCTTGCCTGTGCAGCTTGGTACAAGGAGAGAAGATGGGAAGGTTCCTAAAGTATCTCAGAAATGTCTTCCAGTTTTACAGTAAGGTAGGAACTCAACCCAAACTGCCAGGATATACCATAAGGAGACAGGAGAAGGGAACTGAGAAAAGTTGAGCTATTTGGTGAATATTCTTGAGGACTCCAGCTGTGTGTTTGTACACAAAGCTGGGTCAGGACTTCTTTGGGAACTACAAGAGACCAGGGAACAAACTAGACCTGAAAGGTAAGGACTGTGTGCAGTATGGAGCTGGGACCAGTCCTAGCAAGCAGGAGAGCAGGCACTTGGGGACACCACAGACAGCCCAGCTGGGGCATTCAGGAAGAAGGGAAGAGAGACATGAATTATTTTCTAAATTAAAATTGAAGACACAGTCTAGCGATTCCCACTGTATGTACAGAAACTGCATGGCAGAAACATCCCAAAACACTGTACAATCATCGTGTAATCCTGACATAGCCTCCATGTTTATAAAATGATGTCCCAGAAGGGCCCATCTAGTAGGGTAGCCAGGTGCTCAGAGGTGCAGCCTTGGGCCTAGCTTAGCTACAAACACAAAGTCAATTAGCTAGAGAATGTGATCCAAGTGTAATAAAGGAAGCCAGTTCTGACACATAAACAAGGCAAAATTCTGGATACAGCGAATCTAGACAGTACAGTGCTGGCTAGTTTTTATGTCAACTTGACATAAGCTAGAGTAATCAGAGAGGAGGGAGCCTCCATTGAGAAAATGCCTCCATAAGACTGAGTGTAGACAAGCCTGTGGGGCATTTTTTTATTAATGATTGATGTGGGAGGGCCCAGCCCATTATATGTGGTGCTACCCTGAGCAAATGGTCCTGGAGTATATAAGAAAACAAAGTAAGCAAGCCAAGATGATCAAGCCACTAACCATCAATCCTCCATGGCTTCTGCTTCAGTTCCTGCCTTGAGTTCCTGCCCTGTCTTCACTCCAAGGTAGAGTGTGACCTGGAAGTTGGAAGCCATAATAACCCTTTCCTCCCCAAGTTGCCTTTGGTCATGGTAATTTACCACAGCAATAGAAAGCAAACTAAGACATGTAAGGTGAAATGTAGAAGTCCAACCCCACATCTGAACTTTATTAACAATGTTGATGTACCGGCTTCAGCCTGGAAGCTACTTAGTTCAAGAATTAACACCTGAAATTTTACATCACTCTCCCATGACTGATAATGACATATTAATTCTATTCTTTGTTTATAGCTACGTCATCACCTCACTTATGACAGAGACACCTCAGCCAATTTCAAGATGCCAAAAAGCATCACTATCAGGCAGAATGCCTCAGTGATGCCCATCTGGGAGACAGGACAGGAATGAGGTTAACAGTGGCCACAGAGAGGCAGACTCTGTAGTCTGAAACTGCTCTCTACAACAAAAGGTACATAGTATCCATCTTTTCAAACATACCCATTAATGGTAAATGACATCAATAATATTGTTAATGGCCTCTGAACACATAAAGAACAGATACAAGGAGATTTGTTTTGTTTGTGTGTTTGTTTACCTTGTTCTGGCAATTCTAAAATTCCCAAGTTTGAATCTTTGTACCTACAAGTACAAACACAGCTGACATGTAACTCTTAACTTTTAATAGTCACTGTGTCTATATTTGTGACCAGGGGTGAGAAGAAATCCAAGTTCATTTTCCAGAAAGGGAAAATAGAGATGAATGCCATGGCCGAGAAATGCAGCAGTATAAATACAACCCACCGCTGACCCAGGAGGAACAGTGAGAGGGAGAAGAACGATGAAAAGCAATACAGATCCTTTCAAAACAGGGACAACCATGACTCAAAAATCACAAAATTACCCTGATAATATGATAAAATAACCAATAATCCTGTCCTTTAGGACTATCCAAAGAAAAGATTATAAGGCTTACAGTATATTCCATGTCCATTTTAAACCTTAGTTTAGTATTCTTTGTTAACATAATGGAATAAAATCCACCCTGTATCTGCATAATTGTTGTATTGTTTCATGGAGAAGTTGGCTCAGGTTGAGACCTAAGGCAGAAAGGTTTCTCCTTGATGCATAATCTTCATTAAAAGAAGATATGAGGATGAGAGATTTTTTGAAGGAAATCAGAGAACATGCAGGGCTGATGCCCAGAATACAAAGTTCTCACTCCTTCAAACTACCACTTTCCACAGCAACTCCACTTCAATATTAATAAACTTTCCCCACCTACTACCCTGAGGACCCAGACTGATGACAGGGAGACTCCCTCACGACAACTAAGAACATATAAAATCTTTGGCTGTGACGTGGCCCGTCTCCATTTTAAGATCCCTCTGCGTGTGAATATTGCCTTGCCCTGTTCTTTACTGTCTGTGGTCATTTCAGATGGTGGAAACTAGCTGATAGGCTCTTGGTCACTCTCCAGTTTTCTTTCAAGACCTCTCTAGTCTGCACCAGCTAACAAGTCAACAATAGTTAAAACATTTCCCCCATATCAACCAAGACTTTCTTTTCCACTCAGCAGCAACTCCAACAATTAAACATCCTAACCCAAACCCCAAGACTATCAAGACAAAGCAACAAGAGCATCAGTACCCTGAGCTCCACCCCAACCTCGTGCAACTAAGAGCCAAGTCAACTGCAAACATTCAGGGAACTGCACACACCTCTTTCTAACCATAACATCCCAAGCACCTCTCCATCTCTCATCGCTCCAAGCCCTCCACAGAACAGGTTACATACCTCAGTTTCCCTGCTTAGCACTGGTGTTTGTTATTAGAACAAGAACCCTATTTATTGTAACCTGAGACCACAGACTTGCCTAGTTTTGAGAGTTTTCATAACTTGTTCTATCCAAAAGTATACCAGCTGCCTGGCCCTGAATAGTTGCTATCTAGATGGTTTACATATGTGCTCATCATTCTTTGATTATCCCTTTGATCCTGTTCATATCACTCTGTGCCACAAAAGATGTCATCACTGATTCCTTCAGTGCTGTCTTTGTGTTGGGTTTGACCAGTAGCAAAGAAGGGGCACCCAGATATAGAAAGACAAGACAAGAGGCCAGGGCATTTGCTTTATATACATATACATGCACCCCACAAATGGCTAAGATATCTGTTCCCAGCAAATCTCATGAACTTCAAGGAACATTATCTCCCCCTTAACTCTCAGTGGAGGGGGCCATCCTGCACCCCCACATTTCCCCCAGAGTACTCTTGAGCAGCAGGAAATATTGGTTAGAAGGATAGAAGGGAGAGGAAAAGATAGAAAATACAGGATAGCCTCGGGAGGGCCTGGATCCTAATCCATCAGGCCCTGACTGTCTCTGCCCTAGGGTGTTTATAGAAATGCCAAGGGGTGGAGCAAAAGACCTCCCCCCAGCACAGCCAAGTGCAGACCATCTCAGACACCTGTACTCGGGCCTGTGGTCCAATCATCCCCTTTAGGCAGACCTGCTGGGTAAAGCCACTAGGAAACCTAAAATGGGCTCCAACAACTCTCCAAACCTGAGCAGTTGTGACTCCTACATGTTCCTAGTCCCGGAGTACTCCATCATTCCTTGGTGACTCTCTTAGCTCTGTTCTTATTTTCTAAGTTGTCTCTTCATCATTTCATGGACTATATGAACTTGATTCTGTTTCCTGAAAGGTCTCAGGCACCACTAGGTTCTTCCTGCTCTTCCATCTCTCCTAAAGTCCCTGTCTCTTCCCTAAGCCACTACTTCCCCATGGAGAGGGCAATACCAGCCTTGGTCTCCCACCAAGATCTTCAACCATGCTGCACACCATAAACATGGTATCTATTCTGTCAGTAACACAGCATAGCATCAATGTAGGAGTAAGATTTCCAGGATTTGTCTACCAGTTCTGACCTGTAGCTGCCCCAGTGTATACTATGCATGCACACTATTTCTGATACTCCTGTGCTTACCATCAGTATGGTAGAAGGACCCCCATGCTAAACTCTTCTCTTTGAAGTGATGCTCAGTCATACCCTAAATACCAGGTTTCAAGTACCAGCCAAAGTCTGGGGTGTCCTCTCCTGCTCCTTTATGCTGTAACTGTCCCAGCTAGCATGTAGAGAAGTTCAAACACTGCTATCAGGCATAAGGAGATGGACATCATTAACACTGCCCACTGAGTAACAGCTTCAAATTCTGTCAGTGTCCATGTAGCAAACTGAGCTCTATTTGAGATCACAAGAAGAGGCCTCATGGCCTTGGGAGACTTTGAAGAAGTTACTGTTAGAGTCCTGTACTCTTTGCATTTAAAAACTTCCTCATCTTGCAACAGAGGTCTACATGACTAACTCTGCAGCATGCCTCCACTGTCCAGTGCATGACCTCTCTCTAAGAGGCCCCGCTCTACTTTGGCACCATCCTATCCCAGACACACCGAGCAAACAGGGCTTCTCCTTCCCATGAGCCTGCCTCCTTTTGATCCAAACCACCACTCCCTTTCCCTTGAAAAGGCCTCCCAGCCCTTCTTCACCAGAACGCTAGCTCCCTAGTTAATATATAATTCTTACATCTTCGTCCAGTATTCTTCCCCTCTTCCTCTTGACACTTTCACTTCTGTGCTGATGTCTAAAAGATGGTGGGGTGGGAAGGGCGACAGCTGGGGGTTGGTGGTGGGAGAAGAGGATGCATTATCTTGCTGGCATTTTCTAATAGGGTCTTTAAAAAAAAACTTTGAGGGGAGCTACACAAGCTGGAACAAATTTCTTTCAAGCCCGTTTAGCCTCTCCTGTGCTTTTTCCATTATCATTTTTATAGCGGAGATTTCGGTGAGGATTCACAGTGAGTCATTTTATGAGGCAGTTCCATCTGTACCATCTGCAGGCATGACTTTCCCATCACTCTAGACATTACGTATCTCCTTATGGCAGCCCGGAGAGGGGGTGGAGATTGCCAAGCCAGGTCACATGCCAGGAGTCCATCACTCATCCAGAGGGGATGGGCAGGGTCTGCTTACAATTAGGTTCAACTCCTGGTTCTGGATAATATGTCGCTCTGGCTGCAAATTCCTTCTTGCCAGCTCCCTGCTGGGCCCAGGAGGAGTCAAGGCGCAGCCTTCTGGGTTTCTTTCCTTCTCTTTCTCCCCGTGGTCGCTTGCTCTCCAATGCTCCCCTCACTGTGTTCCTCTTTCTATCACTCCATCTTTAGCACCCGCTTCTCCACTTCTTTCTCCTTCTCCGTCTTACTTCTCTTGCATGCCTCACACGTGCCTGCTTCCTTCACATCGCTCGTCTTCCCTTCTGGATTGGTCATCTCTCTGTCCCTGGTCCTTCCCTAAGGAAATGTTCATGTCATGCCAACAGAGAATACAGCTGTTTCTCACAATGGAATCCAAAAACCAGAGCAGATGGAAGAAAAAGTGATCAGTCTCTCATGGAGAGAACCTCTCACTGAAAATGTTTTGAGACTAATTAGGGCTTATATGCAATGCTCATTACTAGTAAAAATGACCTGAAGCACTCAGGGGGAGTGGAGAGAAAATGTCGTTTGTGAAGGAAGGATTACAGGGGTCACCATGTAAAGACAAAGTAGGACTCCTCTGGGCAGTCATTTCAAATCTGTCATTAATAGAGCCCCAAATTTAGGCCAAAATAATTATTTGCAGATTAATTCTCCTCTATCCTAGTCCATTCATTTGTAGAACAGTATAACCGAGAACCAAATTGTGACTATGGTTTTACCCCAAAATTCATTTGTTTGCATATAATTTGAATCTTCCTTACAAGAGGCATATAAACAAACCCTTCCAAACTATCAACACTGTTGATTCCACTGAACGGATCCTCAACACTGGACAAGAGTCTGCCTTTCAGTCAAACCACCATCTAGTAAACAGATGAATCCATCTTATGATTTTGTGATATTCACCATGGCAAACCTAAGGATCAGGCAGATTTTCTTTTTAGACATCACAGAGAGATTAACACCATTGGCACCAGAAATTCTTGAGAAGCTAGATCCAAATCAATGTGTGTTCAGATCCCTGTTTAGTGACTTATGTGCTACATGGAAGTTCATATCCAAGGGTCTGTGCTATATCCTAGAAAACATCTATAAGAGCACTCACCAGTGGCCTCCACAGGCAGGTCTGCCTAAAGGCTCTTTCTCCTCTAGCTAGAACTCCAGCAATGCCCAAAGTCGTCAGCCTGTCATGAATTAGCCACTCTGTTGGTTATTACAGAAACTAAGAAAAGCATCCAGAAATGTGGATGGTCAAACCATGGATAGCCCTTGTGACTGAGGTGTTTTTAAATCATTGACAAAACCCATATAGTTTATTTTATCATTCCCCTTTTAGAGCTGTCAGTCACATCAGTTACGACAGCAGGTGTTTATTTAATCAGGTTCCATGCTATTCCTATGGATTATCTCATTTATCTCATAACGACCTTTGGAAGTGCATACTTCCCTCCTTCTTCAAGAAACTGGGGCTCAGAGACACTGCATAACTTGCTTGTTGTCTCACAAATAGCCCACAGCTCAGCTGGAAATTTAAAACAAGCCTTACAGAACTAGAACCCATCCTCTGACCTCCAAACTACAGCCAAGCAGGGTGTAAGTTCAGCCAACAACAAGGTTAAAAGAATAATCCCATTCTGTTCTTACTATAACGAGGATGACCAAACTCCATCATCACAGGAATAACTGGTAAGCAGATGAGCATTTTCATATGTACAGACAATAAAGAAAGCTATTGTTCTGTCTAGCCTTGTTCTGTTAAAACAATGGTACTGCCCCCAACCTATCTCCATCCCAAGAGCTGAGCATTGATTCTGAAATGCTTGGAAGAAAATTTTAAAATGGACCCCAAAAGTCCCAGCTCTCACTGTGCACCCTGGGGAGAGTCATACTGCCTCTCTAACCCTCAGCTTTTAAATGTTGAAGCATGCCTAGGGTAAAAGAGGAAGATTGAAGCAAATACTATAAGAATACCATTTACATGAATAATAAATATTTTCACTTTCCAAAAGATAAGCAGCATCAAAATGCTAAACATCCCTGAAATAAATGATGGTTTGAACAGTATTTAGTCCAGGAATCACTTTGCCAAAGTAAAGACATTGTATATGCTATTATCCACCAACCAAAAATTCCTGAGGATGAGGATAATAATGGCACTTTTAGACAGCACAGCAGTAAGAAGAATATATACATTCATTCAGGGGAAAGTAAGTGAATGTATACATTAATTCATGGAAAAATAAGAAGTGAATGTATACATTAATTCATGGAAAAGTAAGTAAGATTCATGGCAGAGAAAAATAAGGTCTGCTTTTTTCCTATGTGCTAATGTTTTCTATACATTTTTATCTCTACATTCAGATCATCTTAACTACCTATGGAATTTAACTTGAAATCTGCTGCCTAGAAAAATAGGACTTAAAACTTGTGCAGTGTGCTTGTGTCCACCATAGGTGGCTCATGACAGTCAACAACTGTGGTGTCACCAGCCCGGCTTTCCCTTGCCTACATCATCACACACTCAGGGATTAACCCAAATCAGGAACCAGACGCACAGATTATTGATGGGTCGGAGCCTTCCGAACACAGAAAGCATGACTCTTCTGTCTTTTCTCCAGGGTTCAGGTGGAAAGATTCACTTCATAACCACTTCCAATGAGATGGAAGCATGGCTTGGATGACAGTGAGGAAGTAGGATGGGCCAATAGCCAGGGAAAGTAGAATTCTCCTCTGATGCCCTTAGCCAGTAGCTTCTAGAGCTCAAAAAAAAAACCCTGACAAATTCTTTAACCACTCTCATCTCCATTTTCTTACCTGTAAAATTACAGGCTTCCACTAGATGGTCTCTTTCTAAACCCAGTAATCTTAAATATTCACTAGATTAAGCAAAGCTAAACTGCTTTGTCTTCTGACTAAAACATGATTTACTCTAAGAAGAAAAAAGCAGCTCCTTGTTTAAAAATAAAAAGATCAAGAAAAATAAACTGCCCCCTCCACCCTTCAACACATGAGGCAGGTGTAGGAGCTGGCCCTGAGGTCCTAAGAGCAGGAGAGCTGTCCTTGCCCCCACCAGCTGCAACACTCTGGAGAGCAGGCCCTGCACCTTACCTGGGCAGCACAATAAAGCCAACTTTGTTAGCAGAGGTGTGGGTGAGCCAGCCCCAAAGCTGTAAGCATGAGAGAGATGTCCTCATTACTCCTCTGTCATACAACAGTATAGATGGGGGAGAAATGCCCCCCTTACCCCTCACTCCTTACTGCCTGTGGCAGATGAGTGAGCTGACCCTTCCCCTTACCAGCTAAAACACTGAGGAAAGCAGACCCTATTTCTCACCTAGGTAGCACAGTAGAGCTGACTCTTTTAGCAGAGCTGTGGGTGAGGCAGCCCTAAGGGTGTGAGAGTGAGATAGTTGGCCACACCCTCTTCATCTGCCCTGTAATGGTAAAGGTGAGAGAAAGATACTCCCCCAACCCTGCCATCTGTGGTGGGCAAGGGAGCTGATCCTCTCCCTTACCAGATGCAGCTTTCTGGAAAGCACCCTGTATGTCTTCCTGGGCAGCACTATAGAACTGACCCTGTTGATAAAGGTCTGAGTGGGCCAGCCCTGATGTTGTGAGCATAGGAGAGGGGTCCCCATTCCTCATCTGTCATTTGGCAGCAAGGATGGAGGAGAGATGCCCTCCCCACAACCCTTCCACTACCCCCTCCACGCCCACTACCCCCCCCCCACCCATCAACATCAGAGTCAGGTGGAAGAGCTGGCCCTGTGGTCATAAGAACAGAAGAGCTCTCCCTGCTCCTCATCAGCTGCATGAGAGTGGCCACTATACCTTGCCTGGGCAACACAGTAGAGCTGACCCTGATATACAGGTGTAGGAGAACCAACCCTGAGGACATAAAAGCTGGGCAACTGGCCCTACCCCTTGTTCATTGCTGCCAGGGGGGAAACTAGCCAGGGCAATGCTAGAGAGCTCACCCTGGTGGCAAAGACAGGAGAGAGCTGGCAGGCTGACCAACCCCGCAACTACCCCAGCCCAGAACCAGGGTCATATGTTGGCCTACCGCAACATCCACCCCACCTGTGATCTGCTGGAGCAGAGACCAGGGCTTCACACCAGACCAGTGATTCTTAGTGATGAATACCTGCATGTACAAATGCATGGATAAAGGGGTTTACTGTGTGACTCACTGTGTCACACTGCAGCTTCCATGAAGAGATTTTTCCCTTTCTTCCTTTATTTTTAATTTTATTCTGTTTTATTTTGTGGGGGAGGGAAATGGGTGGGATAGAGAGGCATGATGTGAAAGACACAAGAAATAAATAAAAAGAAAGTTAAAGAAAGAGAGAGGGGAAGGAGAGAAAGAAAGGAAAAACCAACTGTCAGCTCTCACAAAAGAAACATCCCTTTGTCTTCATGTGATATCAGTTTATCATGGGCTTCAGAATCACAATGTCCACAGTTGCAATTTCAACTCTGCAAAAAGATATATACGAAAGCATGGGTGTTTTCCTAAGACTACCAAAAGTGGTTCATCTCCCTGGTGCCTTATGATGGGGAGAACATAATTCAAATGGGGGAGCTTCTTTTCACTTTGGACATGATCTTAGAGCATGTCTTCTCATCCAGACTTCTCCAGTTGCAGGTAGTAAAGTGAAATGTAACAAGATCACAAAACGGAGGCTGGAGAGTTGCAGGTCTGGAACCTAATTACACTTTAGCTTAGGCTATCTTTGGCTCTCTTAATAGCCCGTCCTTGCCCACCTCTGTGTCTGACCTTGTAGTTATCAGGTAAGCCCTTTGGGAATGTATTAACTTAGCAACTAGTTTCCACCAACCCGAAGACTAAACTCATCATCTGAAACCTACAGCAGAGGGTTCCCCACTGTGTTGTAACCCACCTACCTGATGTTTCTACCAACATGTTTGAGAAGCTTCTTGATTTAAGGCGTTCCTTATTCTGTTTTGTTTTTAACCTTCAGGAAACAGCATGACATGATGTGGGCTGACATAGAACTGTGCTCTCAGTTTCTGGTCCCTCATGTTTGGCTACTGAATAAACCACCTCGTAATCCTTTGGAGGCAGGCGATGCTTCTTTGTTAGTATGAGTACAAGCTCATAATTCAGAGAAGAAAGTTGTATAAAAGACTAATAGCTACGTTGATTGCAGCAAATTCAGGAAAGCTAAGGTTTTAGTTCAAAGTCAGCTACGAGCTTACCAACCAAAGCAGCCATATTCATTTCCACACCCTCTGGTTTTCATCCCTATTCTCATATGTGCACATATTTCCATTAACTACAAAGGGAATCATCATTCTCTAGCTTATTTGCTGTATGTGCTTGCATGAGTTTATGCACACCATGTACATGCAGGAGCCCATGGAGGTCAGAAGTCACTAAGTCCCTGGACTGGGACCCCAAGCAGGCTTCTCTACAAGAGTAAGTATGCTTAGCCACTAAGCCATCTCTCCAGCTCATACACTATTTCTTAAAGCCTCTATTTGGGCACATTTAGGTTTTTTCCAACTTGCCTTTGTTAAATGTGTATGTACATATATTCATATGGCATCACATTCTGGAAAGACACAGACAAAACGTAACACACTATGAGAAACATCTTTGAACATGCTTACATTCATAAACATCCTTTCTCTGATATTTTCTTTGAAATATTACAAGATATTACAAATTCCAAATCTCTGCATATCTTGAAGCTTCTGAGATTTGCCCCCAAATTGCAGTGCACTTATTTTTTTTGCAGGGGAGCCCCACTTCTCAGAGAAGCAGCATGCAAGATGCCTGGGACCGGATGCTAAATGGCACGCAAATCCCAGCTGCCAAGGAGCTGATGGGAAATGAATTGGAACACTTTTGAAAGCACTAAGGTGATTATTGCTCAGTGCCCAGAGATCTTTCAGCAATTCACTTAAAATATTCCTTCTTGTCAGACCCATAATCACCTTTTCAAAATTGTGCCGTGGAGAGTCGTGGGTATGCACTTGGTGTAAGGGGCATAAATCTCTCTGATCCACACTGCAACCTGCAGAGTCTCCCTTCCCACAGGAGAGGCTGTTCTAGGCTGTCCAGGACAGCTGAAAAGCACATGTCTGCTCCCCAAATCTCACCTCTTCTCTCACACCCTTCCCCCCATTTTCCAGCCTTGGGTTTGCACATTTTTCCTTGCTACATCCTTTCTAAGACAAAGCACTTGTCTATGCAAATCTACCTTTCATAATGCTATTCAAACTATACCTAAACACACACAAGGACAGCTGCACTGAATGGCAGCCAAGTGCCATGTCAGGCTGACCATAGCAGTAAGGACTGGACTGCAATTATTTTGTTCCTCCATTGAAAAGCTTCATACATAGATGGCTGGGCAGAAAAGGCCATTCCAGTCAGGTAAGATGGCTCCGCAGGTAAATATGCCTGCTACCAAGACTGATAACCTGAGTTCAATCCTCTGGACACACATGGTCGAAGGAGAACAGACTCTTACAAGCTGTCCTCTGACTTGTACCTACACACCATGGCTCCTGCATGCACTCAGGAAAAAGAGAACCCAATACATCCAAACAGCCTCCCAAACCATAGGCTAAGGGGCTTGGGCTCCTCCAAAAACTGCAGAGTGCCATTTGTGTTTCCAGGCACTTGGGCTGACCTCACATACACCACCACATGAAGGCTTTGGCTTGTCTACAGATAACACTTTGCTACCCTTGAAACATCTAGCCTCTGATGTCCATTGTAGCCTACTGTTGATGCCATGCAACTGGTCATTTTTGAAATGCATGCTGAACTCTTGATTTGGGAGGGTTATTAAAGCCTGTGTTTGTTCAAGACCTGGAGTATGGAGGGAATGTCCTATCTCTGTGTCCATGGTCACTCTGAGTTCATCACTGTCAGACCTCAGAGGCAGTTGCTAGGGCCTAAGACCTTGAAAAGACTCTACCTGTGTTACAGCAGCAGTGTGAAACAAAACATTTCCTGGAGGTAGACCCTGGAGGCTGTTTAAAGAATATACATCTCTGGGAAGAGGGCAACTTTCTCAACAAGGCTCTCAGGAAATAGTGGATGCATTTATCCCTCCTCAGCAGCTTCCAAGTGATGACAAGTGTATCAGCAAAACTCTGCACATAGCCCATCCTAAATCCCTAAGGACAGTCTTCCAAATCCAACCACAACAACTGCCACACAACAGTCACAAAGACAGCCAGGCAGCAGCAACAAAAGTAACAGTAATGTAGCATGCTACCTGCCACTGAATGCTTCTTTGTAAATGGAACTGTACATGACTTGATGCTGAATCCTAATATTGGGTTGTTTCTCATTTTACAGGTGTTTGTCCTAAGGCTTTAAAAGCTGTCACTGATTACCCAGCTCCCCCAGTTAGGAAGTGGCAGATCTGGGTTTGGTTCCAGATCAAACTTTGAAGCCCCTGCTGGTATTGTCTACAGCAGCCACACAGCTGCCTGATCACTCCCAGCCAACCACTATAGCATACTTTAAACAGAAGACAAGAATATTCACAATTGATTCTCAGGAGGCAGTCTTCCTTCCCATTGGCAGCTGACCCAGGTCCTATCTCAACATACTATATCACATAGACCATATCACTAGAATGCTATCCCCAAACCCAAACAGCCATCCAAATGGCCCAAAGCAAAATGATACCCTTTTGTCCACACCATTTCCTTCTTCAGCTCTCACCACAAAACCATTACCCACATCAACCAAGCATGAAACTAAAGCCTGTATTTATCTTACCCTTCTTCCTCAGCTCCATGCTGTCAAGTGAATCCTGTCTTTTCTCCTTCAAAGTCATTCATTGCCTCCTGATTTCCTGTCCCCACTCCAGCAGCAAGCCCCCAGCCCCCTAATCGATCTTTCCAAGTAGGCCTCTGGGGATTTCTACCATTTCACACTTTCCCCTGACACTAACCTCACAGCAAATTTCTTCTGCTGGATAACAAGATCCCTGCAACTGTTCCCACTCTATACTCCCATCCCCATTAAAGACAACTATGCATAATAGGAGAGAACTTCCACTGTGTTGTGCTGGGAGCTGTGGACAGTCCCTTGAGAGTGCTTGTGTTCCATAGTATTCTTCATACCAAGAAAACCCATCCCAGAGACCTACACCAGTTCAATCACTGTTGAAGTTCTCACCATCATTGCCCGAACTTTTCTATAATCAGCACTTTTGGTCTCTTCAACTTACATCCTCATAAATGAACTTCACACTCTAAATATTTGTCTTGCCCTCCAACTAGATCCTATAGTTCATACAATTCTCAATTATAATTATGGTCAATTATACTGTTTTTCTTAATTATACAATTTATGTATTATCATATTCACAGATAATCAATTATATAGGGCAGTCACCACCCTCATTTCTAAATTAACTATGATAAAGTCAAGAAATTTTTCCCACATCAAGAAGCTTGGTTTTGTCTGACCTTGTTGGAGACATCTCTTGGCCACTGGTTGATGATAATCTTAAGTGAACAAGTTGAGGGATACGGCCACTGAAAAATCCATGCCAAACACCTACAAACGTGTGTTGAGAAGCATAGGGACTAGGTAATGAGGTAAGTTCCAGGGAAGCCTGTGCTGACTGAGGCATATTTTAAGTGCATTCCTCAAATTGTGTGTCACATGGTCAAGCTACTGACCACCAGCAGGAGTTGGAGAAAACCAAGGAAGGAATACATAAGTGATTCCAGGTTAAAAACTATTAAAGGGGTCAGTGTCTTCAAAATCCTATCCCATAGATGGGCCACTCTAGCAAAGACAAAGATACACCCCATGTTCCTCTGTGCAGAAGAACCATGTAAAACCCCCAGTTTGGTGTGTAGATGAAGCATGCATGTTCAGTGTTAAATGTATACATCAGAAATGCTTTAGAAAGGTTTCCACCTTCAGTAGAAACTGCAGTGAGAGCCAGATATAGGAGCATATGATTGTAATCCCAACACTAGGGAAATATCAACAGTAGGATCAAGAGTTCAAGGTCATCCTCAGCTACATAGTGAGTTCAAGGTCATCTTTGGCTACATGAAAGCACACATCACATCATAACAACAGAAAAGAAAAGGAAGACACAGTGAGATGGTCCATGAGAGTCCCCACTCCCCTTCCATTCTCTGATGTTGCCTCATGTACTGAAATGGAAGAGATTCTGGAATCCTCCTGCCTCTTACAAATGAGAGTTCCCTTAGGTCCAATGCACACAATCCATACTTCTTATTTTCTGAACTAGACACAGCGAACTCTAATGAGATTAATCCTTGGAGTCTATTTAATGATCAAAGGAATTTATTTGGGTGTTAACTCACAACCACAGAAGATTTATCATAGGGTTCAGGAAAGTTGAGCTATGTCCCACGCTGATATGCCTGGTCTAAGATCTCAGCATCCAAAACCATGAGGTAGTGAAGAAAGAGCCTTGTACGTGCATCCCAAGTCTTAAGGGTCCCTGAGTGGTCATACTAAGGGACATGTACCTCAAGGTCATAGGCATGTGTAACAGTTACCTGCTACCTCACTAGGGACAGTGCTTCAGGGCATGACCCAAACAGCCACTCATTACATCTTCCCCTTTTGTCTCAGTAAGAAAGTTCTAAACTAACACAAGACTATATACAATAGGAACAATTATTAAGTATTGCCGAGGAGAAATAACAGGTAATGACCTAAGCAAAATGGAACTACAACCAACAGGAACAACATCAAATGAGAGACACATACTAAAATCCAGAGATGTCCAGAACATAGGTAAATGGCATGTTACAGAGATTATTCCAAAGCTGTTCTATCCTGAAGAATCTGAATCTTGTACTTAGTATGTTCTAGCTAAGATCTGAGAGAAGATTGTAATTGTAACTATTAGTCTTCAACCCCATCAAAGACCTGGGAAGGAATATAATAAGACCTGAGAAAATGAGAAATGCATGCAAGCAACTTTCAGAAATCTTTCAAGAATAGGCAGAGGTGGCTGGCAGCCTGGACAGTCACCTAAAGTTTCTCAGCACCATTGGGGCATCCAGTTTAGCTACGGGCCTAGAATATCTGATGGACCATTGTCAGAAGCAGGAATTTTGAAAGACCATCTTACCCTGTCTTGGCAGAGTTCAGTAGCCACTTTTCCTTGTGTCCTGTTTATCCAGAAAGGACAGCATTTGTACTGTCAGCAGTCAAGGTAAGGGCAATTCTTTGCCCAGAAGGCCATTATGCCAGGAAGAAGACAAACTTCCAAATGAAAATGTCTCAGAAACCTAACATTCTCTAAAAATCAGATCAGTGCTGCCAGGAGCAATGTGTCTCACATCAACAGAATTCTAAGTTATTTAAATGCCATATTCTCTAGGTCTATGAAGTGTTTGGAAATTACCTGTCCATCTGACCTATGTATCTGTAAATCTGGAGAATCTAATTAATATAACTATAGAGATGACAAGCATGGTGACTATAAAGCTGTAAGTCTTATCTACCTAAATAACCTAAGGACTAACTAAGGCTTCATATAAACAAGGTAAACAGTCTATAAGCAAATGTACAGTAAAAGGATAATGACCTCAAAATTGTGACAATACACAAAATATCTTAAACAAAGGTAGAAATGTATAGTGCAATATGCAATATGACAACAATATATATTAATATACAAATATCCTAAACAGAGGTAGGAAATAGATGTGGTATGACAAATATAGTTTTACATTTGTATCAATATACAAGCTATTTCAAATAGGAGTAGAAATATAGTTTTGTATTCATATCAATATACAAATTATCTTAAATAGGAATATAAAAATAGTTTACATTTGTATTAATATACAAGAATCCATAGCAGTGCAAATGATCTAAAGCCAATATTTTACTAAATTAGTTTACTAGTATATATAATAATCTACCTTAATATCCTATACCTATCCATTCTCCTTTTTCTTTTCTTAAGGAGAATATTGAGTATAATTTTTCGTTACATCCCCAACCCTATAACCATTTGCCATCCCTAAGAAACATGAAACCTTTGGGAGAAGGGGGCATCATTTTTTTTAGAATTGCTTACTGTTGTTTAAGGGGCAATGGTATCTCTGTGGGGAGATGTCTTTCTGGAGAGACGACAGCCACTGCCAAAGGAGAAGCAAGATGCCAGCAGACCGGTAATGCCACAGTCACATGGCAACTTCTAGATTAATAGAAATGGGTTAAGTTATAAGAGCTAGCTAGCAAGAAGCCTGCCATAGGCCATACAATTGGTAATTAATATAAGCCTCTGAATGATTCTTTTATAAGCAACTACAGGACCGCAGGGCCTATCTACAATAGGAAACTCATGTACTTAAAGCAGGCAGGCAAGTGGCTAATTGCATCAAACTGAGGGGAAGAAAACACATTAGAATAAAAAGGTCCAGTATAAAACTATGTCCAGAGAATGCTCAGCTCTTCAGTCTCTCGTTATTGTAAATGATATGTCAGGAAAGCTGAAACAACTCATTTTCGACCCAATGCACAGCACAGATAACACTCAAGAATTCTGCTTTACTTTGTTCTGTTTGCAATGACTGCAGGTCATAGTGTTGAGTATCATGGACTTTGAGTCTGAAGGACTGTGTTCATTAAGAGCTAATAGCTGCTTTCCTATCAGCCATTTGCCTTGGCCTCTACTAAGGCCCCTTTGAATCTGCTGTGGTTTCTCTAACCTTTTGTATCCATTCTGTAACCTCTATGTAGATGTATAGTCTAATTATTGCTGATTCCTATCATGTAGTCTAAAAGCTCATGCAGAAGAATTTGCTCTTGCTGATAGGCAGCTATCAAGAGGGATCAGGACTCTTGGCCAATTGCAGCCAATGAAACTGACATACATTGTAGATTTATTGCTATTCAATTAATTGTGGCATTATACAAAATCACAAACATGTCTGTTTCTGAACTAGTGTGCTCATGAAATTATTTTTTAAAAATCTTGGGTGCAGGTACCCAAGTAGTTCTACTCAACTTTTTAATTGGCTAGTTTTTAGATTTAAATCAGAAAATGAATAAATTTTCAATTTTGAAAAACAAAAAGTAGGTGTGAGTCATGAGAGCTTTTCATCCTTATGTCTCTGTACTTTCATGAAACTTCTTAAAAGTTCCAGCTTTCCAAGGCATCCAACCGTTCCTTGACTCTGTCCCCTGTACCATCTGGGGGATGTACATTAGCATCCTAGCAGAAGTGAATGGTCGCAATTGGGACACTACCAATCTGGAACCTTTCAAAGGGCTCTGCTTCCCTTGCAGGACTGCCCAAGTCCCAAGTTCCACCAAAAGGACTGCAGAAGTGTTGTTTGCAATTGGAAGCACATTGCAAGTTGTATGAGTCATCCTGGACAACCAGCATGTGCTCTGCATGCCAGAACACCCATCTCCTCTCTCCCCCCCCCCACCCCTCCCCTCCCACCCCCCCATCCCCACCCCCCCACCCCACTCATCCCCACTCCTGGAAAACACCCTTGATAATTGGAGCCGGTGCCCACGATGGGAGGAGGAGGAGAAGTCACTCTCCTGACCCTACAAGCCATCTGTTCACACCTGGCAGCTCATGCTTTGATTATCCCCAACTCAGGCTGGAGAACTACAGATGTCTCTAATTTTCACAAAGTAAAGGAGCCCTTGTCTGGAATAAATGAGATAGATAAATTAGACAGGGAAGGAAGGAGTCAAAGGTGTCTCCCCCTACTTTTCATCTGTGGCAATCCGGGTGCTCTAATCTATTGTACGAATGTCTGCACACAGCATGCCAACACTTGCTTGTAAACTCACAGGCAAAAATCTCACCTGGAGACAATGAATAATGTCTGTTTCATGCCTTTTGCCCCTAATATACTTTTTGTTTTGAAGGTATCATATGGATTAAGTTAGTAACACCCATCCTCACGTTTTCAAGGCACTATCTCCCCCTAAATCATCCGTCTTTGGAACTCGACAGGTGATCACACCTTGTCTCATTTCATGCCGTTGCTTCCCATGAGCAGATTAGTCTTGCTTCACAAATCACAGGCTCTTTTCCTGAGTGAAACACCTTCACAATTACGGGGACTTTTCCCCCCAGGGTATCAAAGTTCTGCTTTCTGAGGTCTGTGGTGTTCCACCAAGGGGCTTCATTGTTCCAAAACAATGAAGGCCCTTGGCGGACGGTATTATCATAAAAACTCCTGATGAGACTTTGCCAAGCCCATGATAACTTCATCTCCACATTTAACGGGGCATCTTCTGGGCAAGGCTCCAGGTGGCCTCAGTCTGAGCCTTCAGAAGGGCAACACTTTACCTGGAGCTGTTCTCCTGAGTCTAAGGTGCAGGGAGAAGGGAAACAGATTGTCAGCACTGTCCCAGTGTAATTTACAAAGCTAAACCGCAACTGCTTGCGATTTGCCAGCTCATTCCAAACCAAACAGACCAAATACAGCCAGATGCAGCAGTTTCGTGGAAATAGACACCACAGATGGGTCAAAGAATGTGTGTCCCTCTCTTGCTCCTAGCAAACACCTCATGCTTGCATGTCCTTCTGTTGCTTCTATCTCCCTACGTATTCATTCTTTTGTCCCCTGACAGAGGACCACCTTAACATTTGCTAAAGAACCACCTTCTAGCTGATGTCATTTTGGTAAATCAACCCCCAGGTCCCTGACATTCAAGATGAATATTTGGCAAAACCTGGAAAGTAAGGCCATTCCTTTATCCTGGCCACAGGGATATGTGGCCCAGATCTGAGTATTTCAAAAATGATAGGGGAAAAGACATATTCATTACACAAAACTTCTAGGCCAATAAAATATAAACTTGAATCCGCTTGTGAATGATTTGTCACCAAAGACCAAGGAACGATTATTTGTGAGAATAGCACCCTCGAAGAAAAGAGCATGCTCAACAGTGAGAGGTCAGCCAGATGTGGTGCCATAAGCCTGTAATCCTAACACTTAAGAGGTAGAAGCAAAAACAAAAACAAAAAAAAAAAAGAGTTCAAGGTCATCCCCAGCTATGCAGATGCCACAGACCAGCCTGAGCCATGTGAGACCCTGCCTCCAACATCCCAAAATGAGAAATGGCTGTGAATATATTGCTTAAGGAGTGTGTGCAGCCACTGAGACATGTGAACCAATCAATGTGCTTTCTGGCTCAAGACCATTTTATCTAGGATTCTAGCAGAGTACAAGTTCTGCTAAATACCCAGTGGTGGGAAGGAAGTCAGAGTTGTCAACTGTCCCCCATAATTCATGCACTGACTCACTGTTAAAGCAAATGTCCAGCTGCTATGTTTGATGTGAGACACAATCTTTACCCTAGTGGTTTACTATCTAGAATCCAATTTGAACCTGATTCTAGGATTTGAACAGTTGAGAGTTCCAAGGATATCAAGGATTACTGAGTTCGTTTTTTAAATAAGAAATGAAAAGTGCATGGATTTGTATAAAGACCCAGGATCATTCCATAATTCACACCTGCGTGCCCCAGTCCCTGATACGGAGCTCATTTCCATTACATACATTGATGAAAAGTACTAAATTCATGCCCAATAAATCCTAGAGAAAGTAACATGATAGCCACATGTTATTTATTCATACACAGAATCTGTCCCTTCTGATAGTGATTTTGGGGAACCCCTACCTATATTGCCTACAAGGTTGATAAGATTGTCAAATACAGGAGGCCTGCTCTCAGCTCTAGGCAGGGCCACGAGATGCCAGATGGTCCAATCAGTTGGTTCCTCCTTCTCAGTCTTTTGAAATTCCTCTCTTCATGTTCATGCCTTTGGACTCTTCTGTTTCCCATCTGCACTCACTCCTAAATTGATCTCAGCAAGCCTTGTAGCTTTCCAGCACAGACCTGTCCTTTGAGCCCCAACTGCCTACTTGTATATCCCATTTACTACCTCTTGATACCTTCATCTGACTTCACCCTAACATGTCCAAGCCAGGCGCCCAATCCCCTCGACCCTAGATTAGCTCCTTCCTGCAATCTTTTCCATCTTAGAAAGTTATTCAGGCCAGAAGAACTCAGGAGTCATTATTGACTAATCTCTTTCCCTCAGCCCCAGATCACAACTACCATCTAATCCTGACAGCTGTTCCTTCATAAGTCAAAACTATTCGTTCCTCTTTGCAGCACTGAGATCATTCATGCTCAAGCCCAAATAATCCCCCACCTGGAAAACCACAGCAGCTTTGTTACCTGCTTTGTATATTCTCCATAGAACAGTAAGAGCACTCCTTTTAAAATGCAAGTCAAGAGGCCAGAGAGATGCTCCACGGTTAAGAACCCTGCAGCCAGTTCATGCACCAGGGATAGATCCTATTCCCACTGTCAGAAGCCCCTCAAACAAACCAAGCTACACAACTGTCTTGCCCATGCAGAGGGCCCAGTCCAGTCCCATGCAGGCTCCACAGCTGTCAGTGCAAAGTTCATGAGTTCCTACTAGCTTGGTTCATTTGTGTATGTAAGTTTCCCATAATGGTCTTGATGCCCGTTGCTCCTAGAATCCCTCTTCCCTCTCTTGGACTGGACTCCCAGAGCTTGGCCTGGTGCTTGGCTGTGGCTCTCTGCATCTGCTTCCATTGCCTATGGTGGGACACTTTGCACAGCCTTGATGCAGGGGGAAGGGCTTGGACTTGCCTCAGCTGAATGTGCCAGGCTTTGCCCATGGGAGGCCATACCTTTTCAGAGGAGGGGATATGGGGGCTGTGGGTGGAAGGCTGGGGGGGGGGGGGGGTGGAGGAGGGATGAGGGAAGAATCTGTGGTTGGTATATGAATAAAAAATTTCTTAATAAAAAAATTATAGCCAGGCGGTGGTGGCGCACACCTTTAATCCCAGCACTCGGGAAGCAAAGCCAGGCGAATCTCTGTGAGTTCAAGGCCAGCCTGGTCTACAAAGCGAGTTCCAGGACAGGCTCCAAAGTTACAGAGAAACCCTGTCTCAAATATATATATATATAAACAAATAAGGTCCCTGCTGCTGCAAAGGACCTGAGTTCAGCGGTCTTTGTAGTGGCACAGACTTTTGTCTGTTTACTGTGGTAATCCTAGAAACTACAACAATGGCCACACTTAATTGGCAAATGAGTGAGAGAGAAATAAATACGGTTCTCTGAGGAAGGGAGTCTCATAGCAAACAAACTGATGGAGCAGGCGACCAAGTCCTGACAGAAAACCTAGGCGGCTAGCAGCTGCCTCCAAAGTCAGCTGTCCTCCTGTTCACACCGAGGCACAGATCTCCTGATTTTCCTTTGTGTCTGTGCACTACGCGGATTCAGGTTTCCCATTTTATACCAGACAGGGTCGCTCTCACAAAGATTGCCCAATGGTTAGAACTAACCATCTAGGCAAGATCTTCTAGCACGACTGCTATGGCAACTCTGAAACAGATGTCTGCACCTTCGGCATCCTCGTCCAGAGGAAAGGTTTGTAACACTGAGTTCTTTACAATGAAGTCACCAAAACCAGGAACAACCAATGGCTTCTCCCTGTGACTTTCCTGTGGTGAACCTGTTGCTGCTTGTGTTACACCAACAAGACCTTATTCATTTAGCAAAAGCATTCTTTCTTTAGAAAGCAAAGATGTCCATCTCCATTTCTCTTTCTTTTCCCTTCAGATAGCATCTGGGCATTGAGTAACTTCCATGGTAACTTAAACTCCATATAGTGGGGTATAGTGCACTGGTACTGTCCCTACTTCCCAAATGTGAAAGATTAACTCAAAATAAACATAATAACTAAAACAGTTTCTTGAGAATACTATAAAATCTTTGTAGTTTTAAGTCAAGCAGATCGTTCTTAGCTAGGCATAGAAAGCATAAACTGCTTAAGAAAATGTTATAATGTGGCTGTAAAATATACCCCACACACATAAGTCTCATGTTTAGAAGTCTTAGTTCCAAAGTGATAGTGCTATTTCAGAAAGTTCTGGAAACAAAAAGGTAGCTGGAGCAAGTAAGTACTAGGGAATATGCCCTTGAGGACCGCATCTTGAATCTTGGTTAGTATTCATCTGTTTCTCTTCTGTGTCTTCTCTGTGCCTCTGACTGTGCGTGTGTGTGTGTGTGTGTGTGTGTGTGTGTGTGTGTGTGTGTGTGTGTATGTATGTGTGTGTGCATGAAAGTGTGTGTGTGTGTGCGCGTGTATGTGTGTGTATGTGTATGTGTGTTTGTATGTGCATGTGTGTATGTGTGTATATGTGTGTGTATGAGCATGTGTGTACATGTGTATGTGTGTGTATATGTGTATGTGTGTGTATGTGTGTGTATGTGTGTATGTGTGTGTATGTGTGTGTATGTGCATGTGTGTATGTGTGTATATGTGTGTGTATGTGTGTGTATGAGCATGTGTATGTGTGTGTATGTGTGTGTATGTGTATGTGTGTGTATGTATGTGTGTGTATATGTGTGTATGTGTGTATGTGTGTGTATGTGTGTATGTGTATCTATGTGTTCCTCTGTGTGTGTGTGTGTGTGTGTGTGTGTGTCTGTGTGTCCTTCCCTCCCTCCTTGCCGTAAGCTACTGTGATGGTCTGCTTTACCGTGCACCTAGAACCAACTGAACCAAGAACTATAGACTAAATGCTCTAAAGTATAAGCCAAAATTAATCCCTTCCTCCCACCCCCCCAAAAAAGGAAAGAAAGAAAAGACATGTCCAGCTCTTCTGCAGAGTTCTGTAGAACAACAAATGAAAGAGATGTGAACAGAAAATGCCTTCATCTCCATTCCAGCAACCAGAAACTCAGCCCAAACATACCTGTGAAAACCCAAGCACAAGGCCCAGCAAAACCAACATATAGTCTTTAAATGTATTTGATCTCAATCTTTAATAAATAGGAAATATACCAGAATATCAACAATGGTTCTGTCTCCGTGATACAATGGATAATAATGTGTGCTTTTTATTCATCTTTCCAGAATTTTTTATAAGCTCTCTAGTTAATGAACAAGTATTCCTTTGGAACAAAAAAGAAATTAAAAGTTGGGCTGTCTTGAACAGGAAGAAGCAAAGTCTCCCAGGAGGAACAGATGCCAGGAAATTATCAAATTGAGAGCTGAAATCAATAAAATAGAGATAAAGAGAACAATACAAAGGATTAATGAAACAAAGAGTTGGTTCTTTGAGAAGATCAACAAGATAGACAAGCCCTTATCCAAACTAACCAAAAGACAGAGAGAGAGCATCCAAATTAACAAAATCAGAAATTAAAAGGGGGACATAACAACAGACAATGAGGAAATCCAGAGAATCATCAGGTCATACTTCAAAAACCTCTACTCCACAAAACTGGAAAATCTAAAAGAAATGGATAATTTTCTGGATAGGTACCACATACCTAAGTTAAATCAAGACCAGATAAACCATTCAAATAGTCCAATAACCTCTAAGGAAATAGAACCAGTCATTAAAAGTCTCCCAACCAAAAAAAGCCCAGGACCAGATGGTTTCACTACAGAATTCTACCAGATCTTCAAAGAAGACTTAATACCAATACTCTTTAAATTGTTCCACACAATAGAAGCAGAAGGTATATTACCAAACTCCTTCTATGAGGCTACAATTACCCTGATTCCTAAACCAAACAAAGATGCAACAAAGAAAGAGAACTACAGACCAATCTCCCTCATGAACATTAATGCAAAAATACTCAATAAAATACTGGCAAACAGACTCCAAGAACACATCAAAACAATTATCCACCATGATCAAGTAGGCTTCATCCCAGGGATGCAAGGATGGTTCCACATACGAAAGTCCGTCAATGTAATACACCATAAAAACAAACTCAAAGAAAAAAACCACGTGATCATCTCACTAGATGCAGAAAAGGCATTTGACAAAATCCAACACCCCTTCATGATAAAGGTCTTGGAGCGATCAGGAATACAGGGAACATACCTAAACATAATAAAGGCAATCTACAGCAAGCCAACACCCAACATCAAATTAAATGGAGAGAAACTCAAAGCAATACCACTAAAATCAGGAACAAGGCAAGGCTGTCCCCTCTCCCCATGCTTATTCAATATAGTACTTGAAGTTCTATCCAGAGTTATAAGACAACATAAGGAGATTAAGGGGATACAAATTGGAAAGGAAGAAGTCAAGCTTTCCCTATTTGCAGATGACATGATATTATACATGAGTGACCCCAAAAATTCAACCAAGGAACTGATACAGCTAATAAAAACCTTCAGCAACATTGCAGGATACAAGATCAACTCAAAAAAATCAGTAGCCCTCCTATATACAATAGACAAACAGGCTGAGAAGGAAAACAGAGATACATCACCCTGTACAATAGCCACAAATGATATAAAATACCTTGGGGTTACTCTAACTAAGCATGTGAAGGACCTATATAACAAGAACTTTAAGTCCCTGAAAAAAGAAATTGAAGATGTCAGAAAATGGAAAGATCTCCCATGCTCATGGATAGGCAGGATTAACATAGTAAAAATGGCGATCTTACCAAAAGCAATCTACAGATTCAATGCAATCCCCATCAAATTACCAACACAATTCTTCACAGATCTGGAAAGAATAATACTCTACTTCATATGGAAAAACAAAAAACCCAGGATAGCCAAAAGAATCCTGTACAATAAAACAATCTCTGGAGGCATCACAATCCCCGACCTCAAGCTCTACTATAGAGCTACCATAATAAAAACAGCTTGGTACTGGCATAAAAACTGACTTGTGGACCAATGGAATCAAATTGAAGACCCTGACATTAACCCGCACACCTATGAACATATAATTTTTGACAAAGAAGCCAAAACTGTACAATGGAAAAAAGAAAGCGTCTTCAACAAATGGTTGCTAGCATAATTGGATGTCAATGTGCAGAAGGCTGCAAATAGATCCATATCTGTCACCGTGCACAAAACTTAAATCCAAGTGGATCAAAGACCTCAACATAAATCCAGTTACTCTGAACCTGATAGAAGAGAAAGTAGGAAGTACTCTTGAATGCATTGGCACTGGAGATCACTTTCTAAATATAACACCAGTAGCACAGACACTGAGAGAAACAATCAATCAATGGGACCTGTTGAAACTGAGAAGCTTTTGTAGAGCAAAGGACACAGTCAACAAGACAAAGCGACAGCCTACAGAATGGGAAAAAGTCTTCACCAACCCCACATCTGACAGAGGGCTGATATCCAGAATATATAAAGAACTTAAGAAATTAGACAACAAAATGCCCAACAGTCCAATTAAGAAATGGGCTATAGAACTAAACAGAATTCTCAACAGAGGAAATTCAAATGGCTAAAAGACATTTAAGGAATTGCTCAACATCCCTAATTATCCAGGAAATGAAAATCAAAATGACTCTGAGATTCCACCTCACACCTGTCAGAATGGCTAAGATCAAAAACACAGAAGACAGCTTATGCTGGAGAGGATGTGGAGCAAGGGGAACTCTCCTCCACTGCTGGTGGGAATGCAAGCTTGTACAGCCACTTTGGAAATCAATATGGCACTTCCTTAGAAAATTGGGAATCCATCTCCCCCAAGATCCAGCTGTAGCACTCTTGGGCATATACCCAAGGAATGCTCAATCATACCACAAGGGCATTTGCTCAGCTATGTTCATATCAGCATTGCTTGTAATAGCCACAACCTGGAAACAACCTAGATGCCCTTCAACTGAAGAATGGATAAAGAAAATATGGTACATATACACAATGGAGTACTACTCAGCAGAGAAAAACAATGACATCATGAGTTTTGCAGGCAAATGGATGGATCTAGAAAAAAATCATCCTGAGTGAGGTAACCCAGACTCAGAAGGACAAACATGGTATGTACTCACTCATAGGAGGATACTAGATGTAAAACAAAGATGACTAGACTGCTACACAACTCCAGGGAGGCTACCTAGAAAACGGGACCCTAGGAAAGACACAGAGATCACCCAATGACTGAGAAATGGATGAGATCTACATGAACAACCCAGACGACAGTGGGAGTAATGAAGGGCAAGGTTTGAAGGAAAGAAAGCTTAGGGGAACAGGAGATCCCAGCTGGATCAAGAACAGAAAGGGAGAACGAGGAATAACAGACCATGATAAATGAAGACCACATGAGAACAGGAATAGGCAGAGTGCTCAAAAGGTCCCCAGAAATCCACAATGATACATCCTCTGTAGACTGCTGGCAATGGTCGAGAGAAAGCCTAATCTGACATAGGCTGGTGATCAGATGGCCAAACACCCTAACAGTCGTGCTGGAACTCTCATCCAATAACTGATGGAAGTGGATGCAGAGATCCTCAGCCAGGCCCCAGGTAGAGCTCCAGGTGTCCAATTGTCGAGAAAGAGGAGGGACTGTAAGAGTGTGAATTGTTGAGACCAAGATTGGAAAAAGCACAGGAACAAATAGCCAAATGAATGGAAGCACATGAATTATGAACCAAAGGCTGTGGTGCCCCAAACTGAATCAGGCCCTCTGGATAAGTGAGACAATTGAATAGCCTGAACTGTTTGGGAGGCATCCAGGCTGTGGAACTGGGACCTGTCCTTAATGCATGAGCTGGCTGTTTGGAACCTTGGGCTTATACAGGGACACTTTGCTCAGCCTGGAAGGAGGGGACTGGACCTGCCTGTACTGAATCCACCAGGTTTAATTGAATCCCCAGGGGAGTCTTGGTCCTGGAGGAGATGGGAATGGAGGGGAGGGGAGGGGGGGAAGGTGGGGGTGGGGGCGGGAGGGGGGAAGACAGGGGAACCCAGGGCTGATGTGTAAAATTAAAACACAAATATAATAATAATAATAATAACAATACTCATTGTAAAACACACACCAAAAATAATAGTTGGACTGTAGTGGCACACCCCTTTAGTCCCAACACTCAGGAGGCAGAGGCAGTCAGATCTCTGATTTCAAGGCCATCCTGGACTACAGAACAAGTTTCATGACATTCAGGGCTACACAAAGAAACTGTCTCAAAAAATGGGGGGGGGGGGATGGAAGGAAAGAAAAAGAGAAAAGGAAAAGAAAAGAAAATTTACAAACTACAAGGAGAGTCTAAAAACAGTGAGCCCCTTTGAAGAAATCTCCAGCTCTCAGCAGGAAGTTACAAAGAATGAAATGAGACCCTTATCTTTGGAAACTCTTTTGTTCCTGGAAAGCAGCAGGCAAGGGGCACAGAAGAGGACAGGAAGTGAACAAGAAGAGCAAGTCCATCCCTGCTTCCCAAGTGACATTCAGAAAACCGTCTGCAGCAGAGTCACCAGGGTGCTTACTAAGAAAGGCACCCATTCCTGACACCCAGCCCAAACCTCAAGGTTGAGGCCCAGGGAAGAGCACTGAGCAAGCCCCCGCTCCACCCTGCCCCATGAATCTGCCTGCTTCAGTCCAAGAACCACTGGAGGAATGAAGGGCACTGCTTGAAGCCCCTGGAGGATTCAGCTGACCTCTGCTTGAGTGACTCCAGCTGACTGATGAAGCATAACTGAGTAGGGGAGAGAAATGCAATCCATCAGCAACATCACTAGGTTTGCAGTGTGCTTTCTGTTGTGAAGACAGAATCTACATCATATGCCCGTAACACATGCTACACCAAGTGCTATAAATCCATCAGCCAGTTGTGAGATAATACAGGAGAATCTTCATGTGAAAGCTTCTTTGACAAGTGATAGTACTTGAGGCTTAAATCGGCTTTCTCATAACAAAACTTTCTCAGTAGACACCTGGTCTACCCAATCAGCACTGAACACATTCATTAGACTTCCAGATTTTAAGAAGACAGTGTGTCGATAGGCAATCAGTTTGATATGTGCCTGGCCTTTCTTCCCTTTATACTGGGGGCTTTCCCACCAGGATCACTCACTCTCCTGACTTCACTAACTGCTTTTTCCCAAAACACCATACCAATGTCCCCACTCCTCCCATGCTCCAGGTCGCCCAGTCATCTCCCACAAATGGCCCACCACTTCCTCTCCCTTCCCGGGGTCTATCCTTCAAGGCCAAATCAGTGAAGATTTGATTTCCTGTCCAATAAGAAGCTTAGTGCCAGCATAGGGGTGTGAGGACGTCATCCATTTCCAGGGATATCCTCCTACCCCACCCTACACAGCTCATGAATTCCACGTTCTTGGTTATAAAGTGGCCAACCCCTCTGCTGGGCATCATGCCTACGATGCTAGACATGTGAGACAAAGGGTGGACAGGTGGACATCTTCCAGTGCTAACCAAGCCTGTCATTTTTAAACCGTGTCTGGGTGTTTGGCCTGCACATGTCTGAGTACCATGTGCATGCCTGGTTCCACAGAGGCTGTAACTGGAATTACAGAAGGTTGGGAACCGTCATGTGGAGGCTCAAAGTGGAACTCCGCTCCTCTGGAAGAGCAAACAGTGCTCTTAACTTCTGAGCCATCTCTCCAGGCCCAGTCTAACTCCTTATCTTGAGGAATAATAATAATAATAATAATAATAATAATAATAATAATAAATAATAATAATAATAATAATAATAATAATATAATCTGTCCCTGGAAAGCCCTGTGACATTTCATTTACTGGCAAAGAACGTACAACATTGTTACCAACTCTACAGAGAAGATACATTTTAGCCATAGTCTGACTAATAAGACAGACAGGAAGAAGGAATATGGAGTAGGCAAGTGACAGTCACTGCCACCAAGATCAAACTCGCATCCTAGACCCACCCTGAAACGGTCTGGGAGTTATTTTCAGGAAAGGTGTTTATTTTCTGCCCTCTTATTTGTAAAAATCTTTCCTCTGCAAAGTCAGCAATTCCCGTGAGTCCTTTCATTCGTATGAACCTGATGGTTAAACTAATCTATACATGTAGTGTAGGCAGGAATTTCTGCCCCCTGATTAAGTATAAAATCACCTTTTTCAATTTTCATCTCACACTGAATTTTCCTCTTGACTCCATCCCTCATGGTTATCAGTCATTATGTGAAGTAAAGGGCCCTCCTAATCCCACCAAACACAAAGTGGTGTAGCATCCAGTCCATCACAGTCCCCACCAATATCCTTGCTGGAAGCTCTCTTTGCAAGCTGCATGTGGGCTCTAGAAATTCTCATCACCATGAAGTGTTCCAGAGCACAGTAGGCATCCTCTGAAAGCCGTCCTAGAGACTTCCTAAGGTGTTAACAGGTCCCTCAACAGGGTTGCTCAGTCTAAACACTGAGCAAGGTCCTACATACAAGTGGGAAGACCTAAAGCCAGTGAGCAGTTATAAAGGGACTCTGAATGGGGAGAAGCCCATGAAAGGCACTGCTGAGCTGTGAAAATAGTAATTGACCAGCACAGGAAGAAAGCACGCAGACTTCAGAAGTTAGACAGATCTGGGTATAAACCCCAGCCCATGACAGTAGCCAAGATGCTAATCCCCTGTCTCCTCCTGGAGTACCACTGACCCACACACAGCACCCAGCTTAGATGAGGGAGTAGAGGCATGATGTTGGAAACACAAAAGCAAAACCACACAATGCAGCGTGGAATTGCCCCGCCTGGGGTTTCCCCAACGGAACTGAAAACAAAAAACGGTGGATGAACATTTATAGCAACTTTGTTTGTAACTGTCAGTACCTAGACACAACCAAGATGCCCTCCAGTAAGCAAATGGATAAACTATGGAATACATTTCAGTCTCAAAAACAAATGAGCTTTATGTCAGCCCATGGCACAGAAGTTAAATAAATATTACTGTGAAAGAAAATATTGTACATTAACATGTGTAGCATTCTGGAAAAGAAGAGACCATGGAGACACTTAATAAAACATCAAGATGATCAGGGATTGGAGGGGAGAGAGGGCTAAAATTGCAGGAAGATAAAGGATTTTTTGAAGAGAAGTAAAACTATTCCATAAAGGACACCAGAATAGTGGGCCCATGTCATTATGCATTGTCCAACCAAACCGCTATGGTAACTACAGACTCTAGGGGAGAGCGGCATGCCAGTGTGGGTCCATCAGCGGAGCAAATCCACTACCTCTAGTGGATGATACTGTAACGGGGGAGGCGGACAGTGCTGAGAGGAAATTCCTTTCCTGGAGGACACATAAGCACATCTATTCCTCCTCTGAAGATGCCGATGACTGAGGTTCGATTCTACCTGTTTACTCCAGGAAACAAAGAGTTCATTAGGCTTGACCGACAGCAAGGAGGCAAGAAGAATGTGGGAAAGAATGTCAGTTGCCTCAGAGCAGCCACACTGGAAGATCTGTACCCAGGATAGATGCCCCCCACTGCCTCCCCTCCTTTCCCTTCTATATATCTCTATCCCAGCCCTGAGGTTATGTGCAATTAGGGCAGAATTGTATACAGCTGGTGGAGAGCAGTGGCTGGATACTAAGGAGAGAACCCCCGGGCCCTCCCTGCTCCTCCTCTGAAGGAACGCCAACAGTCAGAGAGCCCAGCTGTGGTTCTTTCTCACAAGTGCCCACAGCTAAACCCTTGAAGACAGTGGAAGCTTGGCTCAGAGGATAGTCCCGTATACCAGATGCCTACAGAAAAGCTCTCTAGCTTCCCCTAAACTACTATATAGACCAAAAACTTCTGAAAAGTAGTCTTGAAAGAGTAAGTGAAGCAGAAAGCATTCGAACACTGGTGGTCCGCTGCCAGGGAGTGGATCCGCTCTGCAAGAGCGTTTGTGTCCTCCTCTGCAAGTTTTCCCTCCAGTGTTTGCTCTGACCTGAAGCACCTACTCTGTGAAAACAGCCACCTCTCAAGTCAACTCCCAGGTGATTCATTTTAAGCATGAGAACCAGCCTTCTCCACTGAAACTAATCAAAGATTCGTCAGGGATGTGGCTCTCCTTCATCTAAGCATTCCACCCTAGGTATTGCAGAACTCCCTTAAAGTCACTTCCTCTGAAATTAAGCTCGTCTTCATCACTGCTCCTGGGACTCCCCTGTTGCTGATGGTCAGCCCAGCTTGAAACAGATTCATTTGATTTTCTACCAGATTAGGCGCTGGTCTTGTTAGGGTTTGGGGGTTTGTTTCCCATCCTGTTTGTCTATTCATTTTCTTCAGCCAGGTCCTGAGAGTTACTTCCTTTATTTCACAATTAAAGTGCTGCAAAATCTTCCTTCCTTTCTCTCCTTGATGCCGGAGTCTTAGTTGGGATTTCTATCACTGTGAAGAGACACCAGGATTACAATTTTTATAAAGGAAAACCTTTATTGGGGTGGCTCCCTTACAGTTCAGAGATTCAGTTCATCATCATCATGGAGGACATGGTGGCATGCTGGCAGACATGGTGTTGGAGAAGTAACTGAGAGTCCTACATCTTGCAGGCAACAGGAAGTCCTCTGAGTATGACGCTGAACTGAAACATGAGCATATATGAGACCTCAAAGCCTGTCTTCACAGTAACACACTTCTATCAACAATGCCACACCTACTCCAACAAAGCCACACCTCCCAATAGTGCCACTCCCATTGGGGGCCATTTTCTTTCAGACCACCACAGACAGCTTCTGTTTCTGGCTTTGAGCCTCACAAGGCTTCCATCCTCTACTCTCTTGTGCACCCATGGAGCACAGAACCATAGGGGCCCTGGGAAGTCCCTAACTACTGGCACCACAACTCAGCTCTTGGAGGTCAGCTAATTATTGCTACTGAGATCCCTGTCTCTGTGAACACTATGGTGCCTTCCATTTGTCCCCCCACAATATCCAAAAGTTTATTAGTCCAAAAATGTACCTCCCCGAAATGTGTTCTTTTAAAATAAGTGAAACTCTCCTTGTATTTGATAACTTATATGAATTTGAAATAGAAAAGTCTCATGGAATTTTCTTGGATAAAAATGTGTTTGAAACTGATAGTTTCACATTTTAGCACCCTAGAAATATACTTTCAAATATATTTTCTGTCATCCTAATAATTTACTTTCCTTGGTAAATTGTCTCAAGCTCATAGATGAGCCAAGATGGTCGATACCTCATTTCTCTTTAAGCAGCTTAACAAGTTGTTTTATTAGCATCTTCCTAAAGTCATGTTTCCCTTTTATTTCTAATTTTATTTATCATTATGTTATGGTGTATGTGTGCATCCCTGTGTCACGGTGTGCATATGGAGGTCATAGGACAACTTTCAGGAGTTGGTTCTCTTATTCCACAATGTGGGTTCCAGGAATGGAACTCAAGTGTCTGTACACATGTGCCTTTATGGGCTGCTGAGCCATCTCACAGACCCCCAATATTATTTAAGTGTATGTGTGTGTACATGCTTCTAAAGGGCCTTGTGGAGAGGTCTGGTTTTTTTTTAATCACTGAAAATGTCACATTCTCCCCCAAATCATCAATGCTTCGCTTGTTCACCCCCATTCTCTTCTTGATCCCGCCTGACCAATCTTGTCATCTATTTCATGCAATGTATCAGAGAAAAATAAGAGGTTTGGGGAAGTTTTCTCTGTAAACAGCATGCTTTGGGGGAAGCATAGGAACCAGTTAATGTCTATCCATAAACACCCGTCCTGTGATTACAACAAAGGTCACAGTTGTAAACAGTTTACAGTCAATCCCTGATCAAGTCATTGAAACGAAGGTATTCTGAGCTCTCCTAATGCCTCTGTGCTCACTGCCCTCCTCCATCACTGGCAGGAAAGAGCCTTTTAACTGGCCACTTGTTCACAAATGTTTCTAATTCAGCTAAACATCTTGATAGGAAATATCATAAATTACATGTATAGGCCTGTCAGTACAATTTTCAACAGCAGTAACATGAGTTCAGTTGGAAATAAAATGAAAACTTCAGACCAATTTCCAGACTTGCTACCTTGAATTTTAATCCAAAGCACATTAATGTCAACAAAGAAGAAAGCCTGGGCATTCTTGGATTAAAACCATAAACTAAGAAATATACTTAAGACGCATTAAGCCTATTTTTTACCCTCTTCTGGGAGTTTGCAAAATATCCTGGAAAGCAGGAATGTTCCAGTAGATGGAAAGCCTTTCTCAAGACCTAGTAACACTGTTGGAGTAAATACCCACTATATTACTTACATTCGTATGTGGCTTCCTTTAAAGGGCTCTGGGAGAGTTCCCACAGCAGACAATAAGAAAGTGGCCACCAGCACACAGTGCTTCATGATAGATGCTGGCTACTCAAGGAGACAGAAAGAGAGAAATGAAGAAAGACGTAAATTTGAATTTCTCTCTTTTGGTGTAGGTCCAGGCATATGGGGTCACCTCCTGCTCATGCTCACAGCAAGTCAATCCCCATTTCAAGAGACTAACCCTATATGTAGGCAGTGAAGCTAACTGCAGTAGATCTTCTGAGGTTTTACTTATGTTTTAGAAGTTTTTAGAGGGACAGGAGGCAAATCCATAGTTTCTTCTTACTTTTCTCTCAGAGATACATATCTTAGAAGTCTTCCTTTTAAGTGGGTACTATTAAACCAAAAGTCCAAGATTACACAAGCTGAGACAAGCTGCCTTGGAAGACAGAACACTGCATACTGACTTCAGGAGCTAGTCCCGTGAGTCCTGCATTTGTGTGAACAAACTTGGCATGTGCAATAAGCTTTGAATCCCTCTTCCAGATAATGAAAGAAACTGATTTAATGTTAATGACATGCTTGTTGCAAGTTACAATTAAAAATCCTTCCACAAGTAGTTCATTGTTTTCCATGTGATAATTGAGAGAACTGGAACTTACCTTTAAAATATCTGTCACTCCCTGCATTATCCCACGTGTGTGACGTTCTGGAAAAGCAAAGCAATAGGAAAAGACAACTCATCCATCATGGCCAGAAGTGGGGTAAGGGGAAGGCTGACTACCAAAGCACAGGGGAGCATCTGGAGATGACAGACTTTTCTAGATCCTGACTGTGGTGGTGGTCAGGTGACTGAACATGTGTGCCTAAATTCTTAGAGCTATAAACCTACATAATGATACCTCGGTGCCTCTAATGTTTAAGAATATCTATGGGAGCTGGGCGGTGGTGGTGTACACCTTTAATCCCAGCACTCGGGAGGCAGAGCCAGGTGGATCTCTGTGAGTTCGAGGCCAGCCTGGTCTACAGAGCAAGTTCCAGGACAGGCACCAAAACTACACAGGAAAACCCTGTATCAAAAAACAAAACCAGAGTGCCTGGGGTTATAGTCAGAGAGGTAACTGCCCCTGGGTCCCACTGCTGGACACAGGCCATCCCAGGAGGACTTGCCCAACTTGTCCCCAGTTTCCGGACAATTGGTGGGCCCTGCAGGAAGGCTCCCCTTTTCCAAGACTGCAGGCAGACACTGCAGTCTCCACACCCTGCCCCCACACCCATTTGCCCGAGACCCCAGCCACTTCCTGAGACTCAGAGACCAACCCCCAGCTCCCATATGGACCAGAGGTATGTTTGAGCACTGCATGTGTTCCTGGTGCCTGAGGAGGCTGGAAGAGTGTGTTTGAGCCTCAGTATGGTGGCTGGGACTTAAACCCTCATCCTCCACAACAGAAGCTAGTGCTCTTAACTGCTGATCCAACTCTAAAACCCACTTTTTCTTGGTTTGTTTTTGGAGATAGTGTCTTACTGTGAGGCTCTGGATGTCCTGGACTCAGTAGACAAGGAGGCCTCAAACTCACAGACATCTACCTACCTCTCCCTTCTGAGTGCTGGGATCAAAGGCATGGGCCACCATGTCCTACTTCTGACTTGCATGTTTAAAGTGCTTACTGTACAGCGGTCCTGTGTTAGCAATGAGGATGAACACTATACAACAAATCAAACCTCACATTGCTTATATCTCCCTGGGTAAACAGACAGCAAGCAAAATGAAACACACCCAGCTTAGATGGAGACCCCATGGTCAGAAGGGCTGAAGATAGTCAAATCAGCTGCAGCCCACAATGACACCAGTGCTGTGATCCTTCAGTATTGTCATAGCCATGATCATGGGGCTCAAGATAATTCTAGAATGGGAGAAGGTAAAGGGATGAGGGACTACTGGGAAGGCACCAACCCAAACCTCCACCTCCACCGTGCAGGAGCAGCAGATGACAAAGTTGGAGAAACTTACCCTTCAGCTACAGATTATAACATATGAGCTAATTGAACTGTATGAAATCCTGGCCATTTATACTGACAAGGATTTGCAGAACAGGCTGAATTCTTTTGAGATGCTGAAAAAGGAGCATAAGCAGATGATGTTGGACTTGCAGAAATTGCCCATGGAGATCAGTGATGGTGTGAACAAGGTCAAACAGCTGATTGAGGAGAATGTATCCTACAGTTACCTACACAGCCAGGCCCTCCAAGATTGTACTCAGCTGAAGGAGAATGTACATGTGTTGAGACTGAAAAACAGACTGCTGTGGGAGGAGCAGATTGAACTGCAGGAGTCCTGTGAGGAGCTGAAGAGGTGCTTGATGGAAGCCTATGAGATGATCTTTGACCCCTCTGCTGAGCAGCAGCAGGACCAAGAGCACCTGGATGAAAGACCGAAGGATCTGCTGAAGCAGAAGGAACTGGTCACCCAGCAAGAGGACTTGGCAGACAAGCTCCAACATCACTTCAATGTCTCTGAGATGAGGTCAGAAATTCTCCAGTCTGTTTGAACAGACCACAGCTCAAGATGAGAGCCTCCTTCAGACTGAGCAGCTGCAGCAGGAGCACTAAGTCTCACAGCAGATCTTCAGAGAACTGAGGAGGCCAAAGAAGCCACAGATGCCTTGAACCCATGACATTCTATACTCTCAGATCAAGGCTTCCTCCTCAGAAGACACTCCTTTAGAGCTGTGAACTCGCCAGTGAGGAAAATACCAGCTGTCTTCCAGGTGATCCAGGCACAATCACATCTATTGGTCTGCTGACTTAGTCCTCCTAAAGAAAAGAAAGTTTCAAAAATGAGCTTAAGACACAGAAAACCTGATCCAAGAATTACTGAGAACCCTGACATTCAACAGCAAGTGGCCCCTGTGAAGTGTACTACAACATGGAGGGAAGAGATGTATGCAGTGAGCAAGACTATTTCTGTCAGTTTAATATTGATGGCTTTGACAAGCTGACTGAGTTCTCACCCCTCCATATGTGGTATGAAATCTTTCATGGAAGACTGGGTTGATGTCAAGCTTTTCCAGACAGACCACACCCAAAAGCATATTTCCTTCTCCAGTTGAGTGTTGAAGCTGACTCCATGTCATGCACCAGTGTTGCTGAAGAGAATGCACCAAAAGATCTCCACATTCCATCATTCTTTATGCTAGTCTTTTTTTTTTTTTCCTATTTAAAGTGAGTGAGTATTCTTTAGTTTCACACTCTGGCCTGAAGTGCCTGATCCGGAGAAAGGATTTACAGAAGACATCTGAGTCATCTTTGAGGTTCTTGGGCACTCAGATGCTGCCCGTGGAATTGTTGGGTCTCCAGCTAGCACAGAAGTGTCTGGAAGATTCACATAGTGACCAAGACATTGCAGGATCAGCAGTGTGTGATAATTTATCAAAAGCTTCCCAAGGGGCACAAGGTTTGCTCTAGGAAGTATCTCACTTTTAGTGTTAGTGAGGGCTTGACCTACAAAGCCTAAAGGAGCCATGGCTATACTAGTTTTGAAAAGGCCTTTTACATTTGCTGACTGCCTTCCTGGTCTAGCCACAGTCTGTAGGTCTGTGCTGCTATATGTGCAGAAAGAGAATGCTTTTGACCTTAATATTTTTGTATGGTTTTTGGTTGGGTTTTGTTTGCTTTGGTTTTTTGGGTGTTCTTTGTTATGGTTTGAGCTTTCGCTATTTATTTGTTCTTTCTTTTGTTCTTGTTGTTGTTTTGATATTTGCTAAGGATATTCACTGTTTATGTTAACTGATCTCTTTAAGCCCCTATTGAGTAAAATAACTGTATTTTTATTAATAATAAAGTGATTTAGTACTTTTCTATCTTAGAACCAAAAAAAAGAATATCTGTGGGGGAAAAATCATTTGTTGCATAATTCTAGTACAGAAATAAGACTAGAAACAATTACCCAATTAGGAAAATAGATTTTCCAAACATATTTCAAACACCATTTGCACACAAACATTGCAAGAAACAAGTTTCAGCATAAGGAGAAAAGGCTAGACCACTGCAGAGCATCCTCATGACAACAGTCCAGTAAGAAGGGGCCAACCTCATTGTATATGGATGTGGCAATATAAAAATTTTTTATTCAACTTACATTGTAGGGCTGGTAAGGTAGTTTAATCAGTCCATCAACAGGATCTGAGCCAGCTTCCCAGAAACACGTCTTTAAAAAAAAAAAAAAATGTGGTAGCACAGGCTTGAGAGGTGGTTCCTAGGGCTCCTGTCCAGCCAACCTAGTCTGTTAGGTGAGTTCATAAAAGAGAGAGAGACAGAGAGAGGGCTGACTTTAAAAAAAACAAGTGAATAATGCCTAAGAAGCAAGATCTAAGGCAATCTGGTAGCCCACACACACACACATGTATGCCCACACATATGTACGTATCTGCAACACTTGCACATACATACTAAATACACCAAAATCAAGCCTGCTTTTTCTTCACTTGTGAAAAGTAATAGTGTTTTAGTCTAGGCTAGCAGTTGGCACACTCTTAGTATAAAGTGCTAGGAAAATATTTCAAATACCTCCAAAGCAGCCATAGAAAATAGGGAGTATGGCTGCACCCGAGCAAAACTTTATCTGAACTGAAATCCATTGAAACAGAACTTCACATAATTCTCAGGGGTCACCAAATATTCTTTTCCATTTTTTGCAGCCAGTTAGCCATTTTTAGCTTGAATGCAGTGAGCTGGAAATGGCATGGGGACCACAGTTTATCCACCTCTACTGTAGGGTCTTGGCAAACAATTAGGAACATCGTTCAAGTATGAATTTCTCCTGTCTTACAGAGTCCTTCCTGCTGAAGTTGTCCATTCCTGAAGCCACAGAACGGAGCCCACATCGACTCAGGTTGCCTGGGCTACAGTATTGCTGGAGAAAGAATGTGAGGAACCTCTGAAAATACACAGAAAACAAAAATCTGCCCCCACTAAAGGGAAGCAGAAAAAAGGTAGATCCATGCATATACCTCATTACTAAGGTTTTTCCGGTTTCTAGAGCAAAATGCACGAGGAAATCTTGCCCCTGAAAGCCCCATTTTGTTCCTTTTGTTGATGTCATTGTTGGTACAATGAAGTCCAATATGAGCATTCTTTTTGTATTTAGACTGGCCAAAATTTGTGGATATTGGTTTTTATATTTTTAGATACATAAAGCCTCTTGGGCTTTCTTCGCCCTGACTTGGCAATGCCAGGAAGGGTATGCCTTTATCTCAAACAGATTTCTGTGATGGCAACACTTCCAGCTGCACAAGCGAGGTAACATCCATACCCAAATTAACTCGGAAGTCAACACATCGTGTTCGCTTATTACATTCACTGCATCAGTTATCTACAAATGAAATACAGCTGCATTTTCAGTGGCCCCAAAACCCAAGCCATGCTCAATGATCTTGCAAGGTAGGCCAGAGAGCAGAAGTGATCACTGACAACAAACAGGAAACCTGATCCTCCTGAGCACAGAGCGTGGCCCAGCTGAAATTCCCTGCTTTTGTAGGCAGTGGGCAGCATGTTTTAAAAGAATCTAATCGAGTATTTATCCCAAACACGAGAAGCAGTACATTCGATTTATTTACTAAATAGAAATTGGGTAAATCTGGCATCCGAACCAGAGTTGCCACTGGTCCTACAGCCCAAGGTCACTGGAGTCACCCTGATGTGTGTGTGTTGGGGGGGGGGGGGGGCCGCGGAACCAAGGCAGGAGACACAAGCCAGTTTTTCCAGCCCTGCAAGGAAGGCCAAGCCTGGTGTTCTGATAGTCTCTCTAATCTTTTCAACATTTCTTTCTACAAAATGGGGTGGCAGAACCATATGCTCCCAGTTTCCCTGAAAGTTTTTGTGCTTTTTTTTTTTTTTCTCAAAGAGACAGGGCTGGAAGAACTGAAGTAAAGTCAGATTTGGGAATTGTCTCCATATTTCTACTGGCTGAAGGAATTTCCAAGAATCTCCCCCATTGCCAGTATATATTTTATAGGCACTGGGTGAACACCTGTTTTCAATCGCACCTTCAGATCAGATGAGCCCTCTAAGGAGTGGCCTAGGAGCATAGGCCTGGCTCAGAGCAAAGGAAAAATGGCCTACCCATGGCTGTCTTTTCTGTTTGCTTTGTAAATGATTTCTGAGCCATGTGTGGGCAAAGGCCTGTCCCAGCTCTGGCTTACATCATGTGTGTGGAACTCAAGTCTCTCCATGGAATGCCATGGAGAAGGGGGGGACATTTGTGTAAGCCTCAGGTCAGCTGAGCCCTTCCTCACTGCAAATGGATTTGGGCTCATAAACTATGGGAGGTTAGTTTCAAGCCCTCAGAGTAGACCTCACTGAGCAGACTCCAGGTGACATGAAAGGCAGATGCAGGGCATCTGGAGACTGGCCTTGTAGCCCTTTCCAGATGGCTGGACCCAGAATCTAGGGTTTGGGAGGTGGATATCCAGGGCAGCTGGATCGTGAAGAAGTAGCCTGAGCAGGCTTCACCTAACAGCAGCCACGTGTGATGTATCTGCTCCCAAAGTCACTCACAGAACAACAAAAACCTTTGATCTCTGGTGATAGATGGGATTGTCATTAAGGGGTCCTCTAGCCAACTCTCTTAGAGCTAAGCTCCTCGGCACATGCTGAGAAACTACTTAGCCACCAAGTCCTTTAAGACTGGAAGATACAGTTAAGATACCTACCTCCCAAGGGGTAGGGAAACCTTACCTTGGCTACTTAGTTTGTCTGTGCCTGTGAACAAGCCAATTATACAATCTCCACATGGATGCTGGAGAAGTTCCAGAGAGTCCTGGTGACCAGCTGGAGCTGGGCTTTCTTATGCCAACTGAATCCCAGCAAAGCTGGACTTGCTGTCTTCACATAGCACACCCCTTCCCCATCCTCAGTTTCCTCCTGCCCAACCCTGTACTTGACCAGCCCTGCTCCCCACATCGAAACTTGGCTTCACACCCTCAGTTCAGTGCTGCGTTGGGAAGACTCAGATGAAACCATTCAGAGCATGTCTGAGAAAAGCTGCCTGGGATACATGTGGTGAACCAAGAGAACACAAGAAACCTCAGTACAAGCCCAAGTAGCTTTGGTCTTCAACCAAAGGTGAGCAGAGACACTGTGGGGATAACAGTTTTTTACAAGTCCTACTGTGTCATTTTTCAGATATGACAAAACACAATCAGGGACCAAAGTTAGGAATTAGGACAGGAAAGTATGTTAGTACTAAAATTTTCTGACCAAGGTCCCCATTAGCACACCCAAGCTTCGGCGACCCAAAAGAAAGGTATCCAGTCGATTAATGGCAGTGCAGGACAGGTAAGGGAGGAGGTGGCTGGTGCCTAATGATGCACAATCTGAGGTGACAGCTATGTGGCTTCTGTCATCGCCCTTTCTACTTACCACCCATCCTCCACTGAGGAAGATGGGGTACATGGCAACATGGATGATTACTCTGCCCACTAACACTAGATGTCTGTATGAGCCTCACACAGAGTCCTCTAGATGTGATTGTATTTCACTCTGCAAATAAAACTCTCCAGCCTAGAAGCCTCAGTCAATCCAAGGGCCTCAGTGAAGTCCATGACCTGGTTTGCATATCCACCCGTTTTAAAGGGTTGATTAATGGTGGCTAAGCATCCATGAGATTTATATTCCTGGACACAAAAGCTTTTGTACATGAAACACCAGTTTTTTCTTCCTGTTATCATGAGGTCAGGCCATTTAATACCACCCAATTTCAAAAACTAACATCATCATTGAACTGTTTCTCTCTCTCTCTCTCTCTCTCTCTCTCTCTCTCTCTCTCTCTCACACACACACACACACACACACACACACACACACACACACACACACTCCTGTCATTGTTGATCTGCCCATCTGCCCTTTACAAGCCAAAAACAACAAGATCAAAAAGTCTTAAGTGGCACAGATGTCAAGTAGTCCCCCTGGACTCCCACTTAACCTCTTCCAGAGGTCTGGCTAGATCCTGACAAGGAACTGATTTGGTGAGGAGAGCAGCAGGTTTCATTGGTAAACACTGTCCTAGCCTCCTTATAAATCTCCAGCACTAAGGACAGTGCAAGGACTTTACACAGTTACCATCTGCTCCTGGAGAAACACGCACAACTGCTTTTCAAAGGCAGCTTTGACTGCTTCGCTAATTGAGGCCATTTATTGCCCAATGCAATAAAATTTGATGTTGCAAACTCAAAGTACTGTTGTTGTTTTTCCTTAGACCTTCCTCTGTTCTTATTCTGAAAAGGTTTATCCCAACCAAATCAGGTGTGTGAAATACCTAAGCATCAGTTAAATCGGGGCCTTTTATCTATCTGACAGAGATGTATGGGGGAATTTTAAGAGCTAATGATTACAAATAGGCAGGGAATTAGCATGAAGGAATTTTTCTGTATCTTGCCTCTTAAACACAGTCTGCATCACTAATTTGTCATATAGACTGAGGCCATGCTAGTGTGGCCTACAGCCCTAATACAGCAGGCAACGTTGAAGCCCTCAAAGCCATCTTCCTGACTTGCAGCTCTTTCTACAACTGAAGGAATATTATCCAAGTTGTATGTACACAATAAGATGAAATCATGGACATTTTCTGTGGGTGCTTGTTTGGAACAAGCTTACCAAACATTTATAGTAACTGGAACAATCAAGTTGTATCCTATAATCAGATAACTTTTGACTTTAGTTGAGTGGTCACTTAGCAAAGGAGAAACTATGTTTGCAAATCAAACATGGAATGTGACGTTGCAGCAGCTCAATTTCCAGTTTCTATGGTCACTAAACAGCCCTCAGAGGTTCAAGCGACTTTCTTTCCTTTAAAATATACTAAAAAGCAGTTACCTTCCAGGTGACTTTGGAGTCATTCTTTATCAAAAGCATTTGATGGTCATTAATTATGTGTTTTTCACAAAGTCTAGGCTGTTTCAAACCTTGTTCTCTGAATAAGAGGATCACACTCAAGCACACAGCCAGTCTGTAGTGGGTTTTATTGTATTTCACTTCAACTTTTCCCCAAAGTCAAGGAACTCGGGTTGCATATGAGCTGACAGGCATCTTACAAGGGAGCGTCAATTGGAGATGATAGACAGTAGGGGTTGTGACTTTCAAAGATGCAAGCAGCCATGCTTGAAGGGGCAGAGTCCAGTGGTGTGTCTGTTTTCGTTTACTTGTGTGTGAATGCTTTGGTCCCAGGGCTGTTATGGGGCTTGACATCTCCTGGGGTGCTCCAAAAAGCCATAGCAACACAAAAATGTGCCAAATGACACCTTAATCATAACCAGGAGGTGCGGTGTTGTGTGGCTAGCCACTGTAGGCACCTCATTCCCAACACCCAGTCTGCAGTCTGTAGTCTGCCTCTGCCGTTGTGTGCAGAAAGCTGGTTCTTTGAGCTGCCTGATGGCAGGAAGGGAGCCACAAAGATGGAGGTTCCATGTGCAATGTAAGATGATGATCTGTGGCTTGTTCAGAGACCTGCAAAGGGCCTCCGATCCTGTATTCTGTCCTAGTTGGTCATTTTCTGCGGAATGGCTCATGGAACATCATTGGCACAGCATCTCCCCCTCTGTGCCTTTGATCTCTCTCAACCCCCACCCCATCAATTGCTCTCTCCTCCTCCTAACTTCCACTTGCTCACAACTCATGTTCCAAGGCCTCAGACCAACACCTACATCCTCCAAGAGCTTTCTTAGCATTATCCAGATGTGCTCCTGAGAGTCCCTTTCTCCTGGGAGATGTATAGTTAAACTTGACCAGTTTCCAGTTCCTTAACCAAGGCTGGCGTGAAGTTCCCTTTGTTCTGTATGTGAGCTTCGGGCAACTTACAGACTCTGACTGCCTGTGCCCTACATTCAGTCTCTCTCTGATGTGCCTCACTGGAGCCAGGACGTAAAACGCAGTCTAGTTTGCAATCTTTGCAGGCATTGCTAAAGCTTTAATGCTTCCTGAGGAGTAAAGGCCTGGAGAATTCAGCCCTGCATTGTCTCCTGATCACATGGCAACAATCTTCCCTCTTCCTCATGCCCCCTCCCCACCTCTCTTCTCCAGTCCCCTCCCCTCCTCTCCTCTCCTGGCTAACCCTCCACAATAAATCAATTTCTTGCTTTATCCTAAATAAGGAACTTTAGTCAAGATGCTGATATCTCAGTTTTCATTCCAAATAATATATCAGGAACTTAGTTTGGGAAACTATCACAACACTTACTGTAAATAAAAATTCCCCTAAAGACAGGAATTTTCTTAAAATGTGTTGCCTTCCAAATTAATATGTCTCCAAGTTCCCATGTTGCATGCCTGCATGCTGGTGATTCTTGAATACTATATATATATATATATATATATGCTTTATATCTGAGCTTTCTATATGTAATTATTCTTCTCTTACTTGGATAATTTGTAAGCCACATGCCATGTCTTCCTTTTTATTACTTTTTTGTTTTTGTTTGTTTGTTTCTTTCTTTCTGATTTTTCAAGACAAGGTTTCTCTGTATAGCCCTGGCTTTCCTGAAACTCCTCTGTAGCCCAGGCTGGCCTCAAACTCAGAGCTGCCTGCCTCTGCCTTCCAAGTGCTGGGATTGAAGGTGTGCACCATCTCTGCCTGGCTGACATGATTTACCCAAGTAGAATGTCTGAGAGTTTCTGGAACTATGTCAGAAAGAATGCTGAATGAAAATTCAATGTTCTTTCAGGTCTCATGCAGCTGTGCTTTGCCTAAGTATCCAGGAGAGTTGTCTTAATGTGGCATTCAGAGAACTGAGCTCAACACCACTCCTGTAATCACAATCCAGGTCCATAATCTAGTCCAGGTGTGCCTGGAAAAAGTCAACCTGCCTACAAACACACTTTTACATAATCTATTTTTTTCTGATCATTTCAGCCTGTGTATTTGTATAATATTTCTCCACAAAGCCTAATATGTGTCTTTTATTTCTTTAAATAAAGTAAAAAATTATATTTGATGTGCTATATATAGCAGTATCTGAAGTCTTGGTGGATCCATTTCTACCATGTATAGTTTCAGTTGGTCCTTACTCAGAACTTTTCTCCTGACAGCCAATGGGTCAATCCTTGAGTCCTACAACCTGGCAGGGGAGAACTAACCCCTGAGAGTTGTTCTCTGACCTCCACATGTGTTCTCTCTCTCTCTCTCTCTCTCTCTCTCTCTCTCTCTCTCTCTCTCTCTCTCTCTCTCTCTGTCTCTCTCTCTGTCTCTCTCTCTCTCTCTCTCTCTCTCTCTCTCTCTCTCTCTCTCTCTCTCTCTCTCTCTCACACACACACACACACACACACACACACACACACACACAGGCTGTTCTTCAGAGGACCCAGGTTTAATTCTCAAAGGATACATGGAGACTCACAACTGTCTGTATCTCCAATTCCAGGGGATCCAACACCTCTTCTGGCTTCCAAAGACACCAGGCATGCATGTGGTGAGCAGACATACATGCAGGCAAAATGCCCATACATGTAAAAGAAAAAATAAATAAAATTGAAGATCTTCAGACAAAGACTTAGAAACTTTCTACCAGAAGAAGTTCTGAAGATTTCAAGCAGAAGGAAATGCAATGCTGGGTACCAAATAGATTTAGGAAGAATGGAAAATAAAGACCAGAGCTAAAACATGAGCGAAATTAAATAGATAAGAACTACATTTAATACAAATGATGAAGGCTTGTGGATCAACAATAATATATTATGGAATTCAAGGGTAGAAAAAAATAAGTAAATGCTTTCTGGGATTCTTTTTTTGTTTGAAAAGGATATACTGAGTTTTTTAGACTGTGATAAGTCACCACAGATATGCTAATTTCATAATTAATCATTGAAGAAGTAGAAATAGAGTCTTGTAGAAAACATCAAAAGAATCAGCCCATAAATTAAAATTTGATCATACAGTAAAAGGTAATTTATATAAATGCAAACATATCCATATGCAACAAATGTGAGCAATAAAAGCTCCAATAAAAAGACAAAAAAATGGCAGATGAGCTTTAAAAGTTGGTGACATAACCTAATTTCTTTCTTACCCATTACATGATCAAAAGAATCTCACTATAAATATTTTGTTTATCATTTTAGCTCCACCATCATAGAGTAAGAAATATAAGCTGACTATCCTGAAACACCAAAAATAAACGAAAGTGGAAACTCCCTCACCTCCCTCAGATGAGCTCTTCAGAGTATGGTCTTAGGGCCGGTACGGCCACTTTGATGGCTCTTACTGTTGCAAATGTCCTCTGGCCAATATGTCAACAGCTCAGATGACAAGCATGATGGTTAATCTTGATTAGCAACTTGATGAGATGTAGAATCGCCATGGAAATAAATCTCTGCATGTATCTGTGAGGAATTATTGAGATGAGGTTAATGGAATTGGAAAGACCCAGCTAAAATGTGGACAGTACCCCCACAGCCTAGATCATGGGCTGACTACAACAAGAACTCAGCAGAGTAGAAGCATGCATCTCTTTCTGCTTCCTGACTGCTGATACAGTATAACCCAACACCTCCCATTCTTGCAGCCATGCCTTCCCTGCTGTGATGGACTGTGTGCCCTGGAACTGTGAGCCAAAATCAACCCTTGCTTCTTTATGCTGCTTCTTGTCGGGTGTTAAGCACAGCAGCAAGAAAAGTAACGAAGACTAGCCAGGAGGTGGTGGTGGCGGCGGCAGTGGCGGCTCACGCCTTTAATCCCAGCACTTGGCAGAGGCAGGTGGATCTTTGTAAGTTTGAGGCCAGCCTGGGCTACCAAGTGAGATCCAGGAAAGGTGCAAAGCTACAGAGAAACCCTGTCTTGAAAAATAAAAAAAAAAATTAAAAAATTTAAAAAACAAAGACAAGTGACTGTGTGTGAATTAGAAAGCCATAGGGGAAAGAAGAGGGATAGAGAGTAGAGGAGGAGGAGTGAGAGCAGGCAGACCATCCTCACACACCAACATAATCCCCTGCATAAAACATAAACACCAAACTTAGTCATCTAAGTTACCCATAGTATGGTTCAGCTTAGCTCTCACACTCCTCCCTCCTATTCATCCCTCCAAAGCCATCTGTTCACTGGGTCCCAGATGCATTATCTTTCCTCCTGTTCATTCTCATATCCCCCCCCTCTCTCCCTGCCTAAATCCCTCCAAAGGCATTACAAAGTCTAACCAGAGCCCACCTCCTCCTCATAGGCTCTCCAATCACATCATGATGATGTTGACCTTTTGTTGATAGATCCAGAAAGATAAAAGCTGGACCAAGACGTCTAGTTCTGTGAAGAGGGAAAACACAGAGGGAGGAAGGTAGGGAGGGAGGGAAGGAGGAAGGGAAGGAAGGATGGAGGAAGGAAGGAAGGAAGGAAGGAAGGAAGGAAGGAAGGAAGGAAGGAAGAGAAAACCCAACAAGGTTAGATTTCCATGTGTGTCTTCCTCCTCAACCTGGCTGTCCATTTTTTCTTCCATCGGTTTTCCCCATGAACTACACACTGCAATGTTTCCTTTGTCTAAAATGCAGATATTCTTATTTCCTTTCTGGATACTTACCCTGTACCCCTATTCTCCAAATCTCTGATCTCTAGTCCCCTGACCAGGCTAAAATCTGATTTCCCTGGTCCAATGTTAACAGTGTACCCAGAACCACAAATGTGGTTCCCACATGGCTCATAAGGTGCCACCAAATATTATGGGGGGGGGGGGGGAAATCCACATGCTTTTGAAAGCCCTGCCTTAGCAACTAGACACACACTCTGTAAGGATACTTCTTATAGCCCCTAGAGATTCTAGACAATAAAATGATAATGATGCTGATATTACTAGCAGAATATAAAACATTTATTGTGCTCTTATTATGACCCAGATTCCATGTCAAGAGGTTTACAAGTGTTACCCATTTAATTTCCACAGCAATCCCCTGCAGTAGTATTATATCCCCATTTTATAATGAGGTTAGACAATAGAAGCCCAAGAGAAAACTTTAGTAAGGTATCTAGTTAATAAACTTGGTTAGTGAAATAAAAAGGAGATAATCTCTAGTTTTCTTTCAGGCTCTGGAAATAATCTGTGCAGCCCCTTAACTTTTTTAACCTTCCTTTTGTTCATTAACTTTTAAAAAAGTCATCAGAATGCAGAAGTACATTTATTAATCTCACTTAAAGTATTCAAATTCTCTCAAATAAGAAGCTTCATAAGCCTCAAAATGCAAGAAAATATGTCAATAGATGCCTAAGTTTCCTTTAAAATCTTTAATATGTAGCTTAAGGCTCTAATGAGGAAGAGCATTTGCTTGCTATGGAACATAAAGAAGGCTTATTTATAAGAATGTACATTCCCTTTCTATCTCATAATCATCAGAATGACAGAGTGTTAGAGAGAACATTGTAAAAGCACATGGCCCTTCATCAGGGTGACTCCCTCTGGTAAGCATAGCCAAGGACCTCTACCTGACAAGAAAGCCACGACTTTCAATGCTGAGGATGCAGTACCATCTATGGAGTTAGATAACTCCTTCCCAAGAAAGGACTAGATTGTCTGCCTACCTTCAGCACCCAGATCTTTGGCAAGTCTCAGCCTTCTATACTTCAGTAGGGGGAAAAACATTCTTTTGGCTCAGCATGATGGACCTGGGATACCCTGAAAGTAACCAATCAGATGAAATCAGCAGTCCTGACCATCACAGCCATACAGTGAGGACACTGGCCTATCCACTTGATGGTGATTGTATAGCATTCTTTGTTACTGCTGGCAATGGCTACTGTTCACATATGATTTCATTTACGATGAACTTTTTTCCAGGTACTTCTAGAGATAATGTCAGTAAATCCTGGAAAATCTTATGAACAAGTTATTATTAAAGTTAGAAAGATCAGCAAAGCACTTCCAGAATTAAAGTTGAATAGTGATTCAGGAGATACATGGTCCCAGGCTGCCTCACTGTACTGGGGCACTCTCTCCTTCCAGAATATAAGATGAGCATATCTAATGTTCGAGTTGCACCAGAGACATGGAATCATATCTGGGGGTGGGGTGAGCTCAGATCTGACCCAGAATATAAATGTATTTGTCTTCATACTCAGGAGAAGGGGGTAAACATGAGAAAATACAAAGAAATAATGCCAAGAAAATTTCAGGTAGATCTTTTTCTCTAAGACCCACCCATTCAAACCTCAACTCAGGTTACTAGTAAATGAAGTCAAAATCCATTTTCAGATATAGCTTCATCAATGAACTAGCGTATACAGTTAGGGGCAGGACTTGAAAGTAAGTACACTACACTCAGGTCTCTCCCTCGTGCCTGAAGGTCTACCAGATACTTCGATCATTTGCACGGTGCGTAGAACCATCGCCGCACTTCATGAGGCATCACAGTGGCCACAGAGTCACCCACAGGATCCCGTGACCATGGCATCACTCGTTTCTATAGCTTCTATTTCCTAACTACAAAAAATAAATGGTAATATCTATTTCTTAAGGGTTTTTTTTATGTGTATAAGCACAGGGTCATCCTGGGCAGGAAAATATCCTATCGTTCTGTATTCAAAAGAAGGGAGGGAAAATTAGCATTTGGGACAATAAGCTGTTCTAGTTATTAAAAAGCTGTTATCTTGTCATTGCTGGGACCAGAATCCAAGTCTGTGCCGGGGTGAACACCACACTTCTTCCCCCAGGCTTCACTGCCTCCAGAGCTTCTGCGGAAGATGGATGAGTCACATCAGCTAGCAAAAAGACTTCTCACAGATTTCCAGAGGAAAAGAAGTCATTCTGCACATGCAGAATCCACCTTTCTGTCAACTTGTTCTTCAAATAGCTTACCCCAACCATACCGTCATTGAAAATCAAGAGCTGTTTGTCTTGAGTATGAAGGGCAACCTGATGCTAGCAAGTTTAAAATGTGATGTACATAACAAGGACATGACGGACAGAAGTCCTAAAGAATGTTCCGGAAAAGTAGCAAAATACCATGGATGGTTTCTATAATGAAGCTACCCAGGAATGGGGATTGGGCAAGCCAGCAGAGGTACGAAAGAAACAAAACAGCCAGGATCATAAAAAGAAAAGGAAGAGAAGAGGAGGGGGAGGGGAGAGGAGGGGGAGGGGAGAGGGGAGAGGAGGGAAGAGAAGGGAAGGAGAAAAGAGAAAGGAAAAAAGGAGAAAAGAAAAGAGTTTGGCCTAGTCCCTATAAGTGACATCACCTGGAAGGAACATTCCAGATTAGAAAGTAGCTCGGATTGTTTTTTGCTTTCCTGTGTCACCTCTGAAGGCAGCACAAGCCCAAAGATGGTATTTCACGGGGTTTCCCTGAACTTCTGCTGCTCAGTTTACGCAAGCTTCTCGCTGTCATGTCTACTGCCATCCAGTTTGGCTTCGTCATTAGTCATAGTAGCCGTGAGCACCATCCTTCATGACTGAGCACTTGGAGACCCAGCTTCTATAACACCAGCTTAGACTATATTAGAGCAGGTGAACACCTTATCTGCAGGAAAACATATCAGGAGAGAATGTCTGTTATCTGCAATTCATTGTTGTTGTGTTGTTGCTTCAAATTGCTGTGACTTTCCAGGGAGCTCTGTGTGCTCTTTGTTTATGAAGAGCTGGAGACAGCACACTAAGCCAAGTGCTCTACCTACCACAGAACTACAACTCCAGCTAAACACACATATCTTAGAGTGTCGTGTGCATGTGTGCATGTAGCATAGCTCTTAAAAGGTCTTACTAATAAAACAAACCTGGAGCCAAGTATTAGGGTGAATGCTGAAACATCAGAGAAGCAGAACAAGCCACAGCCACCTCACCTCACCAATTCCCCAGGTGATCCTGTTTCCTCAGACTGGAAGCCTCTGGGTCCTCATTCAAATGGATCTCAGCTGAACTGCTGCTAAAAGCCTAAAAGCTTAACCAGCCTCTAGGTTCCTGGTCCTCACACCTTACATACCTTTCTGCTTCTTGCCATCACTTCCTGGGATTAAAGGTGTGTGCCACCACTGCCTAACCTCTACCTTTAATATTGTGGCTATTCTGTTCTCTGACCCCAAAATAAGTTTATTGGGGTGCACAATAGATCAACCACGTGTACAGGTACAAACATCTGTTCGTGCATGAGGCCAGAGGTGTGATTCGGGTGTCCTCCTCAGTGTCTCTCCACCTTAGGCAGGGTCCCTTCCCTCAACCTCCAGCTCACCAATTGGCTGAACCAGCTGGCCAATGAACCCCTAGGATCTGCCTTTCCTTGCCTTCTCATGCTGAGTTACAATCACTATCTTGGTTTCTTTTTCTGTGGTTATGATAAGAAACACCCTGACAAAAGCAGGGAGGTCCTAAGGGCAGGAGCTTGAGAGAATTAGTCCTATAACAGTCAGGAGGAGAAAACAGTGAATGAATGCATACAGGCAAGGTTCAATGATGTCCACATTCAGGGTGAGTCTTCCCACCTAACTACTCTCCCAAGACAATCGAAGGCCTGCCCACAGACCAACCTCATCTAGAAAATTGCTCCTGAGGCCTCCTTTCTAGATGATTCTACACTGTGTCAAGTTGACAGTCCAGAGGCACACTGCCATGTTTGGCTTTTACATAAGCACTAGGGTTCTGGATTCAGATTCTCATAGCTTAAGCAGCAAATACTCTAACCACTGATCCATCTCTTCAACCCTAGAAGGATATCACTTTCTGCCACATAAATATCAATTATCTGGGCTTGTATGAAACACAGAACTAAAAGGCAACTTTCTAATCTCTCTCCCTAAAGCTAAATTATATTAGATACAAAAATAGGACAAGACAGCAACGCAGTAATAATTACTACTTCAAAAGCAAAATCTTGACCAGATACCTAAGAAAATAAGATTTCGGAATTAAATCACATAATTCAATCAAAGGCCAGCAATCAGTCAACAAAAGCTGACATTTCTATCTGTGAACAGGCCTTGGTACAAGGAAATACAACTGGATTTGAGACTAGGAGACTGCAGAGCTGTCACAGTCCCCTGCATCCATGCCACAAACCCTTAACTGTCCGCATGATTGCATCCCAAGCTCCGTTCCCAGAAATTCAATGGCTTCCCAGAGCAAGCTTTCTAGAAGTTTTCTGTATCCGCTACTTGTCCCATTGCTAAGGCAAAGTATCAAACCAAAGCAACCTGAGAAAGGAAGGGTTCTTTCAACACACAGTTCCAAGGAATACTCCCCACTGTGGAGAGGTCATAACAGCAGGTACTCAAGCTATTCACACTCATCCACAGTCAGGAAGCAGGGCATCAGTGCTGGCGCTCAGTTCCTCTTCTTTTACTCAGTCCAGGATTACAACCCGCAGAATGGTGCTACTCACATTTAGGGTGGGTCTTTTTATCTCAATTAAACTCACCTAGATAACCTCTCACAGGCATGCTCGGAGGCTAACCTAATCTAGAAGATCCCTCACAAACATGCTCGGAGGCTTGTCACCTAGCTGATGCTACAGCAGTGGTCCTCAGCCTTCCTAATGCTGTGACCCTTTAACACAGTTCTTCATGTGGTGATGACTCCCAACCACAAAATTATTTGCATTGCTACTTTATAACTGTAATTTTGCTACTTCTGTGAATCATAATGTAAATATCTGATATGCAAGATATCTGAGATGCAACTCCTGTGAAAGGGTCGGTCAATCCCGAAGGGGTCATGACCCACAGGTTAAGAACCACTGTTCTAGCTCATGTCAAGTTGACAATCAAGATTAACTGTCTTAGTTAATATCGCCTGCCCATCCTACTTGCTTCCCTAACTAATTCTTAGCTAAGAGTTCTTCCTAAAGAGCTAGCAATCTGTACTCCTCAGAACAGAGTAACTTAAGAGTGTTTCCCAAGTCAAATGGCTCCATACAAAACCATCATTTACTCTAAAAGAGGTAACTAATCAAAGTCCAGGCACACTCCTTCCTGTTCCCCATTCCTCTCCTCTCGTGCTTCTCATATAATCCTGGGGAGATGTAATCCATGACTTTCATAAATGCTGACATTAACACACACAAACACCTTTCCTTTAGGACTATATAGTCGAAGAAAAAAGAAAATGTAAAAATGTTCTTACTTCAACCTGAATATTGCATTTGCCTAACTCATACAAGGACAGTTGAATCTCCCAACGCATCTGGGTTCTGAGTGTCAGTCACCATGTACTGTACAACAAGTTACACATATGGTTTATTCAACTCCAGAATATGCATCCTTATCTTCTAACTGAAGTCTAGCACATTAGTAGACTGCCTAGGGCCTCCTCAGGAGCTAGAAAAAAAGTCATCCTAAGTGAGGTAACCCAGATGGAAAGACAAACTCCCACTCATAAGTGGATATTAGCTGTAAAATAAAGGATAACCATGCTACAATCCACAGACTCAGAGAGGCTAGGTAACAAGGAGGGGACAGCCAGATCTCCCTGGGAAGAGAAAACAGAGATTTTGTGAGTGGAGGTGGGCGTGGGACCATGAGCAGTCAGGTTGGGGGAGGGGCAGTGTAGGAAGAGCCCTGAAAGAAACTATTGGAAGCAGGGGGGGGGGGGGTGGGGGGGCGAATCTCCCAGGAATCTACAAGGATGACCCCAGCTAAGATTCCTAGAAATAACAGATATGTAACCTGAACTGGCCATCTCCTGTGACCAGATTAGTGTCTAGTCCAATTGTCATCAGGGAGGCTTCATCCAGCAACTGGTGGAAACAGATGCAGACCCACAGCCAAACATTGTGTGGAGTTTAGAGAATCTTGCAGAAGAGGGGGAGAAAGGATTGTAGGAGCAGAGGGATCAAGGACACCACAAGAAAGCTCACAGAATCTACTATCCTGGGCTCTTAGGGGCTCACAGAGGCTGAACCAACAACCAGGGAGCCTGCATGGGACTGACCTAGGCACTTTGCATATATGTTACAGTTGTGTAGCTTGGTCCTCTTGTGGGACTCCTAAACAACAGAAATGGGGGCTGTCTTAAGCTCCTTTACTGGCTTTTGAGACCCTACCACTCATAGTGGGTCACCTTGCCCAATCTTAATATATGGGGAGGTGCTTAGTCTTACGGCAACTTGATATACCATGTTCTGTTGACATCCATGAGAGGCCTGCCTCTCCTAAACAAGAAGGAGGAGGAGTGGATGGGGGCGGGATAAAGAGGAGTGAAAGGAGACTAGGAGAAGAGGAGGGAGTGGAAACTGCAGCCAGGATGTAAAATAAATAAATAAATTTACAAGTTTATTTTTAAAAAACTAAGAGATGATTTGAACTTATGGATATGTTCATTTACTAGAGAGAAATTGCCTTTTTCTGGAAGTCAATCACACTGTGGCATAAACAATCCCAAATTAGCATAATCTGATCAGGGTTTAAGATTAGAAAAAACTAAACTTTAGTGTTTGCTCAGCTGGGCCTGTCTAAATTTTGCCTCACCCTTATTCGTACAATGACTCCATCCCAGACATCCAAGGCTTCACACCAAAAATTACTATTTGCTGGAGTTTCATAAATCTTTTAAAAATCTCTGCTCGTTTCTTTATCAGAAAATGAAATAAGCAAATTCCTTGAGAGAGAAAAAAAGTCAGTCTCAAATGCTCAACTCATGACTCAGAGCAATTGTACCCAAGGAGTGGCCTTATTGTGTCTCTAGAGTCCCCTTATAAACTGGCAGGGCCATTAATTAAAATATCTTTTCAGGTTACTACCTGCCTTGGGGGGCAGGTTGATCTAAAGCAGTCATTACCAGATGGCCTTCACCACTGAATTATTTTAAAATTAAATCTATCATATCCTTTTAGTCACAATTTGTATAAGTTTATATTCACAGGCTCTGTTCTTTCACTAAATACTCACACTTTAACCCACTCAAATTTGACTTTCACCTCAATAATCTATAATAACAACAATAATAATAACAATGGCTAAAGTCAGCAATGGCTTCTGTCTGGTTAAGCCAGAATGATGTTTCTTATTCCTCTTCTGTCTCTGGCATCTCGGCATCATTTGTCATATCTGCCTTCCTCTCCTGAGACATTCTCTTTCCCTTGTGTCCATATTATAATTTTTTCCTCTTGCTGGTTCATCCTCCTCTGTCAAGAAAATTAATGTTTTATTACTCAGTGGTTGAAATACAGCCCTGTCTCTTTCACACTCTGTGTTCTCTTAGGTGATCCCATTCAGCCAAGAGAAATAACTTATTTATATTTGAAAATAATTCATATATTTTATGTGCAACTCAGACTCATCCTCTCAGCTCTAGATCCATAAATCCAAATAATGCTGGAAACTTCCTCCTGAATATCATAAAAGACACCAGAAAATGAGAGAGTCAGAAGTCATACTGGTAATTAGCCACAATTAGAGAGAAGCAGCTAGAATGGTCATCAATAAAAGGACAAATGATGATAAATGCTGGGTAGGATATGAAAAAAGAAACTCCTATGCCTTGTTTGTAGGAATATGTATTAGTATAACTATGATGAGGTCAGTAGACGAGTGAACAAATTTAAAAAAAAAAATGTGTGTGTGTGTGTGTGTATTTAATTCAGCCCTAAAAATGAGTTGAAACTCTGTCATTTAGGATAACTTGGATGACCCTGAAGAACCTATTAAGCAAAATAAGCCAGGCACAGACAAACACCACAAGTCCACACTCCTGTGAAGAGGCTAAAGATGCTGATATATTATCAAAAATGAATAGAACATAGAGGAAGTATGAAGGAAGGCTAAAAGATGGAATCAACATTGACAATTCCTAGTGTTCTGCAGCACCTCAAGGTGGCTAGTCTATGACGATGCAGATTTCAAGTGAACTAGAAGAGTGAGTTGACTCTTAAGGAATGATGACCATTTGAGGATCAAAATGCTAATTCTTTTGATATGATCCATAAATGCTATATAGATGTGTTGAATAATCACAATATATCCATTAAGTGTGTACAATTATTATAAAACAATTCAAAATTTTAAAGTGGAAAAAAAGACGTGAGGACCAGGAACTAGGCCTGTTAAGCTTTTAGGCTTTTGAGCAGCAGTTCAGCTGAGATTCATTCTGGATGAGGACTCAGAGGCTTCCAGTCTGAGGAAACAGGATCAGCTGAGGAATTGGCAAGGTGAGGAAGCTGTGGCTTGTTCTATTTCTCTGATCTTCCAGCGTTCACCCCAATACCTGGCTCCAGGTTTGTTTTTATTAATAAGACCTTTTAAGATTCATGCTACAGTATAACTTAACGTGTTCCATATTCAAATTTTTCTAAACATCCTTTGTGGTTTTTTCTGTTGTTTTTCTCCTGAAAAGTACATGTCAAGAATAGCAAAGTGTCCTTGGTTGTCATTGTCTTTTAGAATATCACAACACACAAGCAAGCGTGCGCGTGCACGTGTGCGCGCGCGCGCACACACACACACACACACACACACACACACGGGGGAGGGGGGTCTCACATGATTGACAATTTAGAGAGCTATAAAGCAGAGGTCTTGATGAGTGTCCTACATTCTGGATTTTTCATATTGTTTCCTTCTAATTAGATTCACATTAAGCATATTTTTTTAAATTGTATTCTTATCAAAGGCCACAGGCAAGCAATAGTGGAAAGCTGATTATTCAAATCTCATTAATTTTCTAGTAAGCTGTTATCTTTGCTACTTCTTTGTTGCTGTGATAAAAACACCTTAACAAGAGCAACCTAAGTGGGTGGGGGTTTCCTCTGGTTCATAGTTTAGGGTTAAGTCTATTGTAGGAAGGCAATCAGCAAAAAAAAAAAAAAAAAAAAAGATTGCTTTTACCAGTTCACTTTCTCCTTTTTTTACAATCCAGGGTCCCTTACAAGAGAATGATGCCACCCACAGTGGGCAAGCCTTTTCACCTCAGTTAACTTAATCAAGATAATCCCAAAAGGCATGTCCAAAGGCCTGTCTCCCAGGTGAATCTAAGTGTCATCAAGTTGACAATTGAGATTAACTGTCATCACTCCGTCCTTGTCACCTTGACACCCAAACACATCCTTTAATAACCTTCTACCCCTTGTCCTCCTAAGTCTCAAATTCATCTAATAATGCAAGATGCATCCAAACTTCCAAAGTCCCCATAGTTTTTAACAATTCCAACAGTTTAAAGTTGAGACAGGAGAGATGGATCAGTGCACAAGATCACTCATTGCTCTTGCAGAGGACCCAAGTTTAGTACCACTATCCACATGGCAGCTCACAACCATCTATAACTCCAGTTCCAGGGTACCCAGTGTTATTTTCTGGCCTCCATGGATGCTCACACACACATGCATGCATTTACACACATGTATGCATGCACACACACACACACACACACACACACACACATACATAAAACAAATATTGGTGAAATTATTAAGGCCACTCCACGTAGTTAAAAGGGAGGTTTATTTTGTGGGGTAACATACAAATGAAGGGATAGGTTGTTGGGTCTGGCAAAGGTATGGTGCAGTCTGGCGGTGTTCTCTGGAGAACTCTGCTTGGTCTACCTCCTGCGTCCAGCATCCCAGAACCAAGAAAGAGAGACCTCCTCTCAATCCTGGGTCTTCCGCTTCCTTCCTCCGCCCCGCCTTGTGGGCGTGACCATTACCGAAGCCTCAATGGGGGTTGGAACTTCCAGGCCAATGCTGGGATGGCTATCCACTACATCTCCCCCTTTTGTCTAAATAAGAAAGTTCTAACCTAATACAAGACTATATACAAAGAGATGGTTATCAAATATTGTCCAGGAGTAATGAGGGATAATGACCTAGATAAGTTGGAATTACAATAAGTGCAAACAATATCAAGCAAAAAACACATAGTGAAATCCAGGAAAGTCTATATATAAACACTTACGAAAATTTCATTCCAGGTCTGCAAAGAATTGTGTTCTTCATCAAGGATTTTGATGGGGATTACATTGAATGTGTAGATTACTTTTGGTAAGATTGCCATTTTTGGGTTGGGAATTTAGCTCAGTGGTAGAGCGCTTGCCTAGCAAGTGCAAGGTCCTGGGTTCGATCCTCAACTCAATAAATAAATAAATTAAATAAATAAATGATTGCCATTTTTACTATGTTAATCCTACCTATCCATGAGCATGGGCGATCTTTCCATTTTCTGATATATTCTTCAATTTCTTTCTTCAGAGATTTAAAATTCTTGTCATACTGGTCTTTTACTTGCTTAGAGTTACCCCAAAGAATTTTACATTATTTGTGGCTATTGTAAAGGGTGATGTTTCTCTGATTTCTTTCTCAGCCTGTTTATCATTTGTATATAGGAGAGCTACTGAAATTTTTTTAGTTAATCTTGTATCCTGCCCACATTACTGGAGGTGTTTATCAGCTATAGGAGGTCTCTGGTAGAATTTTGGGGTCAGTTATGTATACTATCATATTGTCTGCAAATAGCAAAAATTTTGCACAGCCTTGATGTAGGGGAAGGGGCTTGGACCTCCCTCAACTGAATGTGCCAGGCTTTGTTGACTCCCCATGGGAGGCCTTACCTTGTCAGAGGAGGAAATGAGGGGTGGATTGGGGAGGAAGGCTGGGGGGGGGGAGAGGGGGATCTGCCATTGGTATGTAAAATGAATTTTTAAAATTCTTAATTTAAAAAAAGAAAAAAGTTCTAACAAAGTAATAATGGAATCAAAAGGGGGTACTTTCCCTCAACTCTCTTCCCCCTCCACTCCCAGAAGTAACTAATGTGAAAACATGAAGCATACACTCTCATCCTTCTGATAATCCATAGATGTTTTTCACATGAATTGAATCGTATTGGAACTTGCTTTTTTTTTTCCTTTACTGTTGTTTTCATTAAACAATGCCTTCTAGATTTTTCTCCTTCTGCCTAGAGAACCATTTCTATCTTTCCATCTCTGTCTTGAAATCCAAAGGTCACATGTCTCACAATGGAAGCACTTGAGTTCAATATTTGACGTATGTAAGTTTCTTTTGCATATGCTTCCATTCACATATGTGGTCCCAACATGAGCGTTTCCATATAATAAATCTCTTGCAATGGTTTTTATATCTAAATAGCTCCACCCAAGTTGAACTCCAAAAAGGATATGTACCAACTGACAACTAAGTAAATGTGTGTGTTTCCCCTTTCCTGCCAACTGCTGCCCTCTGATGCATGGATGGTGGGTACCTGACAGCTGCTTCTGATGTATGGATGGATGGTGGTACCTGACGGCTGCTTCTGATGTATGGATGGATGGTGGGTACCTGACGGCTGCTTCTGATTTACCTCTCCTGAGCTGTTGTTTTCTTTCTCACTGGTCTGTCAGAGTTCTGCAGGCCAACTCACTGCATTACATAAAGAACCCTCTTGGGACTGTCAAGCTTCCTCTGGATGGGATGAACATCTGTATCCACTGAGAATTCCTGTCTCCATGTTTCATGGTTTTCAATGTTTTTCTACTCAACTTGCTACAATTTAAATACAAATGTGTCTAACAGTGTATACATGTTACTCTTACAACTAGTCACAGTCCTAAACTCCTTGTATTACATTCTAATAAATTCCAGTTGATAGTTCAGGGTTTCTTGCTGTACAATTAGCTAGTTTATTAGCAGCTGCAGTTTTCTCTTGTCCTTGTTATTTCTTTTTCACCAATTGCCTTGGCTACGACATCCAAAAACTAGTCACTCCTTGTCTCATTCTTGATGGGATTGGAAACACTATCTTTTCCATTTTATATGTGCATGTGGTCTGCATTATGTATGTATATGTTCATGTGTGTGTAGACAGACATACATGTGTGTGGATGCATGCAGAGATCTGAAGCTGATATTGGGTGTGTTAATCCTTCTTCATTTTATTTATTGAGACAAGGTCTCTCACTAAACCCAGCTAGTATTGCTAGGCAGCTTGCATTGGGGATCCTCTGCCTCTGCCTCTGCCTCTGCCTCCCAAGCACTGAGATTACAGGAGTCAGTCCTGGTGGGCTTTTATATGGGTTCTGAGGATTTGAACTCTGATTCTCCTACTTGCATGTTGAGCACTTTACCCACTGAGGCATCCCCTGCCCCTAGAAAAAAATTAACTCGTTATTAAGTATGAAACCAACCATAGGTCTCTTGTATATTCATTTTCCAACTCAAGAAAACTTATTTCTACTCCTACATTACTACGTACTAATTTTAATGGGAACAAGTGCTAGATCTGATCATAAGCTTAAGTTATATTTAATGAAACAATCTTGTGGTGGGAAACACAGTGAGGTTCGAGAGGTTTCCTAAGAGTGAAAACTTTATACCTTCCTTGTAAATGTTCACATCACCTTCTCACACGCAACACACATCACTGTAGAATAAACTTAAGAGACAAATCTGCCTAAATCATAAGTCAGAGGATAACAGTGGCAGAAATCATAGCTACCAGCCAGTTACATCCAACACTGTCACGGCTTGCACACTACATTTAGTGTCATATCAGAAGCATCAGGTCCGTTCTACGCCAAATCAGATCACTTCTCAGCAACTAGCTCCCAGCAGACTTGGATCAAAGTTTGAACTGGAAGAAATCCAAATGGATGGGATCATAGATTTTTTTTCATTTCTGTGATAGGATCATAAAACACCAGCAGAAAGATGGCACTAGTGTGCTGCTCCTAAGAGTCAAGGATTTGAAACAGCCTGAGGAAGAAAATGACCCTGAGCTAGCCCATTCTAAATTTTCCATAGTTGTCAAATGTAAATATAGTATGATGCATTAAATTTGCCCCATGCAGTATCTGGTGCATGGTTGTGACTTTTAAAATAATGTATTAAATAGGAGGGATTGCTAATGGTCTGCATGTTACTTTGAGAGTGAATGAAAGTGTACCAAAATTAGTGGTGGTGGTGGCTTTACCCTCCAAGTATACCAAAAGCTCTTAATTGTACACATTGGTTGAATTTTATAATATTTAAATTAAATCCTAATAAAGCTGTTATACACCAAAAAAATCATGTATTCCTTGTGTGAAATTCAAATGACTTGACTCCAGTTTAACTTGCCTTAATTTCTATCCAAGTCTTGCTCTTAGTTGCTATGTGACGTTAATATATATATTGGGGACCACTCCAAGCTGAATCACCTTGATGATAAATGAGTTATTTTCATGATTAATAGACTTGAAGCTCATAAAACGCTTAGCACATAGGAAACAATGCCTGATAGGTGAGCCCTAGGATCTAAATAATAATCACACCAGTGGGGTGGAGTATAGACAGGAATACTGGTCCACCAGTGGGGCTGGAGTATAGACAAGAGTACCAGTCACACCAGTGAGGCTGGAGTATAGACAGGAGTACTGGTCACACCAGTGGGGCTGGAGTATAGTGTGCTTGATAGGGAGTTACAAGACACATGTTTTCATTCCTGTGAGTGCTTGGAACTAGCTGTGACCATAAGTGAGTCCCTAAACCTTCCTGTTTCGATTTTCTTATCTATAAAATAAGGTTGAATTAAATGGCCTCTTTCTATTCTTAAGAATTTCTGATTCCATGACCCCCCTCCCCATTGCTTGAACTTTGAAGAACTATATGAAAATGTTGTCAATTCTCCTTAAGTAATTTTTTCCATAGAACAGTCAATGATTAATAACCCCTGAACACTGTCGAGAGTAAAGGTATGCTGAGTGGGGATTTTAGTAGCATTAGCTTTGAGGAATACAGGTGCAATTGGTCATACTTATTCTCAGACAACAGCCCATGTGGTTTCCTGGTTTCACCTCAAGCTATAAATCAAATCCTGGAGCCTGAGCTCAATCCAACACCCTGAATGTGAGTTACAGCATCTTCAACCTTAACACAATACACACTGTAGTATCCTGGTTGTCAGGGCACAGTGGTTTATGACGGTCAGAGGAATGAGTTGTATGGTTTCCAAATACATACTGCAATGTGCCTTTCAAATTAAACAAATACTTTCCTTGGATTTCATTTTAATTTAGCTGAGAATAAATTTTTTCCCCTCTACAAACCACTTAAAAGCTTCTGATTTTATAATGGTTATTGTTACTGCTGTCCAGTAGGCCAAAGAAGAAATAGTGAGCCCACTTACAATTGAAGAGTCATTTAAACCCATATGCATTTGATTTTCAAAACTATAAAATAACTTCCATATATTATGTCTCTAGAACAAGCCAAGTATGCATGAATGCATGTGTGTTCATCATACACACACACACACACACACACACACACACACACACACACACACACACGTATACACATCCAATGTCTCAAAAAAAAAAAAAAAAACTCCTATTATTGAAAAGTCCATGCTTTGGGTTTTAGCCTATTCATTTTGTTTTGTTTTACCCATGCACTGCTAACATTGGAAAGGAAACTATCGGTCTAATTCCCTTGTCTGATGAGGAAATTCAGGCCCAGAAGAGTTAGATGAATTCCCTAAGATCAAAAGGTAGCAAGACCATCTTCTCTCTGATGTACTTTATTCTGACCTCTTCTGGTCAACATTGTTAAAGTAGGGTGAAAATATTACAGGTAAAAATAACTTGGAATCCTCAAACCTCTGAGGAGCTACCTGCACAGAGAACTACAATAAACACAGGGTGGAAACAAGGACTAAGACAAGATCTTATACTTCAGGCAGGTAACTCTTATTAACTGAAGAACTGGGAAGCCTAGCCACCATCCATTTCACATCCACGGCAATCCCATGTCATGGACCAGAGGGCACTGTGTTACTAGGTATCAGTACTCATACAAGATAATTAGAAACAGATTTCCTGAGACATCATTGGACATCCCATTCCTGAAAGCCCTGACTACTGTTACAAGAGTTTCTCCTGACATCATTTATGTTACAGACATGTTTGCAGAATGCAAGAAAACATGGGATCTGCTCCCAGGCCTGCTGCTAACTCACTGGGGTTACCTGCTGGAATAAGCAACTAAATTCTAGCTCCCAGATTCATTGTCAGTGCAATGAGATCCTGATTACCAGGATCCAAAGTCTCCTCCTCACATTATAACATTCCATGATTCTCTTTAGAATACAGAATACTAAATCAACACAAAGCATCAGTAGTTTGGAGGGAACAGGAGAGAGAGCTGAGGAGGGCTAAGACTGGAACTAACCAACCCAAAATACCAAGACATGCACAAATGTTTCCAAGACACATCCCAGAAGTGAGGCCAACAACAAAAGAGTGTTCTCTACTTCTATTCTGGATAACCTTGTCTACTGACACAGATGTTCTTTTGGGAAAATAACCAATCCTGCTTCTCACCTCAGCACCTGCTCCAGCATGCTGAGCTACCATAGCATATCCATTCTCTGTAATTGGGATGTCAGGAGCTGTGTTCCCATAATTCTAATCACTGACTTAATAGGAGCACACCAATGCTAAGCAGTAGATTGACTATCTTGGATTAGAATGAAGACACAGTTTTGGAACAGGACTCTGCTGGACCACTTTCTGCTCTGCATTCCTATTCCAGGAAGCCATGGGATTTCTCAGCTCGCATGCTGAACACACCTGCAAGCCCTTGGCATCCAACTTCAAGCAAACAAAACCAAAGTGCCTTGTATCAATTGCTGATGAGTCAGCAAAAGGAAGACAGTCATACTAACTTAAAGACAAAGCACCTTGTTTTCTTATTGACCATGTTCAGGAAAGCCTGCTGGTAGGGGCCAATTTTATAAACATCATAATAAATTTCATCCTCAAAAAGTATGAATCATCATAGATATTAGTGTACTGACAACACCTCTTGCCATGGGGAAATGGAAAAACCATCACTCTACAAAGTGCCACACAAATGGCAAATGAATTCTTTGCTCCAGGATGTAAGGAAGAAGCAGAGGAACCAAACAAGCCTCAGTCATGAGATTCAAGAACCTAGGTCAATCACAGCCCCAGAAGAAGGATACCACAATTGTGAGGAAGCCACTTTATATCCCCAGGTAACTGGGCTCAGACAAACTTGGATTCCAGCCTGGATCCCCTCCCTGCTAGAGACCTGACTTTTTGTATTCACACTCTCTCTCTCTCTCTCTCTCTCTCTCTCTCTCTCTCTCTCTCTCTCTCTCTCTTCTCTCTCTCTCTCTGTGTGTGTGTGTGTGTGTGTGTGTGTGTGCGTGTGTGTCTATGTGTGTCTGTGTGTCTGTGTGTGTCTGTGTGTGTCTGTGTGTGTCTGTGTGTCTGTGTCTGTCTGTGTGTCTGTGTCTGTGTGTCTGTCTGTGTCTGTCTATCTGTGTCTGTCTGTTTGTGTCTGTTTGTGCGTGTGCATGTGTGTGCATCTATGTCTATGTCTGTGTGTGTTTCTGCTTTCAAGAAAACCTGAATGTGGACTGTGGAAGGAAAAAAAAGGGGCCAGGTTCTATGATTTCCAGTGCACTCCTCCCCACACTACTATCTTCTGATCCCGTATTCTTTTCTCAGTCAGGGGCTAGTAAATTACCTGCTTTGGAAGATGCATTAACTCTCCCAGGCCACTGAGGTACCATTTAACACTTTCTGGGATGATAAATCAGCCACTCTCCTTTCCCTGTTCAAACCTTGCACAGTCTTTACATGTCTCTAGCCGTGGAGAAGTAGGAAAGAGCCGGTGCCTCTGGATTAACAAGGGGGCAAATCCTGGCACTGGAGCCTCGAGGCACTGGCTCCCTTCTAGCTGTTTTCAGATGAAATGGAATCATGAACTGAGCTCATCTGTGAACCAGGAACTAACTGAAAATTACCCAGCATCCAAATGAAGCATGGGAAGATGCGATGGTTTCATGTTCCCAACTCAGTCACTCATTCATTCTTTCCTCCACGTCAGGACAGGTCGCATACTCAGTGAAAAATGAAAACGCTACAGTGGGCAGAGCAGAGTTCTGAAATTGAAAATACTTCCCAGTCTTCCCCTGACATGGAGTTTCGTATTTGCTACTTAACGCTTGACTCCCTCGGTACAGGGACACTGGCAGAGAGAGTTCAAACCCTTAGACAAAGGTTCAGCTTGCCACACGGGTACCTCTGACTGTCAGTCCCTCTGCCGCAAGCTTGCCCTTCCCCTTCCCACAGCCTGCTACCCCAATCCATGGTGATCTTTGGCCCCTTGCCACCTCTGCAACAGGCACAATGTGGGTGTGAGTCAAGAATGACAATCAGATCCACCAAGTCACCTGCAGAATGTCCTCTCAGGCCAGGGCAAGGATAGGACCTCCTCACCCGACTCTAGCATCTACAGGACCCAAGCAATCCCTTCCAGCCCTACTTAAGCAAAGAGCAACACTGCTCCTGTCTGTAAAAAGAAGATGGAAGACAGCAGGACAGAGGTAAGGGACTAGAGTTCCCAGGGAGGGGTGTAGAGGTAGGAGATAGAAGCAGGCAGCCAAGATCTCTTTCTAAGGAGATGGGCCATAGTGAGCCATGTCTCATCATCACACACACATCCATGTTCCCTCTAATTATATTTACAAATGTCAGTTCCAAGGTAAAATTTCTAAGAATTGTCCAGCTGTGAGGATAGAGCACGGAAGCCCCAACATATTCGCTATGCCTCAGATGCCAGGCCCATCTTCCCCCAGTGCTCAAAGCCCAGATTCTCCCACGTTCATGGGGGTTTGCCTATACTAGTCCCTCTGTCCTCTACAACATACTTTCCCACCTAGTTAACCTGTCAAATACCCCACAAACCCAGATTGGCATCACCTTTCCTGTGGATTGATTCCTTTGTGTTCTTCCCTGGTTACTAACCAAGCTACCCTTTGTGTTCCCATGTTGTCTTGGAAAAGTTTCTAATGTATTATTAAATTTTATCTGCATTTATTTATTTCTGTGTGTCTTTCCTATGCCCCTATAAAAAAGCAGAAGTAAGACAGTTTTTCATTGTCATATCTCCAACATGGACTGAGTCCTCATCTCTGAATCCTTTCTGGTCGTTATAAAACAGGGTATTATTGATGTGGCCACTGTTCACATTCCAGATTTCTGTCAACAGAAGCAATGAACTTAGAATTTCTTCTTCCAACTCCATAAGCCCTGGCAGGTCCTTTCCCCTGGACTAGCCTTCCTCCAAACTTACATGTAGACATCCTCTGACGTCTGCATCCAACTCCCACGTGATTCTCAGTCCAGGAAGCTATCCTGAAACACTTAGTCTCTGTTCTCACAAGCTTGGGACACCCCATGCTGAGAGTGCTGACCTTTAGGCATCCTGGCTACTAAAGGTGTCGTCACAGGGTGCCTGAGTCTCTATATACCACCCACAAGCCAAAACAGACTAGAAAGCCAAGGAAGATTAGGGCTGCCACAGTCAGCAACTAGAGAGGACAGAGCATCCATCCCAGCAACCTGTGTGAGTGCTGACCTAGAGTGGCTCTCTATACACCCTGCAGAACTGCATACAGCGACCTGGACTCGGGTCCTCCCCTCAGCCTGACTGCATTATAGCAACAATATTCTCTGGCACACAGGGAATCCCACCATCCTGAAAAAAAACTCTGTTTTCCACCTTCCTCTTAATGCACCTATGATGCTTCTTCCTTGGATTCTGGGCCTGAACAGTCACCAGGGGAATAGAGATACAGTCATAACATGAGTTAACCAAACCATCTCTTCTCTTGCCTGTCTCTCTTGTCCTTCCAACAAGATGCTGGAGAAGTTTTTTATTTCTCCCCATCTGACTGAACTCCCCCTACATTGCACCCTATTTATTATGGAAAACATTAAGCCTTTATTAGGGAATCAATTAAAGGAATAGCCTTTCTATAGCATGAAGGAAATGCATCAGATTTAGCTCTTGGTAAAGGACATGGAAACTGAGAAATTTCTCCTCCAGTACTGCCTTGGTTAAGTACATTGCTTTGCCAAGGACTAAAAACCTCTTTCTCCGAATGTTCAAACCTGACTTATAGCCTAGGCTGTCAAGATGGATTGGCATGTAAAGACATTTGCTGCCAAGCCTGGCTACCTGAGTTCAATCCCCAGGACCTACATGGTAGGAAGAGAGAACTGACTCCTGCAAGATGTCCCCTAACCTCCATGTGTGCCCTTATGACACACACCATGCCTGTGCATGATACACACACCAAATAAATAAATAAACAAACAAACAAACAATTAAATAGCAATTAATTTTTTTAACTATTGAAGCCCACCCTAAACCATGAAAGAGAATAAAAGACTCTGGCCAGACTACCAAGAGTCCTACTGTTGTCCCCCATAGGTGGGATCTGGGAAGACAGAATGAATATATGTCAGAGATGGAGAACAGTATCCAGCAACTAGCATGCATAGTAACTACTGGCACTCTCTTTCTCTTAACATCCATGCCATGACCTACAAATCTCTCTAGGGAAAATTGTAAGACACATAAGTTATGCTCAGAATCAGGCAAAATGAAAATATTATATATCTCATTATTTTAAAATATAATTTATATAAGTTTATGCCATCTACAACTCCCCAAATAACAGGAAAAAAATCATTTGAATTTGGTATTCTACCCGGTTCTTTTGTCTTCCAAGTTCATATCATTAAATATTGAACTAAAACATTCTCACTGTAATACTAGTCAATATCCTCATGAAAGCACACTACTAGCTAGGCATGTAGGGTTCATACTTTGGACATTTCTGATAACATTGTTACACATGTGATATCATTTAACATCCAAAAAGTTCGAGAACGGCAGTGGAGTAAGTGTTATAGCGATCTAGGGGGAAACATCAGTCCTAATCCTACATCTTAGCCACAGAGCAGTAAACAAGATTAGACATGTATGTAGTCAGCACTCACTGTTTGCATACTCCATGTTTGCAAACGCCTCCTCTCATTAAAATGTATTTGTGGCCACAAACTTGGGCACATTAGCAGCTGTGTTGGTTTCTTATTGCTATTACAAATACCTAAGAAAAGCAACTTAAAGGAAGAAATACTTATTTGACCATGCAGAGTTTCATCCATGGTTACTTGGCTCTGTGTTTAGGGAACTGTCACGAGGCACAAGATCAATTCTGAAGGGCATGGCACGGAAAAGCAGCTCACTCACAGCATCCAAGAAGCAGAGAGAGCAGAACCTGCCCTGAGAGGCTCCCTCCTTAGTGTGTGTCCATTCTGGGTTCCCAAGCTACTGGACAGTGGTCCCCACTTCCAGGGTGAGTCTTCCTCCTCAGTCGCTGTGCCAGTGGCAATCATCTCCTGGCATAGCCTTACAGACACACCCAGAGGTTGCTTTTCTAATCCTGGGGGCATCATTTCTCAATCTAATCCAGTCAACAATCAACATTAGTATTAATCATCCGGGGATCTTCAGATTGGTGACCATATAACTCATGCAGAGGACACATCCTCCTCAACTGACACCAAGCAAGGACACATGCCACTTTTTTCATTCAGCTTTTGTGCTAAAAACAAGTGACTTCCCATGGCTTATCTAGTGCCACGCTCTTCTGGTTTTCTGTGCCTTTGTTGAGGGTCCGACCGTTTAAACAGCCCCACCCCAGTACTGAAGTGCTAGCTAGAATTCTTAAGCATGAGGAGGCCAAAAGGTCTGTATATGCTTTATCAAGTGTTAGAAAAGCTTTTAGCAGGGAGAATGGGAGGAGGGATGAGAGGGGAATCTGTGGTTGGTATGTAAAATGAATAAAAAATATTTTTAAATAAAAAAGAAAAGAAAAGCTTTAGCTGGGCACAACTGGAATGTTATTGACAGTGAGTTCAATGCTAGTGGACCATTAATACATATTAAGGTATCTTTAAACTGAAACAAGATTGGTTGGTGAAGTGAGCAGCAAGTGCTGTTAACTATTGAACCACCTCTCCAGTCCTGAAACAATTCTTCAATATTTGCTGATTGAGTATGTCTGGAAATTTTATCAAATGTAATTACTGTAATAACAAGAATCAAGTGTACATACATGCATACGTATTTATATATAATGTGTACAAGAGCATGTATGCATAACAGGTAGTTGATAGTTACCTGACTACCCACATGACTATGACCAGCCTCAAAGACAAGGAAACTAGATTTTAATAATTCAGTTATTAAAACCTTATGACTGTCCATGTGTCAATCATAATAATAGTAATTTCTCAGATTATATTTTGCTGCACAAAACTACTCCCAGTGGACTAATCTTGTGAGCTCTATAGCTCAGAGTCTCTCACAGGGCACCGGAAGATGCCTGTCCTTATTCCATCACAATTGGATTGCTGCTATTTCCACCAAGAAACCAAGGACTGGATAAGGCAGAAACAATTATTCTGGTAGGAGGCAGGCTGTAAAGACTTATCTATGCCCCATTGCTCCCTGTGATGGGGAGTCAGTGGGAAAGCATGTAATGCAAAGACCAGATTTGAAAGACAAGGGTGTATGTGATGCTGAGGGAGAGTAAGGACATGTTAGAAATGTATTGCTGCTTCTTTAACTTCAATCATGGCCTGAGGCGATTGCTCCTCAGAAGAGGTGGGTGGTAAACTAAAGAAGTCACATTCTTTGGAAAACTCACTTGGAAACATGAATGTAAATGGATTCTCTGTTCATAAAGCTTGAGATAAAATGCCTCCAATGGCAGGTGATGGATGGGATATTACAGCATGGGTTTATGTTGTCAGGCTGCATCAATACAGCGCCAATCAGAAGAGATTAGTCTGACATCGTCAAGACCCTTGTCCAACAATTATAACTCAGAATTTAAAAGTGCTCTTCCATTCTATATCAACATTGCCACACAGTTGCACTGAAGAGAGAGCACATTGTATACAGAGAATAGTTTATGACATGTGAGTTTAAATATAACAATAGAAGCCTTTTAAGGTATCACCACATTCCAAGTAGAGAGCCCGTCACTCTGACCATATGAATGTGAACATCTTCTGAGGTATTAAAAACCTCAAGGAAAAGTTGCTAATTTTTAAAAGAATGCACCATTAGCTCGTGAAGTAGAAAAATGTCACCTTTCAACAACTTAATCCATGGATTCTTTAGAACATTCAATACTTTCATTTGTGTCTCTGGGCCTCCACTCTGCATCAAGTCAGAAAAACACGGACCTATGCCAACAGATGTTGAGTATCTCATCCTACAAAACTCCTCCATCTTCAGGGATTTAGAGGGTCAGCATTGACCACTGGAAGAGCAAATTCCGGTCAGTTGGCAACCCCAAAAAATAATCTCAAAGGAGGGACAAGAGTTCCCTTGACGGCCAATGTTGTGAGCAGAAAGTCAGCCCTAGGGTGTTCATCTGACCCAGTAATGCTCAGTTTAAAATCTACCTCTGGTTCTCATTTTCTCCCAGAACCACCTCATTGCTCTGAAAGGCCTATAATTCCAACCCCTGCTTCCATCTTTCTGCAACATGACATCTTTATTCCAGCCAAAGAGTGCTCATTATTTCCCCAAACACCCCAAGGCCTCCCCAACTCTCACAGTTGCTGTTCTCTCCACCTAGAGCTTCCTTCAGCCATTTATCTACATTGCCTCCTCTCTGTTGGGACTTAAGTCCTTCTCCTCCCTTGGTGACCCTCAGGCTCACACACTGGCATGAATACCTCACTCCTTTGCCTTTACTTCAAATCGTCTTATCAATGTCCATCACACTGAATTAAAATTCCCTGTGCTTCTCTGGGATCAATGTTTTCTCACCTTTAACCTCCAGCAGCAAGGAAGCACCATGCAGCCATTTAATCTAGAAACACTTTCAGGGTGTTAGAGAAAGGGGGCCGTTGCATTGGGGAGTGGAAAATGGGAGGGATTGAGGGAGGAAAGGAAAGGGTAAAATAATGAAATTATATTTTAAGCAAACTTAAGAGAAACTAAACTGAAAAAGCAAAACCATGAATCAAATTTTAAAAAATTACTACATTCAAAACAAAATGCATTCATCCATCTGAATGCCTTCAGACTGGTAGAATAAGTCCATTAACAAAAGACACTTAGTAGGAATGAATAAAGATCTTATAAAAAAAAACTTTAAAAATAAATAGAGGGTCTAATAAAAGATGTAATATCCTGAGATCTATTTTTAAAAATTCAGTGCACAGAATGAATGGATTAGAGGAAAAACAAGACTAGAAACAAGGGTACCAGTAAGCAGACTGCTAAAATACTCCAGGGAAGCCATGAAAAACAAAACTCCAAGGAAAATTAGGAGAGGTAATTAGTCGGGTTGCTAAATAATAAGATTTGGTGATCCTCTCCTTTTGTTCTGTAAAACCAGATATATAAATACTGCATGTTTTCCCTCACATGTGGAAGCTTAAAACATTGGCCTAAAAGAAAAGAATAGTGTCTATGAGGGACTAGAAGATTCAAGGAGCAGGGATGGAGGGAGATTAGGTAATGGGATCTGAAAGGCAGCTAGCTGGGAGGAGTATGTTTCAGGGCTCTGTGACACAACAGAGTGATCAACATTCCTCACAACCTACTGAATACACTTTATGAAGAACCAGAAGAGAGGAGCTCAAAGATAACAAATATCAAGAAACAATAAGGAAATGGAAATATTAATGACTCTGATGTTATACATTGTATACACATCGAATTATCACACAAAAGCACATAAATATATACAAATCAACTTAAAAGAAAATTAGCAAGCAAATAAACTTTGAAAAAATAAGACTCAATGATTTACATAAGTGTGAAAGAAAGTCAAAATTTATAGCCAAACTCTTGGCTTTAATCAATAATTGCATAGTAAGCCCATTCTGTTGTCTTATGTCTAAACAGTATGTATGATCTCTGACTGATGCATATAAGTTGGCTATTACCATTCTCTGATTCAAGTGCCTTTTTTTTTCTTTTTTCTGGAACACAGCAATGAAATTCTTTCCCCACTGTTCCTGGCAAAGCAAGTTCTCAGTGGGAATTAACATCTAACAGCCCACCAAACTCTAGAACCACGTTTAGTTGGCCATAGACCACAGCAGCCAATTAGGATTCAGATGTTGGAAGCTGAACTCTGAGATTTGAAGCCTGGATCTACCACTGGGGAACTTCGGACAAAATACTCAACATTTTGAGGCTTTATTTTCTTGGCTGTAAACAATGTTCATAGCGATACCTTATAAATCTGCTAAGTAAATTGGCATAGAGTGCTTAGTATAGTTCCCGACTCATAGAAAGTACATCCTAAGTGAGTTAGTTGTTGAAGATGGCGTTACATCAACCTAAAGATCACAAATGCTGTTTCCAGACCTCTATAAAACTCCCATTTCTAACTGTGTGGCATTTTCCTAGGAAGGACTGTTCTTTCTCTGGAGTTATGGACTTCCTACCTGCTCAAAGAAGGGGTGGTTAAAAAGATTCTTCCCTTTATAAACTGGTAAGAAGGGATCATTGTTTTGGCTTTTCAATTCCACACTTGCTAAATCAAAGTTAGATGCCTTGGTGAACCACCAAAACAAGTTTAAATTTTTATGGAATTTTTTAATCTGAGGATGAAGATGATGAAGATGTCATGGAGGAAAAGAACATCATTAAAACTCTGCTGTGGTGAAGAAATGACACCAGAGGACAACTTGAAGTCAGAGAAAGAGAAGAGTGAAGACTAGAGAGCTGGGAATGGGGAGGAGGAGGAGGGAGAAGGCAGGGGGGAGGAAATGAAAGAGGAGAGCACAAGTACAACAAATTGTGTGTGTGTGTGCGCGCGCACACGTGCACTTTTCTTTCAGTTCCACAGCATTCTGAAAACAGAATGTGATACAAAATACTTTAGAAATGTACTGTTGAGTGTGTGACAAACATGAGCATAATTTGTATAACTCTAACATAAAAGGAGAGTGAAGGATGAAGTGTTATAGGAATACAGTCTCTATATTTCACTGGAATTGAGTTTTTCTAAGTTTAAAGTAGATTTGGATAATTTAAGGTATACATAATAGGCTATGGAACAAATGGAAAAATCATTTTAGACTATACTCTAGAAGTTATTAAAGTTGAAATAGTAGATCAGGAAAATCCACTTAGTGGAACAGAAACAAGTGAAGTCGAGGGATGGGAATGTAGCTCAGAGGTCGAAAACTTGTCTAGCATGTACAATTTGGTTGATCCAATTGCTGGGAGGGAGGGGGGCGGGGAGGAAAAAATAATACATGAGACACATATAAAACTGCTGTGGATATCGCTCTGTGTAAATAAAGTTCTGATTGGCCAGTGGCCAGGCAGGAAGTATAGGCGGGACAAGAGAGAAGAGAATTCTGGGAAGTAGAAGGTTGGAGAGAGACACCGCCTAACGCCGCCATTAAAAGCAACATATAAAGACACTGGTAAGCCACAAGCCATGTGGCAAAGTATAGACTAACAGAAATGGGTTAATTTAAGATAGAAAAGGTAGATAACAAGCAGCCTGCCACGGCCATACAGTTTGTAAGCAATATAAGTTTCTGTGTGCTTTCTTGGTTGGGTCTGAGAGACTATGGGACTGGTGGGTGAGAGAGATTTGCCCTGACTGGGCCAGGCAGGAAAACTCTAACTACAAATGGCACCCAACGTGTTGGCAAGAGTTTCCACCTAAAACCTGAGAAAAAAAGATTCTAAAACGGAGCTAAAAACAGCTTCCTAGTTGTCTTTCTCAAGTTAGTGGCAGCCTGCTGGTTTGAACTACTATGGCGGGTTCCTGGCATGTGCGTCTGACCTGCAGTGTGTCGGGAATGAGGAATCTACAAGCGGCACTTTACTCTGCTGTGTGGTAGATTTAGCCTTTGCTAGTTTAAAAAAAAAAAAAAAAGGTTTCTTGTCTATGCACTGCTTTGATAGAACTGCTTCTAATAGTTGATGGTACACATGGCTCCAGACCCAGAGCTGGCGGTAAACTGTACTGCCGCCATTTTAGGAAGCTGAGGTGGGCGGAGCCAGCAGCCACAGTGGCGTTTCAGTCTTACAAAGATGGACATTACACAGAGAATATGGTTTGTCTTGTCTTTGGGATTTTTAACTGCAAAAAAAGATTTGATTGTAAAAACTGTTGAGTTAAACAAATATATAAATTTTAAAGGTAACTTGACTTCAAAATTTGGATATAAGGATATGATGCTTTGGAAAAGAGTATCTGATTTTGTTTCCACAGAAAGCCAGAGGCTATGGATTTGTTCCAGATTAAGACACATCAGGTTTGATCAGCCAAGACCACCTGAAAGGTCTCCGATGACGCCATGGCCCAGATGATCCAACATCCAAAATGGTTTCAAGGCAACTGGCTCAGAGGTTCACCCTAATGGACTACTCCATAATCCTAAAATTTTCTTTGTGACCCCATAAGATACAGCACCCCCCTCCAGCAGGAAGTAGTAAGAGAAACTACGCCCACATTCCCAAAATTATCAAGCTGGCTTTGGAGATGGAATTGGCTTACTCCTTCTCTAAACCCAGACATATTGCTAAAAAAAAAAAAAAAAAAGGTTAAGAGATTCTTGTGTCCCAAATCAGAAGAGCCCTCTGGTGTGGGACAGAGGAAAACCAATATTTTTCTTTAAAGCAGGTTGATTATAAATGCGATCTCTTTCTAAAGAAGAAAAGGGGATACAATATAAATATAATAGGATGAAAGGGTAGATTAAGGAAGGAACTTACTTCTAAAGAGCAACAACTCGTTTAAAGTGTTTTACATTGGTATAGATTTTAGTCTATTGATACAAACTTAAAGTTAATTTTGTTATACTGTGTGTATATTTCTACTCTTGTTTAAGGTATTATGTTTGTATAGCTCATTTTAAATTGAAATGGATAATTAAAAATAGATTGATAATTAGTCATCTATGATAATCATACCGTAGCCATGTTAGTTAAGTCTTCTAGATATACATAGAGATATTTCAGATAGATAGGTAATCTTCAAATACTTCAAAGACCTACAGAATATGGCATTTAAAATACTTTTAAAATTTATACTTTCTGGACAGTGAGACATGTCTGCTCCTGGCATCACCAATTTACTTCAGAGAGGAAGATGGGCATTGAAGACACTTCATATGGAGTTTATCTTCACCTTGGCAAAAATAGCCATTTGGGCAAGAAACTGTTCTTGCCTGGACTGCTTGATTGACTGGACATGCAGGACCCATGAAAAGGTGACCACTGAACTTTGCTTGACAAAATGGTCCTTCAGGTTCCTGCTTCACAGAGGAAACTGCCAGACATTCTACAGGACACTGAGAAAAGTGACCGAGAGACTCTAGCCCTGTGGGCTGAAGACAGATGCCCCAACTTTACAAAGGAACATTAGGTGACTGTCCAGGCTGCCAGCTGTCTCTGTCTACTCTTGCTTACATCCTTCTCCCGGTTCTCAGGTAATATTATATCCTTCTGAGGTCTTTGATGTGGTTGAAGACTAGATAGTTATAATTTCCTCAGTTATGATACAAGATAAGTTAGATATAAAACCGTAGACTCACAAATATAAGATAGATAGGATATCTTCTTTAATATTATAACTGTAATTCTTGCTAGATAATTGTTTTGTTATATGTAATTGTACTATGTAAAAGTTAAAACCTTCCTTTAAAAAAAAGAAAAGGGGAAGTGCTGTGGATATCGCTCTGTGTAAATAAAGTTCTGATTGGCCAGTGGCCAGGCAGGAAGTATAGGCGGGACAAGAGAGAAGAGAATTCTGAGAAGTAGAAGGTTGGAGAGAGACACCGCCTACCGCCACCATTAAAAGCAACACTGGTAAGCCACAAGCCATGTGGCAAAGTATAGACTAACAGAAATGGGTTAATTTAAGATAGAAAAGGTAGATAACAAGCAGCCTGCCACGGCCATACAGTTTGTAAGCAATATAAGTTTCTGTGTGCTTTCTTGGTTGGGTCTGAGAGACTATGGGACTGGTGGGTGAGAGAGATTTGCCCTGACTGGGCCAGGCAGGAAAACTCTAACTACATAAAACAAAATGCACACAGTTACAAGACTAACCATATTTGTAACAGCAAATGAAATTAGACTCAACAATGTTATCAAAATGTGAACATTATCACTGTGTTACCAATCAAGATATAATTGACTGGTATCTATAATCAATATCCTTTACATTCAAATGCACAGATGAAAGCAAGATGTTGGGGAAAGAAGTATCAGATAAACAGAAGCTCTGGGCACATTGGAATAAACACACCAATGTCAAAAGAGACGGAAAAAGACTACCCATAAAGAATATTTTATAATGATAAAGCTAATACAATAAGAAGATCTAAGTTAACATATGCACCAAAGAGAAACCCAAAACAACATTAACCAAAAATCAACACAAATGTAGAAATAGATAATTAAACTATAACACTTGGAAACTTCAATCCCACACTTTTGATAATAGCTGTAACAAATAGTCTGAAGAGCAACATGGAAACAGATAACCTGAAAAAGTCTACAAAGCTACTATACCCACAGCATCTCTAGGTGTCTCCAGAACCGTACACAGTATCAGAACACATGTATTGTCCTGTGAAGCTAGAATAAGCTCTCAGCCATGAGACAAGTCTCAATACACATGAAAAGACTGAAGACATACAATAGAATTGTCACAATAGAATTAAAAAACAACAGCATCAGATGCAAGACATTCACACGCAGGTCAAAACCAAACAACTCTCAACCAATCAATGAGCCAGAAACAGAATCGCTGGGAAGTTAAGAAAATATCTGAGATGAATGAGAGCAAAAACTCAACAGATGTGTTAGGTGTCAGATACCCATAGCTCTAATATATGGTGTTTTAAAAGATAAAGACCACAAATCAAATAGAGACTAGAGAAATCATACCTAGATCAAGGAAAATGAATGCACTAATAAGCAGTAGGTTAGGGATGGATAAGCAGTGGCTGGAGCTATCAACAATAGAAAATACTCAATACCACCAATTTCAGTTATTTTAAAAGAACAAAAAAATGGCCAAATTGATCAAGGAAGTGAATAAAGAGTTAAATTAGAGGCAAAACCAGGGGTTGGACAGGTGGCTCCACAGTCAAGACACTGGCTGCCCTTGCAGAGGACCAGGCAGGGTTCCGTTCCCAGCATCCACAAACGGTGACCACCAACTGTTAACTCCAGTTCCAGAGGATCTGATGCCCTCTTCTGGTCTCCACAGGCACTGCATATGCATAGTGCACAGATAGAAAAACAGGCAAAATAGCCATGTGCTTAAAATAAAAAGAAATTAATCTTAAAAACAAGAAGCAAAATTATTGCTGGCAGAAATGAAAAAGGAGCATAAGAAGATGCCATGATATCTCCCTGGAACTCCCATCTGGACCAGAGGTGAGTGCCTGAGGTTATAGTCAGAAGGGCAACTGCCCCTGGGTCCCACCCCTGGGCACCAGCCATCCCGGGAGGACCTGCCCAACTTGGCCCCAGTTTCCGGCCATTTGTCAGTCCCTGCGGAAAGGCTCCCCTTTTCCAAGACTGCAGGCAGACCCTGCAATCTCCACACCCTGCCCCCACACCCATTTGTCGGAGACCCCAGCCACATCCTGAGACTCAGAGAGCAGCCCCCAGCTCCCATCCACCCCAGATCTCCCATCTGGACCAGAAAGCCCCCAGTTACCATCCACCCTGGAACTCCCATCTGGACCAGAGCTTCCATCCTGTCCCAGAACTCCCATCTGGACAAGAGGAGCTCCCATCTGGACAAGATAAGGAGATCTCAGGGAATTCCTGAGACTCAGAGTCCAGCCCCCCAGCTCCTATCCAACCAGCACTCCCATCTGGCCCAGAGCTTCCATCTGGACCAGAGAGAGGCTCCCTAAACCTGTCAGCTCTGTCTGGACCAAGTACACTGATAAGACCAAGAACGAACACAAGAGGAGATGGGCAGATGTCAAGGCAGAAGTACATACAACAAAATAAAGAGCAATACAGCATCAGCAGAACCTAGCCCTTCTCCAACAGCTAGACCTGAACATCACGGAATGGAAGAAGAAGAAAAAAACAACCTTATAAGTAACATCAGGAAGAGGCTAGAGCCTTATATAGAAGAAATCAAAAATAAAGTGGAGGGACAGACAAACAAAAAATGGGAAGCACACTATAAAAAACTAGAGGAAAGGACAATTAAAGCAGAAGAAAACAATAAGTCCCTGAAAGAAAATCATGAAAAAGCAAGGGAAACAGTCCAAGAACTGAAGAGGGAAATAGAAAAAATGAAGAAGACACTAGCACAAGGAATGCTGGAAATAGAAAATCTGAGTAAATGAACAGGAACTTCAGAGGCAAGTGTAACCAACAGAATGCAAGAGATGGAAGAGAGGATCTCTGGTGTTGAAGATACAGTAGAAGAAATAGATTCATCAGTCAAAGAAAACACTAAAACCAACAAAGTCATGACCCAAAATGTCCAAGAAATTTGGGACACCATGAAAAGACCAAACCTTCAAATAATAGGGATAGAGGAAGGAGAAGAATACCAACTCAAAGGCACAGAAAATATATTTAACAAGATCATAGAAGAAAACTTTCCCAACTTAAAGAAGGAAATGCCTATGAAAATACAAGAAGCCCATAGAACACCAAACAGACTAGACCCGCCCCCAAAAAAAAGTCCCCTCGCCACATAATAATTAAACAACTAAATGTACAGAATAAAGAAAGAATATTAAGGGCAGCAAAGGAAAAAGGCCAAGTGACTTATAAAGGCAAACCCATCAGAATAACACCCGATTTCTCAATGGAGACTTTGAAAGCCAGAAGGAACTGGACAGATATAATGCAGACACTAAGAGACCATGGATGCCAGCCTAGACTAATATACCCAGCAAAACTTTCAATCATCATAGATGGAGTGAACAAGACCTTCCAAGACAAAACCAGATTTAAACAATACTTATCCACAAACCCAGCCTTACAGAAAGCACTAGAAGGAAAATTCCAACCTAAGGAAGGCAGATACACCCATGAAAACACAGGCAATAGATAACACCACAGCAGTAAACCCCAAAGAAGAGAAGTACACACACACTACCACCAAAAAATAAAAATAATAACAGGAATGAACAATCACTGGTCATTAATATCCCTTAATATCAATGGACTTAATTCACCTATAAAAAGACACAGACTAACAGAATGGATACAAAAACAGGACTCTGCTGCATACAAGAAACACACCTCAAATTCAAAGACAGACACCTCCTATATAAAAGGCTGGGAAAAGACTTTCCAATCAAATGGTCTTAAGAAGCAAGCTGGTATAGCCATCCTAATATCCAGCAAAATAGACTTCAAACTAAAATCAATCAAAAGAGATGATGAAGGACATTACATACTCATTGCAGGAAAGATCCACCAAGATGAAGTCTCAATTCTGAACATTTATGCCCCAAACACAAGGGCACCCACATATGTAAAAGAAACATTACTAAAGTTTAAATCACATATAAAACCCCACACATTAATAGTGGGAGACTTCAACACCCCACTTTCACCTCTGGACAGATGAGCCAAATTGAAACTTAACAGAGACATAATGGTCTTAACTAATGTTATGGCTCAAATGGACTTAATCAATATCTACAGAACATTCCACTCGAACAAAAAAGAATATACCTTCTTCTCAGCACCCCATGGAACCTTCGCTAAAATCGACCACATACTTGGCCACAAAGCAAATCTCAACAGATACAAAACAATTGGAATAACCTCCTGTGTCCTATCAGACCACCATGGTTTAAAGTTAGATTTCAACAACAAAAAGAACTACAGAAATCCTACAATCTCATGGAAACTAAATAATGCTCAACTGAATCACCAATGGGTTAAGGAAGAAATAAAGAAAGAAATTAAAGACTTCCTAGAGATCAATGAAAATGAATATACCACATACCCAAACTTATGGGTCACTATGAAAGCAGTGAGGGAAATTCATAGCACTAAATGCCCACATAAAAAAGCTGGAGAAATCTCACACTAGTGACTTGACAGCACACCTGAAAGCCCTTGAACAGGAAGAAGCAAAGTCTCCCAGGAGGAACAGATGCCAGGAAATTATCAAATTGAGAGCTGAAATCAATAAAATAGAAATAAAGAGAACAATACAAAGGATTAATGAAACAAAGAGTTGGTTCTTAGAGAAGATCAACAAGATAGACAAGACTTTATCCAAACTAACCAAAAGACAGAAAGAGGGCACCCAAATTAACAAAATCAGAAATGAAAAGGGGGACATAACAACAGACAATGAGGAAATCCAGAGAATCATCAGGTCATACTTCAAAAACCTCTACTCCACAAAACTGGAAAATCTAAAAGAAATGGATAATTTTCTGGATAGGTACCTCATACCTAAGTTAAATCAAGACCAGATAAACCATTTAAATAGTCCAATAACCACTAAGGAAATAGAATCAGTCATTAAAAGTCTCCCAACCAAAAAAAGGACCAGATGGTTTCACTGCAGATTTCTACCAGATCTTCAAAGAAGACTTAATACCAATACTCTTTAAATTGTTCCACACAATAGAAGCAGAAGGAATATTACCAAACTCCTTCTATGAGGCTACAATTACCCTGATTCCTAAACCAAACAAAGATGCAACAAAGAAAGAGAACTACAGACCGATCTCCCTCGTGAATATTGATGCAAAAATACTCAATAAAATACTGGCAAACAGACTCCAAGAACACATCAAAACAATTATCCACCATAGTCAAGTAGGCTTCATCCCAGGGATGCAAGGGTGGTTCAACATACAAAAGTCTGTCAATGTAATACACCACATAAACAAATTCAAAGAAAAAAACCAAATGATCATCTCACTAGATGCAGAAACGGTATTTGACAAAATCCAACACCCCTTCATGATAAAGGTCTTGGAGCGATCAGGAATACAGGGAACATACCTAAACATAATAAAGGCAATCTACAGCAAGCCATCACCCAACATCAAATTAAATGGAGAGAAACTAAAATCAGGAACAAGGCAAGGCTGTCCCCTCTCCCCATGCTTATTCAATACAGTACTTGAAGTTCTAGCCAGAGCTATAAGACAACATAAGGAGATTAAGGGGATACAAATTGGAAAGGAAGAAGTCAAGCTTTCCCTATTTGCAGATGACAAGATATTATACATGAGTGACCCCAAAAATTCAACCAAGGAACTGATACAGCTAATAAAAACCTTCAGCAACATTGCAGGATACAAGATCAACTCAAAAAAATCAGTAGCCCTCCTATATACAATAGACAAACAGACTGAGAAGGAAAACAGAGATACATCACCCTGTACAATAGCCACAAATGATATAAAATACCTTGGGGTTACTCTAACTAAGCATGTGAAGGACCTATATGACAAGAACTTTAAGTCCCTGAAAAAAGAAATTGAAGATGTCAGAAAATGGAAAGATCTCCCATGCTCATGGATAGGCAGGATTAACATAGTAAAAATGGCAATCTTACCAAAAGCGATTTACAGATTCAATGCAATCCCCATCAAATTACCAACACAATTCTTCACAGATCTGGAAAGAATAATACTCAACTTCATATGGAAAAACAAAAAACCCAGGATAGCCAAAAGAATCCTGTACAATAAAACAATCTCTGGAGGCATCACAATCCCCGACCTCAAGCTCTACTATAGAGCTACCATAATAAAAACAGCTTGGTACTAGCATAAAAACTGACTTGTGGACCAATGGAATCGAATTGAAGACCCTGACATTAACTCACACACCTATGAACATATAATTTTTAACAAAGAAGCCAAAACTGTACAATGGAAAAAAGAAAGCATCTTCAATAAATGGTGCTGGCATAACTGGATGTCAATGTGCAGAAGGCTGCAAATAGATCCATATCTGTCACCGTGCACAAAACTTAAGTCCAAGTGGATCAAAGACCTCAACATAAATCCAGTTACTCTGAACCTGATAGAAGAGAAAGTAGGAAGTACTCTTGAATGCATTGGCACTGGAGATCACTTTCTAAATATAACACCAGTAGCACAGACACTGAGAGAAACAATCAATCAATGGGACCTGTTGAAACTGAGAAGCTTTTTAGAGCAAAGGACACGGTCAACAAGACAAAGCGACAGCCTACAGAATGGGAAAAGGTCTTCACCAACCCCACATCTGACAGAGGACTGATATCCAGAATATATAAAGAACTCAAGAAATTAGACAACAAAATGCCCAACAGTCCAATTAAGAAATGGGCTATAGAACTAAACAGAGAATTCTCCACAGAGTAAGTTCAAATGGCTGAAAGACATTTAAGGAATTGCTCAATGCCCCTAATTATCCGGGAAATGCAAATCAAAACGACTCTGAGATACCACCTTACACCTGTCAGAGTGGCTAAGATCAAAAACACAGAAGACAGCTTATGCTAGAGAGGATGTGGAGCAAGGGGAACTCTCCTCCACTGCTGGTGGGAATGCAAGCTTCTACAGCCATTTGGAAATCAATATGGCACTTCCTTAGAAAATTGGGAATCCATCTCCCCCAAGATCCAGCTATAGCACTCTTGGGCATATACCCAAGGAATGCTCAATCATACCACAAGGGCATTTGCTCAGCTATGTTCATATCAGCATTGTTTATAATAGCCAGAACCTGGAAACAACCTAGATGCCCTTCAACTGAAGAATGGATAAAGAAAATATGGTACATATACACAATGGAGTACTACTCAGCAGAGAAAAACAATGACATCATGAGTTTTGCAGGCAAATGGATGGATCTAGAAAAAAATCATCCTGAGTGAGGTAACCCAGACTCAGAAGGACAAACATGGTATGTACTCACTCATAGGAGGATACTAGATGTAAAACAAAGATGACTAGACTGCTACACAACTCCAGGGAGGCTACCTAGAAAAATGGAACCCTAGGAAAGACACAGGGATCACCCAATGACAGAGAAATGGATGAGATCTACATGAACAACCTGGACGACAGCAGGAGTAATGAAGGGCAAGGTTTGAGGGAAAGAAAGCTTAGGGGAACAGGAGATCCCAGCTGGATCAAGAACAGAAAGGGAGAACGAGGAATAACAGACCATGATAAATGGAGACCACATGAGAACAGGAATAGGCAGAGTGCTGGAGAGGTCCCCAGAAATCCACAATGATACATCATCTATAGACTGCTGGCAATGGTCAAAAGAAAGCCTGATCTGACATAGGCTGGTGATCAGATGGCCAAACACCCTAACAGTCATGCTGGAACTCTCATCCAATAGCTGATGGAAGTGGATGCAGAGATCCTCAGCCAGGCCCCAGGTGGAGCTCCAGGTGTCCAATTGTCGAGAAAGAGGAGGGACTGTTAAGAGCATGAATTGTTGAGACCAAGATTGGAAAAAGCACAGGGACAAATAGCCAAATGAATGGAAGCACATGAATTATGAACCAAAGGCTGTGGAGCCCCCAGCTGAATCAGGCCCTCTGGATAAGTGAGACAATTGAATAGCTTGAACTGTTTGGGAGGCATCTAGGCTGTGGGACCCTGACCTGTCCTTAGTGCATGAGCTGGTTGTTTGGAACCTTGGGCTTGCACAGGGACACTTTGCTCAGTCTGGAAGGAGGGGACTGGACCTGCCTGTACTGAATCCACCAGGTTTAAATGAATCCCCAGGGGAGTCTTGTCCCTAGAGGAGATGGAAATGGAGGGGAGGTGATGGGGGGAAGGTGGGGCGGGAGGGGGAAGGACAGGGAAACCCATGGCTGATGTGTAAAATTAAAACACAAATATAATAATACTAAGTGGAAAAAAAAGAATAAAAATGAAACAAAGAAAACAAAGAAGAAGAAGATGCCATGAGCAACTGTCATGAAACAGACAACTTCGAGGAAGTGGACAAAAACTAAGAAAGACAAAAATTCCCAAAACTTTCTCAAGAAGTAAAAAAGCCTAAGGAATGTAAAACAGAAAAAGTAAAATATTCATTTTAAAACCCACAAAGAAATGCCCAGATCTGTGTTTGTTGTCTAGTGAATTCAAACAAATATTCTGAAAATATATTTATACCTACATTTCACAAATCTCTCCATAGAGGAGAATGGATAAAGACCAAGTTGCTTTGTGAGACCAATATTACCCAAGTACCAGAAAAAGCATCTGACTAAGGTGTTAAAAATACATGGGAAACCTCAAGCCAATGATGTTTGTGACTATATAATCAACAGTCCTCAGCAAAATTCTAATAAAATGAATCTAATATGTGAAATGGATTTTACAGAGTGATCAGGTAGGGTTTGCCCCCAAGAATGCCAAGTTTTTTAACGTCCAAAAATCAATAAATGTGATAGTAGATAGAATCAATCAGTGAGTTAGTTGTTCAAAAAAATTAAACAAGATTGACAAAGCCCTGGCCAACCTAACCAAAAGAAAGAAGACACAAATTAATAACAATAGAGATAAAAATAGAAGAGGTTACAACACATTGCAGCAGTGATATAAAGAGAATCATTAGGGGTGCTTTGAAAACATATTGTCTTCCTTAAGGTTTCTATTGCTCTGATGAAACACTATGATCAATGTAAGTTGGGTTTGTTTCTTCTTACACCTCTCAAGCCACACTCCATTGCTGAAGGACGTCAGGCCAGGAGTTCAAGGAAGGAACCTGGAGGCAGAGACTGAAGTAGGGACCATGAAGAAAGGCTGCTGACTGCTCTGCTCCTCATAAATTGTTCATTATGCTTTCTGAGAGCATCTAGGACCACCTCCCAGGGCTGATCACTCATGTCTGCTATGTGGATTCAGTCCTTCTTACTCTCTTTTCTTCATGTTGTATGGGACCCACATAGACACAAGTTATGAGAGAAGATGTAAGGGTAATTGATTTCTAGTGCCAATTCTGTCATGGAATTTTTGCTTTGGGTGGTGGATAGGTGCATAAAATGTGTCAAGTACTAAAAGTGTAAAATTTAATGTGAAACTTCACAGCTCATGTTCCAAATGTCAATTGTAACTGAAGAGAAGTTCATTGATGTTAGATCTGATTAATTTGGTATGTGATGTGTTTATTTACTTGCAAATTTTATAATGAAGATTTTAAGTTTTAAAAGAAAAAAAGGACAGAAATCACATCATCTCAATCCTTACAGGGAAAAAAAAAGCCTTTGATAATGTTCAGCATTCTTTCATAATAAAAAGCTTTGAAGAAATTAGAAACTAAATACATATATTTCAACATAATAAAAGCCATATAGAACAAACTGCAGCTAACTGTACTGGCTGGTTTTGTGTGTCAACTTGATGTAAGCTAGAGTCATCAGAGAGGAAGGAGCCTCGGTTGAGGAAATGCCTCCATGAGATCCAGCTATAAGGCATTTTGTCTTTTAGTGATCAGTGGGGGAGAGGGCCCAGCCCTTTGTGGGTGGTGTCATCCCTGAGCTGTTGGTCCTGGGTTTTATAAGAAGGTGGGCTAAGCAAGCCATGGGAAGCAAACCAGTAAGCAGCACCCCTCTGTGGCCTCTACATCAGCTCCTACCTTTGGGTTCCTGCCCTGTGTGAGTTCCTGTCCTGACTTCCTTCAGTGATGAACAGCAATGCTGAAGTGTAAGCCAAATAAACCCTTTCCTCCCCAACTTGCCTTTTGGTCATGGTGTTTCATCACAGCAAAAGAAACCCTAACTAAGACACTAACATTATACAAAGTAGGGGAAAGCTTAAATCTCTAATCTCTGGAATAAATGAGACAAATGTGGCTACCCTCACCAATCTTACTCAGTATAGTACTTGAAGTCTTAGCCACAGGAATAAGGCAAGAGATAGAAATAAAATACAAGAAGGAAGGGAAGTCAAATTACCCCATTTGCAGCTATGATTTTATATTTAAAATATCAAGACTCCGCTAGAAAGCTCTTTCTGCAAAGTAGCAGGATGTAAAATCAACATATAAAAATAAGGAGTTCCTCTGTCTACCACTAGCAAACATGCAAACAATGAAGTCAAGAAAAGAAACAGTCAAAAAAATTAGATGCCTAGGAATAAACAATGAGGTAAAAGATTGCCACCATGAAAATTTTAATATGAAGATACTACTAGATAGGCAGAATTTTATGAAAATGGCTACATCACCAAAAGTAATCTAGATTCAACACAATCACTTCCAAAATCCCAATGCCGTTCTTATTTAATTTTCTTTTTCATTTTACATACCAACCCCTGTTCCCGCTCCCTTCCCTTCTCTCGCTCCCCCCAACTCTCCCATACCCCCTCCTCATAGAGGGTAAGGCTTCCCTTGGGTAGTCAACACAGGCTGGCATTCCAAATTGGGACAGGACCAAGCCCCTCCCCTCTACATCATAGCTGAAGGGATGGGCTCTAAAAATCCAGTTTGTATACCTGGGATAAGTCCTGATCCCATTGCCAGGGGACCCACAAACACATCAAGCCACGCAACTAAGCCAAGGTTAACCAGTCTACAATCCACAATCCCAGAGAAGCTAGGTAAAGAGGAGGACCCTACGAGGGACAACAATCACCCCAGAAAGGGGAAAGGGTTAAGATCTGCTGGGTAAACTGGGAGTGGGGGAGTAGAGGGGAGAGGAGGGGAGGTGGGAACCTGAGGGTTTAAGATGGCTGAGTTGGGGACGGAGAGGGAGAGCAGTGAAAGAGATATCTTGACAGACTGAACCATTAAGAGATTAGGGAGAAATCTGGAGCTAGGGAAATCCTCAGGAACTAACGCCATTCTTTACAGAACTAGAAAAAGAACCCTAAAATGTCTATGAATCACAAAAGACCCCAAATAGCCAAAACAATCCTAATGGAAAGACAAATGCTAGAACAGGAGAAGAGGGCCCAGAAATGAAGCCTCACAGCTGCCTGCCCATGGGTGACTTTTGACAAGGGTTCAAGAATACTCAATGGAGACAAGGAATCCTTTTCAACAACCAGTGCTGGGAAACCTCAATCTCCATTCATGTGAAGAAGAATGGAACCAGAGGCCTCTCTTATCCTACACAAACATCAATTGAAAGCAGAGCAAAGGCCTTATTTTAAGACATGAAACTTGGAAACTGCTTTTTAAAAATAATAGGAAAAACATTTTAAAATAAAGGCATGGGCTAGCAAGGGGTTCCCAAAAAGGACGTCAATAGCACAGAAAATGTATCCAATAATTGACGAGTGGAACTATATGAAATTTAAAAGATCTATAAGGCAAAACAACTATCAAAGTGAAGAGGTTAACTGCAGATGAGGAAAAATGTCTACATCAGAAGGGATCATTACCCAGGATATAGAAAGAACTGAAAAATAAATATCAAAGCAATGAAATCATCAGACTAAAAAATTGGGTCCCATACACACACACACACACACACACACACACACACACACACACACAGCCTCAAACCAAGAAATATAAACAACCAATCAATATTTGAAAATGTGGTCAACATCCTTAGCCTTCAGGGAAATGAAAGTAAAAACTACACTAACATGTTGTTTTTTGTTTTTGCTCTTTTGAGGGTCCCACCACCCAGCTACCAAATAAACCACGCACAGAGGCTTGTTCTTAATTATGAATGCCTGGCCTTAGCTTGGCTTAGTTTCTAGTCAGCTTTTCTTATTTTATCTTATCTTGTCCACCTTTTGCCTCTGGGCTTTTATGGTTCTCTTGCTTCTGTAAATCTTACTCTTACTTCACGGCTTGCTGGTTATGTAGCTGGCTGACTGGCCAGCCCCCAGAGTCCTTCTTCTCTGGATGCTAGCTTTTCCCCCTCCCAGTTTTCTCCTTCTATATATACTCTGTGCTTGCCAGCCCCTATCCTTTTTCCTACCTTGCTATTGGCCAGTTCTTTTTTAAACCATTAGGTATATTACACAGGCACAGTAACATAGCTTCCCAGAGTTAAACAAATGTAACAAACAAAAGTAACACACCTTAAAATAATATTCCCCTGCGGGGCAGTGGTGGTGCACACCTTTAATCCCAGCACTCAGGAAGCAGAGCCAGGTAGCTCTCTGTGAGTTGGAGGCCAGCCTGGTCTACAGAGTAAGATCTGAGACAGGCACCAAAACTACACAGAGAAACCCTGTTTTGAAAAAACAAAAACAAACAAAAAATATTCCCCAACACTAACATTCCATTTTACCATAGTTAGAAGAGCTCCCATAAAGAAAACATAACAGAAAATGTTAGTCAGGGGGGAGGCCAGAAGAACCCTATACACTGCTGGCAGACATGCAAATTGTGAAGCCACTATGTATGGAAGTTTACAAGAAACTGAAAACAGAAACTCTCTAGGACCCAGCTATAGCATTTAGGGCCATATTCCCAAGACTCTTAGCAAACATAGCACAGAGACAATTGTACATTAGTGTTTACTACTATATAGTCACCAAATCGAGGAAACAGAACCAGCCTAGATGTCTGTCCACAGATGAATGAATAAAGAAAACCTGCTACATACACACAATGGAAGTTTATGGAGCCAGAAAGGAAAACGAAATCATGACATTTGCAGGAAACTGGATGAAAGTGGAAAACAAAATGTTAAGTAAAATAAGCCAAACTCAGAAAGACAAATACCACATATATGCAAAACTAAATTTAAAATTATACATATGTGCATATCATGTATTTACGTATGTGAGATGAGGTCCCAACTAGACAGCGTTCATGAGAAGAGAGGAAGCCATCTTTAAAAGGTAGGTATGGAATACGGTAATGGAATACCCGGGAAATGAAAGCAAAAGGAAAGATTGAGTGAAGAAAGGGAACCCGCTGGGTGGGGAGGGGAAGCGTTGAGGACAAAATACAATAGCACATACATATGAAGATACCACGATGAGACCCATTACTTTGTGTGCTAACCTAAAAACTTAATTTTAAACAATAAAAAAACTAGCTAGGCGGTGGTGGCACACGCCTTTAGTCCCAGCACTTGGGAGTCAGAGCCAGGCAGATGGAATATTAATGCATGTGAAATTTTGGGGGGGCTGATAAAAACACTCTAGACTTAGATTGAATTGATGTTTGCACAACTCCTACAGACCAAAGAAGCCCTTAAACAGTACGTGTAAACTGGTTTAAAAAAGATTATGTGGCTTATTTCAATAATGATGTTTGTTTGTAACAAGAGCCACATGGGCAGAGAGAATGGAAGAGGATGTACCATAGATTAAACATGTTCAGGGACTCCAGACTGCAGACTCAAGAGAATCATTGTCAAAATCCCAAGGAAGACCAGAAACCATTGAAAAGAGACCCTGGGATGGGAACGGAAATAGTTTGAACACTGGCAGAGAAAAAGCTGAAACCCAACTTAATATCAGACCCACAGAGTACAGAAATGTGTATTCTGATGCCGATGACGAGGGACAAGGGGGTATTACCTTTATTCTGCACCATTTCCTCCCCACAAATAAACACAGCCACTTTCACACTAAGACTTCCAGGGGCTGCCACCAGGATGAGGAGCTGTCCTTCAGAAAGAGGACTTTGTAAAGCAATCCCCCCCTTAACAAGTGCATCCCATAAATAGTTTCAGGTTTGTTTACCACCCCTTCACACAGCTGCCCACATTCCTCTAAAAACCCGTGCTTTGCCCATATGGATAAACACTCCAGAACCCTTTGCTTTGAGAATAGAAATTTTTATTTGCACTGAAAACAGAAGAAAACACTGTGAAAGAGATTTGTCCTTCAACTTTCCCGCTGCTCCCGCAGCCCCTAGAACTAAGTTGAACTACATTGCCTCATTTTCTTTTACCTCCCCTAAGAAATACCACCAGTCGTAAATATTGTAGCTGTCCCCTCGACTCTGGCTGACATTTCATGCAAAATTCATTTCAGAGAACATCCACCTTTTAGTGATTTATAGCCAAAGTGTTAAGGATTTTGGAAAGCGAAAGATATGAAATACAACCAAACAAAGACCTCACCTTGTCAGTCACCCTGTGATCTTTTTCCGGTGCGTGGTGGTGCATTGCAGGCATATTGTTCTGAGATTAGGACCAGACCAGAACAAAACCTTTATGTTCTCATGGAAGGGATTTCACAGTCATTGTGTGAATGGAGAATGTCTGCCCGCCTGCCTGCCTGCCTGCCGACCTGCCATGCTTTCAACCCGAGAAATGAACATTTCAGTGTGGGAAAGAGACCACCTCTTCAGGGGCCTGTCATAAGTGAGGACAGCATCCAACTGCAGGATCTTAGTGGGGATTCCAGTGAGAGCTGCTTTAATAGACTTGAGGTTGAACAGCAGGCCTGAGAACAGGAGACAGCCCAAAGACTCAAGCTGGAGGACTTCCTGTTTCCCGTTTGGATACCAAGTCAAGAACTGCCTATCAGTTAGCTGCTCCGGACCACAGTCCTCACTGATAAGGCAGAGATCGTCACATTAACCTGTCTTGTGATATACAAGATAGGTTAAGAGAAGAGAGAGGTCCAATAGGCTACAGAAAGAGGCCAAGTCACATGCCAGGCTTGGAGCTGTGCTAACAGAGAGCTATTTGAGAGTAACTAGAATAATCATATTTCCATACACACACCACATACTCAGTGTCTCACTCTTTATTTTAAAAATTCAGGATGTTCAGGAAATACACACACACACACACACACACACACACACACACACACACACACACATATTCACATAACCTTCTTACCCTTGAGTTGGCTGTCACTTTAAGTATTCAGCCATTTAAAAAGTACTTGAACACCTGCAGTACAGGGAGAACATTTCATTTCCCTACTAGAAAAACAATCAAGCAAATTTAAATAAATCACCTCCATGTATCTCCTGCAATGGACCAGCTGCCTGGTTATTTGTCCCTGAATTGCCATTGCATTTATCTAACAAAAGCACAGTGTGCTAACAGCATTCTTTGCAGGAGAATACTGGGAACTGAGTCAGAAAGAGGCAATGTGCCTTTGGCTGCAGCTTAAGAGGGGTCTGTTTGTGCCCATTCCAGCAAGGTCCCTGACTCTCTCTCACTGTTTGCTCTCTTCCACTTTCAACCAAACACTGCTGGGCTGGGCTTTTTTTTAAGTGAGGCCCCAGGCTAGCAGCAGCCTTGCTACTGAAGGGTGTTATAGACAGAAGGTCCCCCTCCCAAGACCCCCCCCATCAGAAAGGGTGGGTGAAACTCAGAAGTCTGTGGGCTCACCATCTCTCCCAGGTGATTCTGAACCCCACTCAAGTTCAGGAGCCACCTGGTCATGAAAGATGATCTCACCTGTCTCCAATCTCCTTTCCAGAAAGCTCACAAACTCAGTTTTACCAGGATTTGGGGGATTCTGTTTACATTTGTAAAGCTGTGAGGAAAGTTGAAGGTGCTGGGCTTATGCGGGGGTTTGGGGTGTTTTCTGCTTTTATAATTCAACCGAGCAGAAACAGCTCATGGAAAGAAAGGAAAGTGAGGAGACTAGACACAAAGAATCCCTCCAGGCACTCTAAAGATGTGGGCCTGAGGGGAAGGAGGAAGCAGCTCACTGGGAGGAGAGCCTGCTCCATTCACAGGCGTCACCTAGTGGGCGCTGTGGAGAGGGAAGGGCCTAGAAGGCTGTCACCACACTCCCAACACAGGCCACTGCAGGCACAAACATAGAGGAAGTTGCTACCAAGAAAAACTACAGAAGGCAGGGAGGTCAGAGGCCCAGGGCACAGGCCAGGTAAGCTACAGGGGGAGACTGGGATTCCAGGAAGAAAAAGAGGGCTCTTCAAGAAAAGCATACTTTAAAAATATCGTAATTAAACACAAATTCCGAGACAGTTATCACATCCTGGCCTTGCGGACAGGCAATCTCTGGTCTGGCTCTAGCCAAATGGCACAGTGATGGCTTTATGTCCTGTACCTCCTGTTGGAATTACCACACTGACGACAGCTTTGTTCTTAATACTTTAGGATGCTGGGACACAGTCCCCGCCCCTTCCCCAGGATGTCGATAAAGATGGTAGCAGATGAAGATGTCTGATAAAGATGGTAAGCCCTTGTGACCCCTAAAACCATGGACCTTCCTCCAGGTCCATTGCTGGCTCCAGCTGCTACCAAGCTTTTCCTGGATCTTCAGTATGCTAGGTACAGTACCACCCCGACTGAACCCTATTCTGAGGGTGGAACATTCTAGGGAAATACAGTACCATTTTATGTGGAACGCAGAGGCGACTCTGATGCCAAGATGTACACCTGATGGGCCAGCACATTTCCCTGGGACTGCCATGTTGCCCACAATGCCATGGACATTAAATAGATGATATCTCGTACTACCAAAATGAAAAGTCCACTCTCCCTGACTACAATTTGCCAATCAAAATGGAAAAGAATAGGACATCTTAGTATACTGGTAAATTTGAAATATTTGAAAGGGAAACCGTGTTTTAAAAAAGATTCTTTTGAAAGAGTGGCTACATTTTAGCAGGCTGTAAGATTAGATACACAAATTCATATTGGAGGCTAAGTGACCCTCCCTCTATGGAAAAAAATAACTCTTCAAAGAACTTAACTTGTGACCCAAATTGCCTCATACTTTATTGAAAGACACAATTTTCTTGAAGACAGACACAACTAAATACACATTTCTGCCCCTTTTTATCTAATATTAGGGGAGAATCACCTTGCTCCACTGTTGATGGAGATTCAGCTTGGTTAATTGACCTTGGTTAATTGTTGATTACAGAAGAATATGCTTTGGCTATTATGAGTATTTAAAACCCAGCAAGATGAACATGTCTTCACAGTATTAGCAGTACTAAAATGCCCTGTGTAGCCTTCTCCACCCTATACTACTCCCAGGTAGCTGGATGACTTCTTCTCCTCCCTGGGTGTACCTAATTCTCCAGACTAACCAGCTCCATTCTCTGAGGTAGGCACCTACTGTATTTATTCATCTACCAGGCAGAAGTCCTATTGGAGGAGTCAATACCAGGCCTCATTTCAGTGCTGAGCTCTCCCATTCCTGGACCCTACATCCCAAGTGTTCTCCTGACCATTGACCTTGACACTCACCCATCAACTCATTTTGAGCTCAGTAGTCAGTGCTTTCTAACCAACAGTTTCCAAGCACTCCCTGGCCCAACATACTCTTGGGGTAGAGCACGGCCATTTGTTCCCACCCTTGCCTCTGTCCGGGTGCTGTAGCCACCTGTTACCTTCTCTAATCAAGGTCTCCTTGTGCAGTCCTCAGGCTGAATGAACTGGAGCTGGAGGAGGAGACATTGCCCTGAAGAGAAGGGGAAGATACAAGAGAAGTCTTTGGGGCCTGCTGGTGCAATAGCAGTGAAAAGTTAACCTGACTGGAATACCAGTGACTTGTGTTCCATTTGGAGTTGACCATGTTGACCATATTGACTAGAATACTCTCCCATTTTTTTTTCAAAAAGTGCACTGTTCTGCCCAGGTGTGCTGAGTTTCAAGGGTTGGGGGGGGCGGGGGGGCATTAAATACGACAAAAATGGCCATTTCTTTTCTTTCCACATTCCCTTGTTCCAGCTCTCCAGTCTCCCCTAGACCAACAACTCTCTCATAAGTCCTTGGAGTCATTTAAATGATGCCAAATCCACACAGTCAAATGGAACCATCTGGTCCACAGTAAGATTGTGTTCTCAGTGTGGCATTATAAACTAAGGGAAGGGGTAGACGTAGCCTAAGCTTGAGAGAGTTTTGCAACCTGTCAGAGACATGTGATCAGTCTAATGAGTAGAACTATGGAGTAGAGAGGCAAAAATGATGTGAAGCTGTTCATCCCCACATAAGTGTCTCGGTGGGTTCCCACACTAACTACATGACCATTACCTCAGAACTTACTAAAAGGCAAGTCTTCAACCTCTTCCCAGACTCCCTCAATCAGAAATCAAGGAATAGAGAGGAGGGGAGAGAAAAGGACCTGTCCAGATGATCTTGATGAGTACTAAATTCAACCCACTGTTCTAGTTCATAGTTTCTCAGCTTTGATGGGTATTGTGGGTCTGACAGCATCCCTGGCCTCTATGCACCCCATGCCAGTAGCCACTCCCCCTCTAGACATGATAATATTTTTTAAAGTCTCCCAACATTGTGACATGGCCCACAGTGGACAAAATCACTCCCATTTGACAACTACAGTTTTAGGATAAAATATTTCCTGGTATGACTGGAATTATTATGGAAGATAGGTAGGTATGAAGGTAGATACATACATACATACATATATACATACATACAGAGAGAGAGAGAGAGAGAGAGAGAGAGAGAGAGAATGATGTACAACACCAAGTCCTAATAGTGTGCTTTTCTATAATATTCAAGGAAAAGGAAGGAGACCAACCCAACACACACTACTGAGAAAGCTCCTGGATATCTTTCCATTACAGGTGGCTGTTTGCTTTAAGCTTCTTATGTGCTTGGGTTACCAAATGACCTGTTCTATATACAAATAATGGCCATGACAAGTAGAGGACTTAAGAAAATTTTTTTTATTATTATTATTTCTTTCCATCAAGGACTTTACTTCAACCGAGCAGGAGGAGGAATTCTGGTGATGTGTGCTTCTTACCAAATCTCCAGGCATCTAAACAGACAGTGGATAGTGTCAACATCTGGACATGGAACTTTATGACCACTCTTGTGTCCTATGCTTTCATTATCATAGACAACCTTTTCAGAGAGCCTGGACCACTAGGCAGTAGTGGCGCTCGCCTTTAATCCCAGCACTCGGGAGGCATAGGCAGATCTAGGACAGGCTCCAAAGCTACACAGAGAAACCCTGTCTCAAAAAACAGAGAGAGAGAGAGAGAGAGAGAGAGAGAGAGAGAGAGAGAGAAGAAGAAGAAGAAGAAGAGGAGGAGGAGGAGGAGGAGGAGGAGGAGGAGAGGAGGAGAAGAGAAGAGAAGAGAAGAGAAGAGAAGAGAAGAGAAGAGAAGAGAAGAGAAGAGGAGACTGGACCACCAGCTTCTCACCACCCACAGGTTTCTGATCTTTTGCCATTTTAACAAGCCTTTTTATGGTTGCAACTCCCCAGTTCTATAACAGACATACACACTGGAGCTTAATGAAACAAAGTGTAGGCTCCAGACCTGCCCCACCCTACCTGGGAACTACTTGGACATGTAGGCACTGAGGTCACCCCAGGGCTGTCCCTCAGATTCAGTGTTGTAGGCAGTTTCTCCACATGACTTCCCTGCATATTAAAATCTAGGGATCACCAACGTGGGCCATCGAGATGATAATTGTTTTAAGATTAGAATCAAATCTTAGCCTGATACTTCCTAGCCTACTGCACCATTTAGTACTTGTTCGATGTGTTAGTTCCTCGGTGTTATTGTTATGAAGTGCCACAGACTCAGTGGCTTCAAACACATCCATTGCCTTGGAGTCCTGCTGTTCATTAATCAAAAACTGTTATCACCAGGCTGAAATTGAGGTGTTGTCAGGGTAGAAAGAATATGCTTCCTTCCACATTTAGCTTCCAGGTTTACCCCTACAGTCCTTGGCTGGCCTCCCTTCCAGTTTCAAAGCCAACATTGTAGCATCTTCCAGTCACATCCCATGATCTAGCTTCCTCTTTCAAGTGATAAAACCTTGTCATTACTGTGAGCCCACCTAGATTGACCATATCATCTCTGCCTCACTATCACTACTAGCTTCATTAGATTCTCAATGGTACCTTTTGTCATGTAAGGCAGCACATTCACTGTTCCACGGGTTAGGGCATTACTCTACCTGTGACACTTAACAAGCGTTTGCTGAATCCTCTTCAAATGGGATGACTGATATACAGAGCATCACCCCCAAACTCCCACTTCTCAGGAACAAATAGCCAGCCTCCTGTGTGTCACCCATCTCCCTTCCCATTTCCATGTCAGGACCACAGCACCCCACACTGGCTCCCTTCTACTGCTCGCCATCACACTTTCAACTCTGTATCCTAGGGATGTCTTTCTGTATGCTGTGAATGTGTTGCTCTGATTTGGTTGATAAATCAAATCACTGATTGGTCACTAGCCAGGCCAGAAGTATAGTACAAGCAGAACAAGCAGAGAGGAGAATTATGGGAACAGGAAGGCTGAGCCAGGAGTCACCAGTCAGACACAGAGGAAGCAAGAACTGAGAAAAGGTACCAAGCCATGTGGCTAAACATAAATAAGAATTATGGGTTAATTTAAGTGTAAGAGCTAGTCAATAGTTAGCCTGAGCTAATGGCTGAATAGTTTTAATTAATATAAGCCTCTGTGTGTTTACTTGGGTCCAAGCAGCTGCAGGACTGGCAAGTGAGAGAAATTTGTCCTGACCACGGGCCAGGTGGGACACAGAAAAACTTCAGCTACATCTGTGCTCCATGAGCGGTTAGTTTCAGCTCACACAGCTGTCTCTGGACCACTATAAGCACCTCCTTCTGTGGTTCTTCCTCCCACTACCTCCCTAGTGTCGTGTATCCTCCAAGCCACCAACCTGTCGACCCAATACCCACCTCCCTTCTTTCAAATCTTCCTGAATATGAATTGACCTTTTTGAAAAGACTAAAAGGTACATTCTTAGTAAGTTATCGCCTCTCCACTCCCCTTCAAGCTCACATAAACAATGAGCAGAAACCACCAGTCATAGTGTGCTGTGTTTACAACATTTTCCCAAGGACTCCAAGTTCCACATCTGAGCAGGACTTCATTAATTTTTCTCCTTCAGGGTGAGTGGATTAAAGGACTAAAAACACACTAATTTAACCCTTCACTGAAAATATAGACTGAAAGAAATTGTCCATACAGTAACAGCCAAAGGGTATTTTTTTAGCTTGAAACTTTTAATGTGCTTTTTCCATGGATCAATGCTTCACCACAGTGCCTAGAGGCAGTGAGATTCTGGAAAGCCTGGGATATTGACAGGGAGATGGGAAAAGCACACTATGTTCTGAAAGGGGCCAAAATATGATGGTAGCCAGCAGAAACTCAAAAGACAACATGGTTAGATGCAAAGGAGACAAAAAGAGAAAGTGGACACCACTCTGACCCACACAGTAGGGTCCAAACTACCCCCAAAGTGGCTCAGAGAAACAACAGAGGTAACATGGGTGAAACCAAAGCGTCATTCCGCTGTACACATGAAAATATTGATACTATGACAACAATACACGCGGCCTAACCCACTATTCTATCCCGTTACATCAGAAGACTCCTGGAGACTCACAGCCTTGCCTCATTGGCCTCACTACCCTACTCTAACGAGCTGCTGACTATTACCACACTGCCACATTCCCTGTCTCGGCCACATCAGAATGCCCTTCTCCTAAATACTTCAGCGTATATTTCTTAACAACAAGCAGATCTGGAGGACTGGCTCAGTAGTTAAGAGTGCTTACTGCCCTTATTGGTGAAATTATTAAGGCCACTCCACGTAGTTAAAAGGGAGGTTTATTTTGTGGCGTAACTTACAAATGAAGGGATAGGTAGGTTGTAGGGTCTGGGAAAGGTGTGGTGCAGTCCAGCAGTGTTCTCTGGAGAACTCTGCTTGGTCTACCTCCAGCATCCAGGGTCCAGGCACCAAGAGATCCTTCTCATTTGGATCCTGGGTCTTCAGCGTCCTCCCTCAGCCCCACCTTGTAGGCGTGACCATTACCGAAGCCTCAATGGGGGTTGGAACTTCCAGGCCAAGGCTGGAATGGCTACCCACTACATGCCCTCTCAGAGCACCTTAGTTAAGACCCCAACACCTATATCAGTCAGCTCACAACCACCTGTAACTCCAGCTCTGGGACATCTAACACACTCTTTGGGCCTTACAGGGCACTTCACTCACGAGCACATATTCCCACACAAACATGCATTTATTTAAATAAGAATAAACTGAATCTTCTTTTTTTTTTACAATATAGGTGTACACTTCCATATTGCTGAAGTAGTTCTGAAAATCAGAACATTTAACACCAAAGACAACAGCTTAATCCAATGCTATCCATAATGTCTTTTAACACATTTCCCTCCCCGCTACAAGACGCTGCTAAGGACCATACACTCAGTGGTGCATGCATCTCTTTCTGATGTTCTTTAAATCTGGAACAGTTCCCCGGCCTTGCAGTAGAGGTCAGCTGTACTAGAGAATGTTCTTCAGTTGGGGCTTGGCAGTTGGTGCCTTTCTGTTGGCTCTATGTTGTACAGGCTTAGCCAGGGAACACATGAAGTTCCAGTGTTCTCTAGAGCAGAGCATCTGGAGACATCGCCGCTTGTATCAACTTCTATTAGTAGCTCAAAGTGATGCCCAGTGTCTCCACTACATATCTGCTGCTTTTCCCCTTCACATATGGAGGTACATCATGAGACTCTGCAAGCATGAAGGCCTACATATAAATTTACACTTACATGGGGCCTCCACTGAGAACTCAAGCCTGGGACCATATGTGTGTGTTTGTGTGTGTGTGTGTGTGCTTGTATTTATGCATGTGTGTATATGGATATATGTATACATATGTAAGTGTTCATATGAAGGACAAAGGTCTACACTGGATTCCTCTATCACTCTCCACCTTACATTTTAATACAGGGTCTCTCACTGAAACTGGAGCTCATTGGTTGGGCTAGCTAGCTGGCCAGCAAGCCTCAGGGACCAGCATGGATCAGACACCACTGCCCCACTTCCAATGCTTCCAATGCTAGGGTTAAGACACATGCCGCTATGCTTGGCTCTTTGTGTAATTCTGGGGATCCAAACACAGGTCTTCATGTGTGTGTGCCAAGTACACTTCCAACTGGGCCATCTTCCCACCTTCCAGTGGCTTTAAAAGACTTTTGTTTTTCTTCCAGACAGGGTTTCTCTGCGTAGCTTTGCACTTTTCCTGAAACTCGTTTTGGAGACCAGGCTGGCCTCGAACTCAGATCCACCTGGCTCTGCCTGCCAAGTGCTGGAATTAAAGGCATGTGCCACCATGCCTTTTTTGGTTGGGGATTTAGCTCAGTAGTAGAGTGCTTGCCTAGCAAGCACAAGGCCCTGGGTTCGATCCTCAGCTCAAAAAAAAAAAAAAGACTTATTTTTTAAGCTATACCCTCCTTCCTCATTTTTTTACTTCAGACAAGAAACTTTTTCTCGCTTTATTTATTTCATTATCTGTTGCATGAATCCTAAATGGTCTTATAATAAAAACCCAGAGACAGATATTGGGGTAAATAATGAAAGATCAGAAAAAAACAAAGGAATAAGCCCCAGCTATTTCTCACCTCGCCAACTCCACGAATCCTCTGACTGAATGCCTCTGAGTCCTCAGCCGAAAGGCTCTCTAGTACCTGTCTCCTCACGTCTTATATGTTTCCTCTGCCCAGCCATTTCATTTCCTATCTCAACCTTCCTAGTGCTGGGATTAATGGCGTGTTTGCTTCCCAAATACTGGGGTTAAAGGTGTGTGCCACCACTGCCTGGTTCTGTTTCTCTCCTCGACAAGATCAATCTCATGAAGCCCAGTGTAGCCTTGCACTCACAGAGATCCAGATGGATCTCTGCCTCCCGAATGCTAGGATTAAAGGTGTGTGCCACTGCTGCCTGACCTCTATGTTTATCTCTGTGGCTGACTCTGTCCTCTGATCTTCAGGAAAGCTTAATTTCTTATATTACAAATATCACCATAATTATCTCCAGTACAGACTCCTGAGATTGTATTTTATTCAATAGGTTGCTTTCTTCTGTGTTCAAATTTTCCCAGACTTGGCAAGCTAGAAGCCATTCCAGCTGGTTCCTACCATCCTTTTGACATGGCTCCATCACTTTTTATGAGAACATCTTTACTTTCTGCCACAGCAATGCATTCTCACTAACCTCTTTTTTAGTGTTTAAATCAAAATGTATCCAATTATAAAAATTTCCCACTTCAAGTAAGCTGACAGTCATACTCTGAACATTTTTATGTAAAGTGAACATTTTTATGTAAAGTGAATATTTTATTACAGATTGACTTACAATTTTGTTTTTAAATAAAGGAACCACCATTTTTATGATCATGTGTATTTACATGCCCTCCCTTTTCTGACAAAAAAATTAAAAGCTTCAATGTAGCATGAATCTTAAACGGTCTTATTAATAAAATCAAACCTGAGGCCAGTTATTGGGGTGAACACTGGAAGATCAGAGAAGCAGAACAAGCCACAGCTTCCTCACCTTGCCAGTTCCTCAGCTGATCCTGTTTCCTCAGACTGGAAGCCTCTCAGTCCTCATCCAGAGTAAATCTTAGCTGAACTGTGTTGCTCAAAGCCTAAATGCTTAACCAGCCAAATGCTTCTAGTTTCTGGTCTTATATATCTTTCTATTTTCTCCACCACTCCCTGGGATTAAAGGCTCACTACTTGGGATTAAAGGTGTGTGGCCTTGAACTCACAGAGATCCAGAGGGATTTCTGCCTCTGGAATGGTAGGATTAAAAGTGTGAGTGCCACCATTTTCTAGCCTCAGTATCTAGTGGCTGTTCTGTGCCCTGACCCCAGATAAGTTTATTAGAGTGCACAATATTTTGGGGAACACAATACCCAACATATAAATTTTTGGCTATAGCATTCAAACTACTAATGATTGACTTTATTATTACTTCTGTATATTTTGCTGAGCCATAGGGACCACTGTAGCCTACCTCATCTTTTTCTGGCTATAGCCTGACTCATCTTTTTCTGTCTTTGGTTCTTGCTCTTTAGCTCAGAAAAGAACTGTTGTGTTTTGTCTCTGAAGACTGAGTAGGTGTCATTATCCAGAGACATGTGCTGAGAAACACAGTATACAGTGGGGGAAAGACACAGGCTTTGAAAAGAGACCCGAGCTTGAACATGGTTTCTAACACTTGTTAAATACAAGAACTTAGTCACAGTGTTACCTTCCCTGGTCTTTGTTCTGTCATTTTATTCTATAATATATACCGCAAAGGTTTGTTATGTGGCTTGAGACACAGCTTTAAAACCTCCCAACTCAGACCCTGACACATAATAATTTCCCTTTTCATAACTTCTCAACTGCTTACTATAAAACTCTAAAAAGAGATGCCACAAACTATCTGACAGTGATGCTGTTCATTGAAGTTTACCCACAGTAATGGAGGTGCTGGTGGTCATGTTGGGGACTGCTGGGTTCATTCCCTGGCACAGACTAAAAACAAAAAAAAAAAAAAAAAAAAAAAAAAAAAAAACCACTTTATTCCTTGGGGGGCTATGATTGGAAGTCCAATACATACATGTCATTGAAAAATCTTTTTGTGCACTGTGAAGATGTGTCTTTGTTAGGCACCTTCTGATTGGTTTTAATAAAAGAGCTGACTGGCCAGTAGCTAGGTGGGACATCCAGACACAGAAGATGCTGGGAAGAAGAAGGGAGGATCCTAGAGAGTTGCAAGCAGATGAAGAGAGAAGTAAGATGAACATACCCTATTGAAAGAAGGTACCACCATGTGGCAGAGGGTAGATAAGAAATATGGGTTAATTTAAAATGTAAGAGTTAGCTAGTAACAAGCCTGAGCTATGGCCAAGCATTAATAATTAATATTAAGTCTCTAGGCGGTTATTTGGGGAACAGCTGGCCAGACAGAAAAGTCCACCTACACATAAACACTAGCTTGAGTATTTTGTAGGGCCCTGGATCCTCCCTTCTCCATTGTTGGTCCTGTTTAAAAACCAACCCCCATATCTTCCTACCATTTTTCTTCCCAATGTCTTCTGGGAAAAAGAAGTCTCCATCTCAAGGAGCCTTCCTTCTCTTTCCTTGACTACCTATGTCCCTCTAACTCTCCTTCAGCAAAATCTCCACTTCTAGCTTAGCCTATCAGGATTCTCTAGCATGGGAGAGATGCTTCATGATTCTGCCTTCTCCTCCCTGTTTCCTAAGAGTAGGGTGATGTGTTATGAAGGATAAAAGGTACTTGCTATCTAAGCATATGCAGATAAAGCATTTGACAGAGTTTATCCCAGAGAATTACACATATAAGATATTTTTCAATGCCTATAAATTCTTGCTTTCTACTAAAAATCTACATCAAACACTTTATATCAATGAGAAATGTATTCCAAATAATACTGGACACAAGACAAGAACTCCTGTTATCATTTCTCCATTTAAAATAGTTCAAAAAAAAATTTAAATCCCATAGGTTTCCCCAAACAGTAAATGAAATATTAGGATTAGTTAGAAAAGTTAAAATGTATTATTTTCAGATAACAGTATTATCCACATAGAAAATCAACAAGACCATTCAAATGTAGAGTTTAGCAAAAGTTGCTGTATTATAAATTTATAAAACTAATATTCCTATGTATTGGCAATGATAACCTTGAAAATAAGATGTTACTTATAATAGTAACAAAATAGTGTATCTAGAGTACATATTTCCCTATGAGTATGCACATAACCTTTAATATATTAAAAATAACAGTGTCCTGTTGAAGAACATGAAAGAAAGTTGATGCAAATGGAGAACTCTCAATGACTGATGGACAGAATGGCCCTTCAGAGAGATGCTGTCAGGGCTCCTCGAGTTAATCTACATATTCACAGAATCTCATCAAGTTTCCAAGGGGATATTTTAAAAGTCATACCTCAAACACATACTAGTTTTTTTTAATTTTATAACTTTGGGTGTTTTGCCCAACTGCATGTCTGTGCACTGTGCTTGCCTGGTGCGCCTGCCTGGAGGCCAGAAGAGGGCATCAGATCCCCTGCAACTGGACTTCATAGACAGTTGTTAACTGCCCTGTGGGTGCTGGGAATCAAACCTGAGTCCTCTTGCAGAGTGCTCTTAACCACTGAGCCATCTCTCCAGCTCCCCATTCTAATACTGACATAGAAAACAGCTCTGAACTGGATAAACAGAATGTGAAGACTTACTCCACCAGCCATGGAGCTATGTGACTGAGCTGTGAAGACAGCCTGGTTTCAGAGTCAGGAACAGACACATAAGCCACTGGACAAAGCGGTTCTTGGAATCAGAACAACATGTAGATGAGAACTTTACAGAAGTCTGCAGGCGCAGTGAGGAAACGTCGGACTGAAAACTGTGACTGAAGCCGGAAGTGGTTCCCCACAACTTTTGTTTTTGTTTTTCGAGACAGGGTTTCTCTATGTAGCTTTGCGCCTTTTTCCTGGAACTCCCTTGGTAGCCCAGGCTGGCCTCGAACTCACAGAGATCCGCCAGGCTCTGCCTCCCACGTGCTGGGATTAAAGGTGTGCGCCACCACCGCCTGGCGGTCCCCACGCCTTTTATCCGCGAACTCAAGAGGCAGAGACAGGCAGATCTCTATGAGTTCAAGCCAACCCAGTCTATAGAGTGAGCTCCAGGCCAGCCAGGCCTGCACAGTGAGACCCTGTCTTTAAGGAGAGAAAAAGAAGAGAAAAACTGGGGTAGGAAACAAATCCTGACGATGAGGTTAAACATGGGAATCTTGTAACCGCAAAAAAGATCTTCCACACATCAACTAGAGGTAGGAGTGTGGGAAGGCCAAGTGCAGGAGAAGGTAGAACTGTGGGAAAACTAGAGGAACTCTCGAGTGAAAGGTAAAGAAAATGTAGGGCATTTTTGCATGGGCATGGAGGTAAGACCTCAGGATCAGAACCCTCAAAATAACAATGCTAAGTTCTTGTAATGACGACCTTAATACAGACAAAACCCAAACCGGCCCAGAGAAACAGATTGATGAGTCTGAGATCAAATATTTATAACATAAAAAACAGCAAGAATGTAACATATATAATATACCAAAAAGGCTACTGAAAAATCAGTAAGAAACAAAACACAAACCTTGATTTTTAGAGGGAACAAAGTATGAAGCAGCCAATTCTCAAATAACTACTGAGAACGTTATGAAGGTGCTCACTCTTTTCCATAAACAAAAAAAAAAAAAAAAAAAAAAATCTTGGAATAAAATAAAACTAGGTAATAAAATAGGGTGTTAAAAAAATAAGCTGAGATCATTTCAAGGACAACAGGTTGTGAGAATCTAGGAAGTCTGCCATGCCGTGAAGGGCACAGGAAATTGGCACTGCCATTCTGGAATGCAAAGTATCCTCTTTGTCTCCCAAGTTCTTTCTGAATCTATGTGACATAGATATTCTTGCACATTTCTTAAGAGCAAAGACATGAGGTCACTGGCTATGGTGTAACACATGATGGTGTGTCTTTTGGCGGGGGAGTAGGGGGGTTAGACAGGGTTTCTCTGTACAACAGTCAGTCCTGGTTTTCCTGGAAATTGCTTTGTAGACCAGGCTGGCCTGGAACTCACTGAGATCCCCCTGCCCCTGCCTCCCAAGTGCTGGGATAAAAGGCATGTGCTCCCACCGCCCAGCTATGATGGTGGGTCTTAAGGACAATCTATGTTTCCATCCATAGGGGAAGAGTCAAACATAGTGGTGCAATGGATGCCAAGGCCTGGGGATCAGGAAGAATGAGGAGTTAGTATCTAATAGATGGACGTCCGGTTTGGAAAGATGTAAATTCCGGAGACAGATGAGGAGAGTGGATGCAGAAGAATGTGAACATGCCCTATGTCAAAACCTCCACATTGAAAATGACAAAATGACCAAAACAAAAGGTAAGATTTTTTTGAGACAGGGTCTCACTGTGTACGTCTAGAGGCCTGCAACTTCTCGTGCAGACAAGGCTTCCCTAGAACTCACAGAACTCACCTGCCTTGGCCTCCCAAGTGCTAGACTTAAAAGCATGTACAACTACAATCTGCTTATATTATAAAATCCTTATTGTGGATATTTTACTACAATTTTTAATTTTTTAAAAAATAAAGTGAGTCCACAATACAGAGTAACTCACAAGAGTTAAAAATAGTGAGCTGACTGTAGTTATAGAAACATTAATCTTAAAAACAGGATTGAATGGTGAATGAAAAACAGAAACATGTTCTAAACAATACTTGATATTTTACTAGAACACACTTCAAAAGATTTGTTATCAACACATTAGCTTGGAAACTTATTGGGGCTAGGGGACCAGGAATAGAGACTGGAGGATGGGGCAGGAGGATAACAGAATGAGAAAGGTGTTCCTTGGACCCATGATGAATGAGAACAAGGTACTATGAACTGAGAAGTTTTCACTTTCAACTAAAAAGAAACGGCATCACACCATAAAAACCTTCAGAAAGAATAGGAAGTCTACAGTTTATAGTTTGTTATTTCCTTCATTGGAAGTTGAGTGAAATAAACTAAAACAGATTTTATTCCTAATGTTCTGGATCTTTGGTATATTCTGGCAAACGGTGATTTACACTCTGGCTACACACGTTGCAAATTCATCTGTGTTTTATGAGCTTTTAAACATCCCCAGTGATCTCTCATTACCACACATTTCTTCTTTCCCCTTTACTCCTCCATTCCACGTGGAGCCAGATTAAGGGGTGGGTCAGACAAGAGTTATCGAGGGTGCAACTATTTAAGAGGTGCAAAAAATATCACTGGAATTATAGAAAGATGGAAAAATTATTTTTCCTAGCACTCTTATTACAGAAAGTATTTTGTGAAGGCAGAAAGAATCCAGTAATAAATTGCATGGGGTGGGGCTGTGTGTGGACCCTCTCCCAGGGAAATACATGAATAATAATAAGAGATTTTTTTAACACTCAAGGCCACAGGAGACAATGCAGAGTTAGTCACAACTCCAACAGCCATCCACAATTCATGTATAAACAGGGAAAAAGCCTTAAACATTTCAAGGAACAAATACCCCCACTTGATCCATTTAACCATAGTGCCACACTCCTGCTCTTCACACTCAGGAATCACCTTTTTTTTTTTTTTTTAAGATTTGTTTATTTATTATGTATACAGCATTCTATTTGTATGTATGTCTGCACACCAGAAGAGGGCACCAGATCTCATTACAGATGGCTGTGAGCCACCATGTGGTTGCTGGGAATTGAACTCAGGTCCTCTGGAAAAGCAGTCAGAAAGCAGTCAGTGCTCTTAACCTCTCCAGCCCCAAGGAATCATCTTTTTTTTTTCTTTTTTTTTTTTTTTTTTTGGTTTTTTGAGATAACAGGGTTTCTCCTCGTAGCTTTGTGCCTGTCCTGGAATTCACTTGGTAGACCAGGCTGGCCTCGAACTCACAGAGATCTGCCTGGCTCTGCCTCCCGAGTGCTGGGATTAAAGGCGTGTGCCACCATCGCCCGGCCCCAAGGAATCATCTTTAAGACCATGGAGGAGTTGAAGGAGAGGGCACAGAGGGGGAGGGGGACGCTGAACTTCTTGCTTTTCCTAAATGTGCCCTAAATGAACCTGTGATGTGTGTGCAGATGTTCAAGGCTGACCCCCACCAGGCAGTCACCTGCTCCTATCTGGTTCTGCCTCCTAGTAAGAAGGGACAGTGTTTCAGAAGTCCCTTCATCTCCCAGTGTTGAAGCCTGTGACTCCCGGTGGCAGGTATGTAGTGTACCACTATGCCCTTCCTCTGAACAGCCTACCTTAGTTGGTTGGAAGGGGTAGAAATGGTGAATAAGGGTTGCTGTGGGCTCCATTTGCTAAGGGAACAAAGCTGCTGGCTGGCCATGCCAGGGAGTCTGCACATCACCCTTTTACAAGGGGAGTTTGGCCACCAGTGCCAGCTCAGGGAGGGGCGGGCCTTGGTCTCATGTAATTCAAGATGACCTGAAACTCACTAAGTGCCCAACGGCGACCTTGAACTTCTGATCCTCATGCCTCCACTTTCCCAATGACTAGGATTGCAGATGTCTGCCACCATGCCTGGCTCACTAGTGCCTTTTTGAAATCTTAATTACTAAGGAAAGGAAATGGGGACTATAAATCTGGGAGGCAATTTGGGAATATCAGGAGAATTGTCTGCCTGAGCACATCTCTGTGGGGTGTCTGGCAACCCATAATTCTGTACCCGCTGTTCCCCACTCATCCAACACACTGACTCAACTTAATCTGCAGTATAAAGCAGGCATCTAAAAGCCTGCTTTCTGCTTGCTGTAGAATAAATGGAGTTCCAACTATATTTTCACACACAGATTAGTGGTTTTCCTTAATATCCCAATTTTTTTCACTTACTCCACATATTAAGGTGTTTAATAACCTGTGTCGTGCATTAAACAGTTTGCAATAGTATGCTCATTAACTCCTCAGAACGACTTAAGAGCTGAAACACAAAGGGGAGGAGAAGAAGTCTAGCTCGACAGCACATTTTGGTTTCGGTCCCTGCTGAACAGCTTTGATTGGCAAGCACTGCAGCAGGTACAGGAGACACCTTATGGCACCAGGCCTGCTGCCGCTGGTGTCTGGTGGTCATGTGCTGTCCTAGAAGGACGGCACAGCTAAGACTGGGCCATCCATGTGGGAAAGCCACCACCAATCTCAAAAGGAGGACATTGGCACGTGGTTCCAAAGGTCCTTTCCAGCTTTTGGGTTTCACTTGTTCATGACCCCTTAACCAATACCACTTTCTTGTAAGTCACGGAGAGTTCTAATGTTTTTAAAGACATAGGAGCACTAAGTTAAACATTCTTCACACATAATTTTCTCACTTATTTTCAAGAGCCCTCTAAAGGCTCTTTTATCCTTGGGATTCGGAGCAGAAACCTGTGACATACCTTTCCCAAGGTCACAAGGGCAGATGAAACTCAGCCCAGACCTTCAGGAAGGAAAATCTGTCTTCGATTTGCTGACCCTGAAGTGTGCTCCTAACTATATGCACCACTCGTTCCAGGCTGTCCCTGTTACCCTCTGCTGCCACTGGGTTTTAGTGGTAAAGTTCCCCACGGTGCAACCACTTACCTCTTCCGCGCCCCCCCACCCCACCAAGAAATAGCGTGGCCTGCTTGGAGGGTTCATTTGCATCAGCTTCAGAGGACCCAGCCAGCCTGGAAGAGGAGCTATTCCCAAGGGGGTGGGGAACAAGGTGACTGACAGCAGTGGAAGGGTGCTTCAACTTTCCCACTGGAGCTGAGACAGGTTCTCATAATTTACATGCTCCATTTGAAATCTAGATGCTGAAGCACCAGAATTATACATCTGTTCCCTTGACTTTTTAACCAAAGAGTGCTAGTTTATTGCTGAGCTTAAGGATAAAAGAAGCAAGAAATGAAAGTTGGGTTGAGTTTTTTCAGGTTTCCTCCCCGTTAAGTACAATCAGATGTTGGATCCTCAGCCTGACATGGGGTGGATGCTCGGTTTATCAGCTCGTTTTTTTGAGGCAACGCTTTTCATCACAAGAGAAAAAGGGAAGGCCCTATACAAATAGCCTCAGTTAAATGCATCGAACAGCCCCAATATTGTGGTGCCAGAAAAAAATAAAATAAAATGGGAGAGATATCTAAACTGATTTATGAGGTTTTGTGGGGAAACAACTGTCCTTTCATCTCTATATACACAGTTTATCTTTGACCCTGGAGTACTCACTGGAATTCTGGGCAAAGGGCACCTACTCAGAAATAATCTATCCAAGACCCCAGGAGCTACATCATGAGCCAGAGATCAAACGCTTTTTATGTTCCTTTTGGTCCAAGATGAAGACTGTGGACCTATTATATTTTAATACGCAAATAAAGACTCCATCAGGGGAATCTGCTGCCTCAGCAAACACTTTCATCCAAAAGAACAAATTATTTGTGATATTAGATCCAGTCAGTGTCTCTATCCAGCATCAGAAAGATAGTACTATTCTGAGGGCAAGTGGATGAGTTATTGGTGTGACTTGATATTTAGAAGCAAAAGAAAATATCAGAGTGCTGTTGTGTTCATCTTCATCCTTGACTCCAAAATAATGAGTGAGTGCTCCTATGGGATTTATGCTGTGAGAATCTTTCCATACCTTCCCCACACTTTCTCCTTTGGCTCAAGAGCATCTATTCTTCTAGGCCAGAGGTTTACATGTGGGCTAAAGCTTTAACACCCAGGCTTTCTCCAGGCCTCTACTCTAAATGATCAGCCCAGAACTAATTAAATGCATGTGGCTGGTGTGTGTTTGGTTTGTTGGTGTGGTTAGTGGTTTGTGGTTTGTCTGTGCTTGTCTGTTTGTTTGTCTGTCGTTTTTCATGAAATGTAAGAAGCAATTGGGATATCTGGAAAAAAATCATTATGGCACATTGTGATGACCACCAAATGGAGATCTACCTGGCATGGGAGACTCTTCTGGTCTCCAGCATCCTTGTCTCTGTCTCATGTCATCATCTTCCTGGTCAAGATTGATTCCAGAATGTTAATAGCCTGACCAATCGAAGCTTTCCCAGGCAGGAGCAGGAATTCAGTATTCTCCAGAGTAAACACTATTAAGTGTGATGCTCAGACGGAAGCTGGTCTGTACTAAGAGAGAATGATGGAGGACCACAGCAACAACAAGAGATGGCAGGTGAACAGGAGTCCTAGAGAGACAACTGTTCCTGGATCTTAGCTAGTCCCTTGTCTCCTTTAAGATCCAATTTTCAAAATCTTCTGGAATGTACAGAAAACTCGCATACTCTAAAAGTCTTCATTTTGTATTATGCTCGAGAAGGCTAGGGTGCTATCAGCAGAGCTTAACGGGCCATTCTGATGGAAGTGTAGAAGACTAGAAAAATATAGACAACAGAGGTCCAGTGCATGAGGTTGCAGACAAGAGCTAGGACTCATTTAGGAACTAGCATAATGGCCATTTTGAGTTACATTCTGTCAAAGACTCTAACTATGGTCTGTTTCCTCAAACTTTAGATTAGAAGGTAATGGGATAATTTATTTGTTGGAGAAAATTTCACAACAGCATAGCATTTAGACTGCCATGTGGCTGTCATTGGCTTCTGTTAACCAAGTCAATAATGAAAATCCAGAGCAAAGAGCAGAGAATGTGCAGTTTGGTGCAGAAAGGATCATAAATGTATTTAAAGTTACGGCCAAGGCACTGTGTATAGACAACGAAACTATAGTTATTTAAAAGCTTTGGAGTATTAAAGAAAAGACATACACTTGTACAGAATGGTATAAAGGTATCTTGACCATAAGACCCCACTCATGGAAGTTTCCAAGGAATAAAATTGCAAATACATTTGAAAATTTGAGTGCCTGAAAGAAAAGGGCCTTCAGAGCATCCTGCTTCAATAAGGGCAACTTGAGGAAGTGTTTTCCCTGGTTAATCTGCACAGGCACTCAAAGGATGCTGCAGTGCTGGTCCAAGCAGGCCCAGCTACATGTCAAGACAACAATAGAAATGAACATCATCCACATGGTTTGGTTTTTGCAGAAAATGTAATATGCAAGAGTGGTGCCATCATAGAGGCTTATAACAAGGTTCCAGAAAAACACTGATGAGGTGGAGCAGTGTGTGGCAGAGCTGAAACCACATATGTTGTAAATACTGGAGTCTGGAGCTACCCAGCAGGGTAGTGGCAGCAGCGGTGGTGGCGGCTTTGCACGCCTTTAATCCCAGCACTCAGGAGACAGAGCCAGGTGAATCTCTATGAGTTCGAGGCCAGCCTGGGATATAGAGTGAGTTCCAGAAAAGGTGGAAAGCTACACAGAGAAACCCTGTCTCGAAGAGGAAAAAAAAAATCTGGAGCTACCCAAGACTGTTCATATCACACCAGCACCTGCCCTGGATGCTGAACCTGGTGCTTCAGGGCTTTTGTGTGGCTTTACTCTCCTTTATGAAAAGCAAAGTTTATCCAGTATTGTTGAATATTGAAAGCATGCAACTTTATTTCTTACTTTACAGGGGCCCAACAACTAAGGTATCAGCAGAGGCTTCAACTCCTGAATGGTGTTGGTACAATTAAGACAGTGGAGACTCTTGAAATTGGACTAAACCCATTTTGCATTCTGAGCTGACCATGAGCCTATGGAAGACAGAAGTAGAACGTTATGGTTTGGTTCCAAAATGTTCCCCATAATCTCATGTGTTTGGACACCTGATCTCAAACCAGTAGCACTTTTTTCAAAGGCTTTGGGAACATTAGGAGAGACCCAGCAGGAGGAAATAGCTCACTGAGGGCAGACCTCATGGTCCCCTGGCTATTCCCTGTCACATTGTGGCTTTCTTGGTGAACACTGTGTAAGACGCCACTGCTACAATCTCCCACTTTTACTGAGTCGTGTCCATACACCCCCATCATAATCAACTGAAATCTCCTCACACCATGAGCCAAAATAAATCTTCCCTCCCTCAAGTTCCTTCAGCCATGTGTTTTGCCCTATTAATAAAACAGAGTAACTAATATAGACAGTATGGGATTTTTAATTATTTTACCTTTATGACCAATGGTATTCACTACTTTGCTATCCTTTGTCTTTTATAATTAAATTTATTTTAATTGTTTCTAAAATCATCAAAAGTAAAGAACTGGTAACGGTAGAGATGGAATTGAGTATTAAGCTTATGATATAGAATGAGAAACAATTTCGCTAAGCATCACACCTGTTACATTGACTGGCATTAGCCAATGGTAGTAGATCCCTGTTTACCAAATATTGACTATCTCCTCCTTCCCCTTCCCCAGATCCTTTGGAGGCTTAGCCTCCCCCACCTACCCACCCACCCCACCCACTCTCCTACTCCCTTCCCCCTTACCTCCTCCCCCTCCCGCCCCCATGAGGAGTTTGGACTTGATCACAACTTGCTTTAGACAATAATGTGGAAATGCCCCTAATATCATCAAGCAGAACTGAAGTCATTTTGGCCTTAGGTTTTATCTCTAACTCTGCTGTTAGTAAGTTTGGTGACCTAGACAGTGTGATTTGAATCACAAGACACATACATCCAAGATCCTCTCTGGTTCTGATACTGCATGACTGTATACACGATGCACTTACTATAGAAGAGTAACTTCTATGGGACTAAGGAAAGCACTCGGCACCAAAGCATGAAGACAGCCTTGACCAGTGTTCAGCATGACACAGGAACACTGGCATGTTGCCTAGATAGCTTACCTCTTGATTCTTTTAGAAGAAGCCAATTTTTCTCCTCTGCCTTACTTGCTGAGCTTCAATACAGAGGCAGCTCTTTCCTCAGCCCAGAGGAAGAGCCAAGGCCAATGCCTAGAATAGCTCCCCTTTCCTCCTCTTGGCACTATCTTTTCCTCCCAAGAGGTCTGGGCTCTCAGCCTCCTTCCTTTGCCTATAGGATCAGAAGTGTCTCCTGCTAATATTGAGAAAAAGAACCTGCTCCTTGATGAGCTTCGGGGCTTTGGTTCCTTTAACTTGTTAAACATTCCTTTTGTTTTTTGGGGGCACAGTGGCTGCTATGTCCTTCCTTCTTATCTTTACAGTCTTGTATTGAGCATAACAGAAAACTGCCCCTGAATCAGTCATGAGATCTATCCTGAACATCTAAGAAATAAGAAAGGGGGAGACATAGGGATCAGAGGAACCCAAGTGAGGGAAGACCTGAGTAAATGTGTGTTTCTGACATGAGTATGGCCACGCCAAGGACTCCAAGGAACCTTGGGAAGTTGGCAAACCAGTCCCCATAAGGGTCAGGCTCAATAGGGATTGCAAGGCTTTCTTAGGGTATCCAAATGAAAGAGAGTGAATACTGGGTACAAAACTAGCAACTGCAGCTTCTTCCTCCCGGATATTTACAGCCTGAGTCTGCTCACCCACAGACACCTCCTACTGAAGCTAGCTAACCTCTCCTGTGCTATACCTAATAAATGTGCTGACATTCCAGTATGTAACCTTCATCAGAGTGCATACCCCACCTGACCCCAGCTTTCCCGTATGCATATCTATGTGTCTATCATTTCTTCATGCCCTTGCTGTCCCTGTCAGGGTTCTAAGACCCAAGTCATGCAAGTTATGACAGGATTTAATTCACTGTAGACTGAGGCATACATGACTTGGAAACCTATCAGAATCAACTAGAGATGTCTTCAGAAACACCACAGCTCAGGTCTTGGGGACCTGAAGCTAGTCCCAAGGACAAGAGCACTGAAATGTTCTTTTTTTATGGTAATTTTTGTTTTTAGGCAATTCTGATGAGTTCTTGATGACTGGTCCACTTCTTTCCAAGAGCAAGAGATGCATCCCAGCATGCATCTGTGGTAAGCCACTTTGATTGGCCCATCCATTCCCTTTTGAAAAGTATTGAGATCAGAAAGATTTTCTTTGTAACTTCTACCAATACCTTCAAATCCCATCCTGTGACCCTATGAAAAGAGAAGTTCATTCTGTCCTTAGGAGAAGACTTCAGCTGTAAGCAGAATGCTGTTATGTTCTCCTGCCAAATGTTCTAGGCCTCTCCCATATGTATACTCCTCTGGATTGGTCCAGTTTGTTAGTGTCTTCTTCCAAATATTCTTTCAGCATATGATACTGTCTCAGATAATACAGAGTATGCCCAGGACTGTCATTATTTGCTCTTCCAAGGGATGCTGTCTTCGTACAAAAGCTAGAGGCAGAAGTTTAGGAATCAATCAGAGAAAAGGGGAAACTTAAGGATGAGTTTGACCTTCTGTGGTAGTTTGAACGTAATTTGCCTGCATAATCTCATAAGAAGTAGCACTATTAGGAGATGTGGCTTTGTTGAAGTGGGTATGGCCTTGTTGGAGGAAGTGTGTCACTGTGTGGGCAGGCTTTGAGTTTGAGGCCAGCCTGGTCTACAGAGCAAGTTTCAGGACAGCCAAGCTTAGGCAGTGAAGGACAAAAAGCTGGTGAAGATGTAAATTGAACAAGGGGGCTATGTCCCAACCCAAATAATCAGCAGAACTTGGCAGCTTCAGCCACGTGGTTCTGGCTTCAGAGTTACAGACAGAAAAAAAAAAAAAAAAAGTTATGGAATTTGAACTTGCCTCTGCACTTGAAGAAAGTTACTGAGGCCAGGCATATGTCATGGGTGTCCCTGAATGGAGATCTAGTAAAGAAGCAATTGCATGAAGCTATGGAGTTGAAGTCTGGGTTGCCTTAAAGAACCTAAGATGTTAGAGATACCAGAGTCATGGGATACTTGCCAAGGACAGCTGCTAACAGGGAATAGAACCAGCCAAAGAAAAAGAAGTGAGTTTCAGCAAACCTGAACAGAGTTGGAGATCTGAAGAGGACTTTGATACCAGGCAGGGAGATGGAGTTTGGAGTTTGCCCAGATGGTTTTCGGTGCTGTGGATATCGCTCTGTATAAATAAAATGCTGTTTGGCCAGTGGCCAGGCAGGAAGTATAGGTGGGACAAGAGAGAAGAGAATTCTGGGAGGTGGAAGGCTGGGGGAGGAGACACTGCCAGCTGCCGCCATGACAAGCAACATGTAAAGACACCGGTAAACCACAAGCCATGTGGCAAAGTATAGATTAATAGAAATGGGTTAATTTAAGATAAAAGAAGTAGATAACAAAAAGCCTGCCACGGCCATACAGTTTATAAGTACTATAAATCTCTGTGTTCTTACTTGGTTGGGTCTGAGCAACTGTGGGACTGGCCGGTGAGAGAGATTTGTCCTGACTGTGGACCAGGCAGGAAAACTCTAACTACATTTCGGTCTTGCTTTGGTCTAGTATTGCCTTGTTATGCTCCCTTCCCTACATTTTGGAATGGTAATGTATTTCTTGTGCCATTATATGTTGGAAGTATGTGATCTGTTTTGTTTTTTTTATTTTGATTTTATAGGTGATTACAGTTAAGAGATTGCATGAATCTCAGAAGAGACTTTGAACTTTGGACTTTTAAACACTATTAAGACTGTTGTAAGCCAGGCGGTGGTGGCGCACGCCTTTAATCCCAGCACTCGGGAGGCAGAGCCAGGCGGATCTCTGTGAGTTTGAGGCCAACCTGGACTACCAAGTGAGCTCCAGAAAAGGCACAAAGCTACTCAGAGAAACCCTGTGGGGGTGGGGGGGGCTGTTGTAGACTATGGGGACTTTTGAAGTTGAACTAAATGCATTTTGCATTATGATATTGTTACAAGCTTATTGGGGCTAGGAAATGGAATATGGTAATTTGAATGTAATTAGCCCCCATAATCTCATAGGGAGTGGCACTATTAGGAGGTGTGGCTTTGTTGGAGCTGTTATAACCTTGTTGGAGGAATTGTGTCACTATGGGGGCAGACTTTGAGGTTTCCTATACTCAAGATACCACTGAATGTGTCAGTTGACTTTCTATTGCCTGCAAGATGTAGCACTCTCAGATCTAGCACATCTGTCTGCATGCTGCCATGCTCCCTGTCATGAGGATAACTGACTGAACCTCTGAAATTGTGAGTGAGACACCCCAATTAAATTTTTTCTTTGTAAGAGTTGCTGTGGTCATGATGTCTCTTCACAGCAATGAAAACCCTAACTAAGACACCATCCCAGTGCTTCCTCATATCACCCATGCTTGGAAGGAAGACTATTGCATGAACCAAGATATGCCCTTTCTGGGGTCTTGCCTCAGTTCTTTCCATGTTCACTACAGAAAGGAACAAGAATGACTTTACAGAAGCTCTTCAGTGTGCCTCCAGAACACCCAGCTGAAAGCACACCTCTCCATTCTGCACAAGACATGAAGTGGGAGCCCCACCAAGATAGACCCTTTGCTACACAGAGGTGGAAGGAAACCAGTGAGATCCCAGGTTCTTCAAGGACAAAGAAAAAGCTCAACCTTGACCACAGATAGCATCCCCAGGAACGTTCCTCATGGCCTAAGGCAGCTTCACAATTGCCCTCATTCTCAAACTCCCTACAGAGGAAAAGCCACCAGTCACCATCGAGTTTATAAAGCTTCCTGATATTGTCTTCCACTCAAGAGTCAAGGGTATCAGTGGCAGTAAAGTTAAAGCAGCAAGCCCATCTTCTAAACAGAGATGTGTTGTTCGAATCTAAGGTGGTCTTTTATAAAAAAAAAAAAAACCCAGAGCCAGACATCAGGGTGAAAGCTGAAAGATCAGAGAAGCAGAGCAGCCAGCCACTAGGTCTTACCTCTATGAAATCATCAGTCTAAAGAGAGTGAGTTCCTGTTTTCTCACACCTTATATACCTTTCTCTGCCCAGACATCACTTCCTGGGATTAAAGGTTTATGTGCTTCCCAGTACTGGGATTAAAGGTGTGAGTCACCATGCCTGGCTCTGTTTCCAGTGTGACCTTGAACTCACAAAGACCCAGACCAATCTCTGCCTCTGAGTGACAGGATTAAGGATGTGTACCAATACTACCTGACCTCTATGTCTAGTGAATGTCTCTGCCCTCTGATCCTCTGGCAAGTTTATTAGGATACACAATAAAGATGAGACACTTAAGGATGCTTTCCTCATATCAGTGTCACCACACACCACACTGCTCAGATGACTTTGTGTTCCATGGTCAGATGAACAGAATTCTTTCCAGGATAGAGGAGAAAGGCCTACAATAAGCTGAGAGGAAAACCCCTTGAAATAAAAATCAAGGGACCTAAACCTTGAACCATCCATAACTCCTTGAAGAGACACAGTGTTCTCATTTTTTGCAATGAAAGTCTAAACCAGCTTAAGAACCTTTACATGATGAGAAACCCGACGGTCTAAATTCACATTAAAACAGCTCACAGGCAGTGTCCTGGCTAGTTTTTTGTCAACTTGACACAAGTTAGAATCATTTGAGAAGAGGGAAAAATGCCCCCCACACACTAGAAAGCCCTGTGGGAAATTCTGGGGGACATTTTCTTGGTTGATGATTGACGTGGGAGGGCCCAGCTCATGTGGGTAGTGTCATCCCTGGGCTGGTGGTCCTGAGTTGTATAAGAAAGCAGGCTGAGCAAGGCATGAGGAACAATCCAGCAAGAAGCCCCCTTCCATAGCTTCTGCTTCAGTTTCTGGCTCCAGATTCCTGCCTTGAGTTCCTGCCCTGACTTCCCTCAGTGATGCAGTATGACCTCGGAATTGTAAGCTAAAATAAACACTTTCCTCCCCATGTTGTTTTGGGTCATAGTGTTTTATCACAGTGAACCCCTAAGGCAGGCAATGGTGGAAAATGTTCTCCAAGACATGCCTGTCAGTAGGAAAGCAAGATGCAGAGCTAAACTCAAGGCATGTTCCCACTCATGTCACATAGAAATACAAGGCTAACTGTGCTTATATGTATGTCCCAAGCCTGTATCAGGGAGGACATGGGAAGGTTTAGCTTCTGCAGACACAGTTCAGAGTATAAGAAGAAATACTGACTCTGCTCCAAATATAGTATGTAGTCTTACCAGCTGTAAAATTTCCCTTTAAAAACACAATTTGAAGCCAGGCAGTGGTGGCACACATCTTTAATCCCAGCACTCAGGAGGCAGAGGCAGGTGGATCTCTGAGTTTGAAGCCAGCCTGGTCTGCAGAGAGAGTTCCAGGACAGCCAGGGCTACATAGAGAAACCCTGTCAAAAAAAAAAGAAAAAGAAAAAGAAAAAAAAAAAAAGAAATTAAATCTAGAAAAGAGGCCCGTGTGTTTCCATGTGTTTATTGCAGAGTATTTTATAATAAACCTATTTATGGTAATATTTAAAATTCTATGAGATGAGCAACAGTTCTGTGGTAACATGAATGATCACCCACACACACCCCTGCAATGCTTATTTCTTAAAACCCACTCACTTCTCCTTGTGGGTGGTAAAGTTACTCACAGTAAGTGAAATGGAAATAGTTGGAGGGAAGACCACGGGTCAGGCACACAAAAAGAGTCTCTGTGTAGAAGTCTTTGCACAAAAAGACAGCAGGAATTAACTGAGCCCATTAGATCTGACTCTCAGACTTGAATGAAGGATGCATAGCATTGGAGAACAGTCAGATGGAGAAACAAAAGCCAAAGGATACATGCAGAGAAAACAGTGAAACTTCAAGGGCAAGAAGGATGCAGCGCTATCAGTGGGGACCACAAGAAAGACAGACACAGTCCATCAAGCCTCCCTCTTATTATTCAGCTGCTTGTAACTGGGACCTATGACAGAGACTTATTATGTAAATAGTTACTTAGCTCCTGCAAAGCATGGATGTGGAATGAGGAAAACAGTCCAAAGCTGATTTTGCAGATTCTCAAAGTACGCAGGCATTCAGCATCCTTTGGTTTTTCCATTCCAGCCTTTTTTTATTTTTTTTTTTTTTTAAACTTTAGCTGCCAACATTCAGATCAGAAGATGCTGGCAGAGGTCTGAATTCCAGAAAGAAATAGGTAGAAAAGAAAAACTCAAAAGGTACTCATCCTCTCTTTTTAGAGAGATTTTCCTAAAGTCCCATGCATCACTGGCCACCTACACCTCCATGGCCACACCTTGATGCAAAGGCAAACTAGCCTAGAAAGTGCTGCCTTTTACCTGGGCGCATACCAGTCTAAACGCTCTGTTACCAACAGACAGGAGAACAGACATGAAGAGGCAACAAGCAGTTTCTCCCTAGGGCAAGCATTCAGCAGCCAAGGGATCAATAACAAAGCAAGTTATTAAAGCAGTGAGCCATCTTTCCATATCCAGGCCGAGCCTTGTACCTGGGAGATGGGCTAAGTGCTGGGATTTCACATTTCTCATTCTAGTCTCCTTTAAATAAATTCTGTGGGGTTTGTTTGTTTGTTTTTTAAATGACTTGGAGTTAAGGTTTCCACTTAAAAGGAACCATTAAAGATGATGGCACACCTTTAATCTCTGCACTCAGGAGGCAGAGGCAAGCAGATTTCTGTGAGTTCGAGGCTAGCCTGGTCTACAGAGTGAGTTCCAGGACAAATCAGGGCTGCTAACAGAGAAACAATGTCTCAAAAAATAAAGAATAAATAAAAGGAAGGAAACGGAAAAAATCACACATAAACCAATTTTGAGCATATATCTGGTACACAAAATGTTCTGACTAAATAGTCATTGAACTGGGCGGGGTTGGAGGGTCGAGTTTCAAGAGATGGTTTAGCCGTTAGGAGCACTGGCTGCTCTTCAAGAGGACCAGGGGTTGGATTCCCAGTACACACACAGTGGCTAACAGCTATCTGTTACTCCAGTCCCAGGGGATCAGATGCCCTCTTCTGGCTTCTATGGGTTCTGTATACTCACATGCACTGGCATCCATGCAGGCAAAACACACACACACATAAAATAAAAGAATATGTTTTAAATGTATTTGTTGAGCTGAACTGAATTTTAGGGGCAGTCACACAGCCCTGTTGCTTATCCACAATTGCTCCATGCCTGCCTTGAGCCTTCCGCCCCTTACCCCTGACCACTGTGCTGAGGGCTTGGAGCTGTTTTCCACTAGGACTTTGCAAATACTTCATACAAAACTATAATCAACAGCAAGCTTCCAATGCCTTCTGGTGTGGGAACTGCCCTGAGTCTCCAGTAGCTTTAGTGTTAAAGTACCACTGTGAGCTGGGAGATGCTCCATGGGTCAAGGGAGAGGGAGGAGAAAGCTTGAGGACCAGTAGCCTGGTGTGTGCAGCAGTGAGCAACAAGAGATAGTGTCTCAAATATGGTGAGAGGAGAAGACTGACTGATACCCGAAAACACCCTAGGCTGTCCTCTGTGCCCTTTGACCTCCCCACACACACTATGGTATTCACACTCACATGTGAGCATGTACACACACACACACACACACACACACACACACACACACTTAAAAAATGGATTGTCTTCTATTGATTTTATACTCATAGACACCATCCTTGAATACCACAGCAAATTGGGGAAGCTGAGGCAAAACCTACTAGCTTTCTCATGAAACTCCTGAATCCACAAGTCTTGTTCTTAAAGCCCTGACCATAATAAAATGTGCAGAGAAAAATGAAAGAAAGCTGAATCCTGTCCAAATAACCCATGCCTGAAGTAACAGTGAATCATCGTGGATTGTTTTCAAGTGGAATGTGGAAGAAATGGTTGCCTGTGTTCAGAGTATATGTGAGAAAGACAAATAACCAATGTGGTTTGCCGAATTTACTGACTGCACATTTTTGAGAGTTGAGGTGCACCTGTGTGCATACAAGCCAGAGAAAACCGCTCATGAGCCATCCACCTTGTTTTTTGAGACAGGGTCTCTCCCTGGGACCTGAAACTCGCCAATTCAGCTAGGCTGGCTACCCAGTGGGCTCCAGGGATCTGCCCATGTTCATCTTCCTAGGCTGGGATTAGAAGCACCAGCTATAACATCTGGCTTTTGGCATGGGTACTGGAGATCCAACTCAGTTCCTCATGCCTGTATGGCAAGTACTTTCTCAATGAAACTATCTCACCAGGCCCCAGAGTGTACATTTTGGAAAGTGGTATTTAACTGTTGCTTCCTCTCATAGCTCTACATTGCCCAGCTTATAGGAGGTGCTTAATAAATATTTATGGAGCTAAATGATAGCAGTGTGTCAAATATAAAGACTCAGATTTACAGATTTGACTAAACTGAAAATAAAACCAAAGCTTAACTTTACTATACTTGAATAGAGTCAGATTTTACCTTAATGAATGCCAATTCAATCTATATTGATTCAAGCCATAGTAAATCTACTTTTTCAATCAAAATAAAGTTGGCTAAATTAAGAGAACCATTTTCAGAATTCATTGTTTATCATCACATTAAAAATTGTTTTAACCTAATCAACCCTAAGAATTCAAAGATAAATATTTTATTCAAAAGCAAACCAGTGGATTATATATATATATATATATATATATATATATATATATATATATATATATATATATGCTTATATATATGACTTTCCACACTACTAAACCCTAACAATATCACAATAAAAAATCAGCAAATGTAAGGCATTTGTCCATCTTGATACTTGGGGGGGGGTTATTATTCAGTTACATAAAAAGAAGGAAAAGGGAAAAAATGTATGCAACAGAGGTGCAGTGTTCTTATTCATAGTGATGCATGACTTCTGACCTTAAGTGGTGGTTTCTTTATGGCCTCTTCTACATTGTAAGAATAAATTTGATGATAAAAGTACTTAGCCCGGAGATGGTGGCACAAGCCTTTAACTCCACACTCTGGAGGTAGAGGCAGGCAGATGTCTGAGTTGGAGGCCAGCCTGGTCTACAGAGCAAATTCCAGGACAGCCAAGGGTACACATAGAAACCCTACCTCTAGGAAAAAAAAAAAAAAAACCTAAAACTATTTCAGCGAATTGCCAATATCGAATTGAATATTATTAGCCATAAATTTGCATATTCTGTCCATTTGTCCTCTCAGTTTTCATCTTACTACACATGCTTTAATTCTCTCCCCAGAATCAACCTGTTCAGTCTCTGCGTTTTTACAGTTTTAGTTTCCACATGTATATAAGATCTATATCAGAGTAAAATGTTAATTTGCTTGATTATATATAAGTATTTCAAAACATTATGTTCCAATCTTAAATATATATGTGTAAAGAGAGAGCATACGCTCTGTTTAAAGACTCAAAATTTTTTAATTACTCTAAAACATTTACAAAGATTGCTAATCTTTATAATTCTCACATAAAGTTGTCATAAAATCATGAATTACACTGGGCGGTGGTGGCACACGCCTTTAATCCCAGCACTCGGGAGGCAGAGCCAGGTCAATCTCTGTGAGTTCAAGGCCAGCCTGGTCTACAGAGCAAGGTCCAGGACAGACACCAAAACTACACAGAGAAACTCTGTCTCTGGGGGGAAAAATGAATTACCAGAATTGGAGATAATTCTTATTAAATACTTCTTGTGTTAGAAAAATGTCTTACTCTGTAGCCCAGGCTGACCTAAAACTCATGGCAATCCTCCTGCCTGAGCTTCCCCATTGTGGTAGCTTGAGCCACCATAGCTGGCTTCTGCTAACACGTCTCCTTGCTATTTGTGTGCCAAGGTGTTCGGTAGGATGCGGGCTGGAGCAGCCTCTGCTTCCGGAGCAGTCTAATGAACAGTGCAGGCGTCTGCTCCTTGTTCCTCATAAAGACCTCCAGATATGCTTCTCACATACAGACAAGCCAAACCTGAAGGTGGTCGTCCTATCACTGTGCCTCTTTGGCCCCTCCATGTCCTCTTCTGAGCCAGTCTAGCTTCTGCAGACTCCAAGGGAACTTGACTCTTCCCCCTTCCCCCTGAAAGATGACAACATTTCCTCTACATGAAATAAACTTTTTCCCTTGAGATATCTCTGCTCAGGGCCACATCTGCAACATCCTGAACTTCACGATTAGACACAGTTTGGCAGTCCTTTCACCACCCTCACTGCCAAACCCATCAATGACTACACTTAACATGCAATGCTTAAAGCTTGTTACACACTTCCATATCTGACCTGATGCAAGAGAAGGGTTGTGGCTAGCATTTCCTTTGATCTGGATGTTCTAAATGGAATCCAAGTTTGCATTAGCAGTTGCTCACCATTTTGACTCATTCTTGTTCCCTTTTGAACTCTGCAGTCCCCTATGACTCTCAGACCAGTTTCTCATAAAACTAACAAGTTAACTCTCTTTCAACAGACTGCTTCATAACTAGGTGAAAGTTATTTTAATATCTGACATAAGATTTGCTCTTTGAGCTGGACATAGTGATGCACACCTTTAACCTCAGCGTGTAGAAGGCAGAGGCAGGTGGATCTCTTCTAAATTTGAGGCCATCCTGGTCTACATAGTAAGTTCCAGGACAGCCAGGCCTATATAGTGAGACCCTGTCTCAAAAAAAAAAAAAAAAAAAAAAGACTTGCCCTTGGATCAAGAATTTTAGGCTAGTCCAACTAACCAGCTATAACAGCCACTGCCTCCCAACAATACTATCCACAAGCTTGATAAGCAGTATTTTATCCTTTCATCTGCCAACTAGAATATGGGTGAAGATGAAAGGATCTGGGAGCCAGGGAACAAGTGACCTTCCACAAAATTGATATTAATATACTTCTCAATGTTGTAGAAGCCAGCTGTTCAAACATCTGCAAACCTCTATGACTTCATTGTTATTGTCTTAGTCAGGGTTTCTATTGCTATGAAGAGACATCATAACAACTCTTTAAAAAGAGACCACAGCAACTCTTACAATGGAAAACTCTTATAAAGACTTACAGTTTCAGAGGTTTAGTCCATTTATCAGCAGAGGGACATGGTGGCACACAGGCAGACATGGTGCTAGAGAAGGAGCTGAGAGTGGAGAAGGAGCTACATCTTTGGTCTTGATCCCACAGGCAACAGGAAGTGAACTAAGATACTGGGTATGGCTTGAGCATATAGGAGATCTCAAAACCCACCCCTACAGGGACACACTTCCTCCAAGAAGGCCATAACTACTCCAACAAAGCCACACCTCCTAATAGTGCCACTCCCTATTAGCCTATGGGGGCCAGTTACATTCAAACCACAGTCACCAATTCTGAAACCCTTCATCCTGAAAGGCTTTGCCTAAGTGCCTTGCCAGACTGGGATATAGTTTGCCCATGCCACCCTCTTGGTACCTCCGTAATAGCTGTAACAAAGAGTAAACACATTGGTTTGGCATCTCAGCTTCACAACATCTCAGATACCATCTTATCATAATATCCTGTGTAAACAACTTGACAGTGATTGAGAGGGGCAAATGACTGAGAATAGTCCATGCTACTTAGCAACATCAAACGGCGACTACATGGTTGCAAGATACCTCAGTGCTTGCCAGCATGTTGTCTTAAGTATGCTAGTTCCAACTGGGATAGAGATGAAGTCACTTCTCCAGTTCTCTTTGTTACCCTGAAAATAATAATATACACAATCTTCAACGCAGTTAGTAAATCTAAAGTGCCCCTTATCTTCAGCAAGGACTTAAATTTTGATCACAATCATGAAATGTAAATGCATACGGTCTTTGGTTTGACCTCAATTCAAAACAAAGAAAATGACAAGTACTTACATGTTAAATCGAAAGCTTAAAGGAGAATAACTTACCAGGTCTTGGGTAGGTAAGGGGCTTGGGGACCTCTTTCTAGTCCTCTTCTTCCTGTCAAGAGTCAACGTGCATGCTGAGGCTACAGACTCTCAATCACTGTTCACATGCCAGACAGGTGTTGGGGCCAGGTGTTTCTAGGTGGGTGGTCTGTGCCCCTGAAGAGTTGAGCATTTGGAAATGTCCATCCTGCTAGGTTTAAGTTCAATTCTCCAGGGTGACAGTAATCATCGATAAAGTAGGTAAGGATGCTTTTATCTCCGAATGCCAGGTCCTTTGTCCTATGTCTTGACTAGTAGTGGGCATGCCTTCCACCCCAGGCCTATCACAGGGGCTCATTTTTAGACTCATCAAATATCATAAATAACATGCCTAGTTCTCAGCTAAGGGTGCCTATTAAAAGATTCTTCTTGTGGCCAGCAAAAATGTTCCTTTCCAGTCATACACTAGAGATAATAAATGCCAATACACTTTCTAAATTAGATGGCTCTAAATGCATGTGCTTATTATTGCACATTTACCACTACATCTTGACAACCCATTTCCAGGTGTCTCTGTCTATCATGTTCTAAATGTGTTTAAACCAAACAAGTTTGAAGCCAAAATAATGAAGCAGGTGAAACATGATAAAAGCTTAATATAATCATAAAAATTAACGTAAGTGGGTGCCACTGGCCCAGGTTTATATAATGGGGAGTCCAGCCATCTCAGAAACTATTAGCTCCATGAACTGGGCCCTAGTTGTGGAAATTTGCCACAGCAGTAGACCTAGAATAGAAATAAAGAAGTTGATCCAAAATTCATGCAATCTGGTGGGCTGTAATAATTCTTGTCTCAACTGAAAACACAGCCTTGACATTAAGTGATGTCTTTATTATTCAGCTGGGAATTGTGGATTCCTGTTTCTTCGTCTTGACCTTCGGCCATTTCTTTTTCCCTTTAGCACCTCGGAGACTCTGCTTAAGGAGTTGTGGAACATTTCTTAATACAAGTTGCAGCCTTTCCTTACACAATTGGAATTCGGCTTTTAAGTTCAAATGACTGATAACACACTCAGACTCATACCAAAAAGTATGTAACACACATCAGAGCCTCTCTGCATGACAACCGTGTTGAGAGGAAATACTGCACCAGCTGAAGGAGGTACAGAGTGGGAGGGGTGTCTACCTGAGAAAACTCAGTTTCCAAAGACAAAAAGCATTTCAAAGACATGTGCACACGATTGTGGCTTAGATGTGGTCTGCGTGCATCTGACCAAGTGTCACATGCCAGGAACACGGCCCCCAGTGTGGTAATGTTAAGCTGGTGGGAATGTCAAGAGGTGGAACCTCTGGGAATTGGTTAGACTGTCAGAGGCACCAGTCTCAGAAGAGATTACTGCAGTTTTTGTGACCTTTGCCTGGGTCTTAACCTACTCAGGCCACCAAAGGTTAGGAGAAAGGGAAATTTTTTCAATATTAATATATATGGAATTATTCATGCTAATAATATTATCATTGCATTAGTATCCACAACCCACGGCACATTGCATTAGATATGTATTAAAGTAATGGAAATGTAATCATTTGCCACTGAAAGTGTGGTCTAAAGCCAGTAGCATCAACATCTGGGAACTTGCTAAAAACCGTAGGCCCACCCAGACCAGTGGGATCAGAGTCTGCATTTTACCAAGGGACTAGGAAATCCAATTGTCCATTAAAATTTAAGAAACACTGTCGTCAGCTTTTGAAAACTGCAAATAGAGCAAAAACTAACACTTGATCAATTGACATGGAAGGAAAACAACTCATTAAAACTGTATTATTGTATTGTGAGTTAAACTGAGAAAACGGGAGAATGTTTTATTAGCCCTTAAGTCCTCAAGAAATTATGCAAGCCAAATCTATCCATTACCTTGAACATCAAAAATGATCAAAGTGAACCAGGAGTTTGGCTTAATATGTCAGAAACAGAGTTCTTTGAAGACTAGCTTTCAGGAAAGCCCGATGATTTTAAAAAGCAAATAGCCAGCCAAGAACAGAGCTCTGATTACGTGGCTAATGGTAGATTTTGTAGGTTGAAATTCTAAGAACTCGTCATCACAGTAAAACTAATAAATTTGCCAGGAAAAGTACTGTCCCTCATAAACATTCAAGGATAATAAAATTCCAGTCACTCACATTGTGAGAAAAACTACTAATAGCCACAGCCAACTGGGTTCACGTAATGGGATTAAAGTGATCTAGAGATAGGACAAAGAAGACGTCCCAATTGGGCATTGGATACAAAAAGGAAAATATTGACAAATAGGAGTATTCAAAATTAAGATTCCCCGCAGTTGGTAGAGGGTTCCCCTAAGATGCCTGAAGCCCTGCATTCCATCCCCAGCACTGCCTAAAATCAGGCACGGTAGCACATGCCTGTCACCCCAATGTTCAGGAGATGGAGGCAGGAGGACCAGAAGTTCAAGGTCATTCTCTGCTATACAACCTACACTACATGAGACCCTGGAGAGAGGGTGCTAGGTGGGAGGGATGAGAATAAATCCATCTTTGGATAAAGAACCCCCTCTCACTGAGATATTTTTAAATGGTATGTTTCTAACGAGTTTCCCCCTGTTGATTCTGGTGTGGTTCAATGTTCAGTTTACATTTAAGGCTTTATACAAAAAGCAAATTGTCAGAAGAAAAACAAAAGTGAGTGACTGTGTAGATAAACCCCAGGTGACTAAAGGCAGGCTTCTAACACCTAACGCTGGGGCAGACTTGGCTGGAAACCACCTTTTCCACTTAATGATAATCCTCAACAGCTATTGAAATCTCTGCCTGCTTTCTGTTCTGTTTCCCTGGCAAGCCTCCATTTGCTCTGGCTTTTGCAAGAGTAACAGTAAGTAAATTTGACTCAACAAAACCAAGTATTATTTTACAAGTACAAACTGAAAATCAACCTAGGTTTGTGCTTGGGTTTTTGAAACTGATGCTAATTTTAAGCAGCAACCCTGAGAATCCCTGGAGGTTTATATGAGCTAATCAGTAGCACAAGCATTTTCAATAGATTTTAAATGTTTTCAAGAGCAAGCAAGAAACTCTTTATGCTGTTGAAATCCCTGTCCCTTTCCACAAGCCAAAAACGGTTTTGATATGTAGACTTGCCCAGTGGCAGCCCTTTCAGTGAAATAGCTAAACCTTGTCTTCTGGAGTGAGGTGACTTTGATATCTTAGAACTTCAAAGGTTTTGTTACATGTATTTATTTACGTGTGTGTGTGTGTGTGTGTGTGTGTGTGTGTGTGTGTGTGTGTGTTCATGTACTTGCATGTGGAGGTCAGGAGACAACTTGCAGGAACTGGCCTTCTTTACTACTCAGTCATCATCTTAGCTCTGAAACTTGAACTTGGTTTGGATCCACAAGTGAAATGAGACTGCTTTGTTCATTTGGTGTGGCTTTGGTTTTTTGAAACAGGGTCTTGCTACATAGCCCATGACGGCTTTGAACACACCATCCTCCTGCCACTATCAGTACCCTCCAACCTCCAAGTGCGTGAATTATAAGTGCAACAAGGGAAGGGTGTCATGAATTCCAGACTGGCCTCAAAGTGGATAGGTGGCCAAGGATGACCTTGAACTTCTGATCCTCCTGCCTCCACCTCCCAGTACAGGATTACTAGAGCAGCCTGGTTTATACAGTGCAGGGGCTCAAACCCAGGACTTTGTGCACGCTAAGCAGGAACTCAAATTGTCCTGAGCCCACAGGTGGCCATCGAAGATTAGTATCTTTGCAACCGTCTCACACTCATTTTATCAAACTTCTGAGGCAACACTTCACATCTTGTGAAGCAAAACAAGAGGGTTACAACGAATTTACAAATGGGGGGGGAGGGGGAAGCTGCCTGCATTCTAGGATAAACATCCGTAGGCTTCAGCAAGTGTCCGTTGATAACGTTTTAATAATAAATGTTTTGAATGCCAGAAGAAAATTCTGCCTTTGACATGGGTACACTCTTGAGAGGTATAAGCAGGTAGTTAGGGACCAGCTGAGAGTTGACAGGGCCTACATCTAACCAACCATTGTCACCAATCTTTCAGGACTAGTGAACTAACGCAAGAGCCAGGGGGGATTCGACACCGCTGTGGGCAAAATGGACTGCACCCAATAAGGAGAACTGATCTGTGATCACCAGGAAACTAAGGACATGGTGTGTTTAGAACAACTAGAAATATCCAAAGGTATGTCCCTTTCCTAGAAATGAGGCTTAGAGCTTGACTACAGAGTCCTACCTGAGGAAGAAACGGGCCCAGAGAATTCATATCCATCCATCTCCAAACACACGATCAAATACATGATCTTGTTGCACCTGATTCCCCTTCTAATTATTCCAACTTTGTCAAAGCACATGAAACCAAGGTTGCATCAATATGCAAACAGCCCTGACTCCATCCCCCAAGCTCCCTTTGCCTCCATCTTGAAAAGTTAAAGTGAGATAGATAGATAGATAGATAGATATTATAGATCTATAATAATATATATGTTTCCTTCAAGAGGCACCAGGAATGCAGTATAGAGAAAGAAGAGCATTCACCCAGCATGTGTGAGGCCCTGAATTTGACTAACACTACCTGCAAATTTTAAAAAATGCAAACAAAAGCATTATAAGCTTATAGGTATTCTCTTATTGCTCACAGGGACCGTTAAGGGTGCTTGAAAGCACCTAGGCTTATGGAAAAATAAGGGACACACTTCTAAGACACGAGCTTTTTGATCTAGACAGCTGTTTGCTTCAACGAATACTGGGTCTTTGGAAGACGATGTTATTTTTATTGCTTTTTGGGGTGCCGTGTAAAGCATAGAACCTTACAATTTGCATAGTAAGCAGTTTCCACCTTTAAATAGACTCATGTGATAAGAAAAGATACATGCAGAGGAAATACATAGGATCTTAGGAATCATCATTTACATTAGAAATTTCTTTATACGAACATCTTAACTTTAAAAAACAACAGAAAAGGCATCTACAAAGACCCCTCTGGGACTGTAGAAAAATCCAGCTCTCCATTTAAGCAGCCTTTCACTGAGAGACATGAGTGATGGCAGACGAGGGCCTCTTAAGAATAGATTCAACAGAAAATGACAGCGGCTCATTCGCCGAGAGTTTCGTTCCAACTTGTCTGGCTACAAAGAGGTCTTTGGCGCATCTGTCTATTGTAAATGTGTACTTCGGGTTCTCCTTGACCAAACACTCCCTGTGCTTCTTTGGGGTCCCTTCAAAGGCTTCCTTGACAAATGGTGTTTTCAACTCAAGGCCTGATTTGTCGTTGAGCGTCTGCTGGCATACTGAGTGGAATGGATTATGTTTAAGTGGCAGAGGGTGCCTAGTGTTTTCTTTGCTGATCTTGGTTAAGACGTGCCCTTGAGCTGCCAGGCAGTCCATATCAACCGGAGAGAAATTCCGCCTAGGTGGGGAGAAGGCAGACCTCTCAGGGACAACCTGGTGAGCCTGAAGGTCAGTTCTTGAGGTTGGGGCCTCCGGTAGATGCGGCAGCACCAGGGAGCCTTCCGGTTTGGGTGGCATCATGTCGTGTTCTGCACTGAGGCCATCCTGGACTCGGGTTCCTTTCAATTCCCAGCTGGCCCCAGGCTTCAGGGATTGAACAGAAGTGGTAGCATTTAGCAGGTACTGCTGGTAGAGAAGGGTGTCACTAATGGGACCACATTTGGGCCAAACTAAAAATCGTGAGGACAGGGGATATTGTCTGTAAGTTGTGGCCACACTGACATTTGAAGAAATCACTTCCATATTCCCCGACCCTGAATACTGCATGGTGAGATCAAGGCAGGCTGGTAAAAAATTACAGAAGTCCTTGCTTGGGGGCTCCCCTGTAGTGGGGCTGTAGGCACTTTTGTAGGAACTGTATTCAGGTCCTGGCACCATACGGTTGGGCAAGAACAAAGCGGCAGCTTGGGAAGTCTCCAACATCTCCCTCTCTTTATATTCTCTTTCCAGCATAATGTTCTCCAACTCTTTGTCAGCAAAGGCTCTTCTCTTCCTCATCCTATCACTAACAGGTGGAGGCAGAGGGAGGGTCCCTCCCAGGTAAGTCTCCGCTGTTATTGGGCGATAGCCTAAAATAAGCAAGTATTGCAAAGAAAGCAGATTAACACCCTGACAAGAAGAATCTGGAGATCCAGAAGGCAAAAGTAACATCACAAAGCACAGGATAATCAGTTACAATTCCATATCACTGATAGTTTAATATAGAAAGCAAAAGCATAGGTTTAATTTAAGATGGTTTCACTTTGGGGAAAGGTGCCCCTATGGTAGCTTCTGGCTGTCATTGGTTTTGTTGGTAGAGATATTTCTGCTTGCCTGCTTCAGCAAGTGTGCTATATTGACCAAGATTTTAATATTCTTCCCAGGTCCCTAGACATTGACAGACAAATCTATCCACCTTATTTTCACCAATGTTTCATTGCCCGTATCATCTTTTTTCTCTTTGCATTATTATAAAAGATATCTATACCTACAGCTGATGTCACTTTTATTTTCTAAAGATGTCTCATTATGTACACATTGTTACAGCTGTAGGATAATCCAAGGAGAACTAGGAGAAAAAGAAAAAGAAAGTTAAAGAAGATTGGTAAGGAGAAAAAGAGGAAAGACTTGAGGACACAGAGAAGCACAGAAAAACTAAAAAGAGCTGTTAACTAGTCCAAACACAGCCCACCTAACAATCCAGCCTGGCTTTCCCTTGACCTCTTGAACAAACAAAGCAAGACAAAACAATAATGGTGGGAGTGGGAAAGCATCTCCAACTACAGATCTCAAGCACCACCCCCCAGTTCATTCATGTTGGCTAAATACCAAGAGGGCTGAACAAGCAGTCATTAAGATGCAGATGAAGTCATGCACAGTTTATAAACAGAGACAAAATCAAAAACAAAAACGAATAGAACATAAATTGAACGCTTGGAGTATGTCTCCACTACCAAACACTCAACACTTGCAGATTTTTCGGAAGGATCCAGTCTGGCATTTGTATTTACACAGTGACAAACCCATTATACCCATCTGCAAGTAGAAGACAAATTGAAAATTATTGTTTCTACTTGAAGGCTAAGTGTTTGCCAGAAAGTTATTACTTGAATTTACTTTTTCCATTGAGTCCTCAAATGTCTCAACTTGCTTTGGCAGAATTTTCAGTTGATCAGTGTGGTCTCTATGGTTATACATGATTACCTACTTTGCAGCCAAATTCAAAACTCTCTCTCTAAGGTCAGAAGTGCATAGCACAGACTGAGACACAAACTTTAAAACTGTCCAGCATCAGCTAAGCTTGGAAGCCTCAGAAGAAAGAAAAAGTAAAAAACCTCAGCTGCCCACTTCAAGGAACCCAGAAGCCCTTCTGTTTAAGCTGAACTGTAGGAAGCGGCAGTAGTTAAAATAGATCTTCACATTAGATAAAGGCAAAGGACATGGAAAGAATGTCACAGAAACTGGTGATAGATAGCCAATACATTGCCTAGCCAGTCAATAATAAACGCCATGCCTAAATCCAAATGCTTTGGGAAAGCATCGCTATTTTAAGAAAAATCCACATGTCTCTAGGATTGGTAGAAAAAAAAGCCACCGGCAGACCCAGACTGGCAGCTGCTCAGGGAGCCTCCAGTTTGCTTGTTGGATTCACATCCTTTCCCACTCTACAGCTTTGACTGACAGGAGCGGTAGGAAGGAAATGTGGGGAAGCAGCAATCATCTAGATTTCCAGAGGAAAACAGAGCAACGCTCAAGAGTGAAACTTGAGGCTAGAGGGGACTCTTGGTCACAGCTGTAATCTTCTTGCTTGGCTTGCTCTGCCCATTAAACTCCTTCAATAACTATGAGAGTGGGGTGGGAGTGAGTTTTAATTGTTTTCCTTCCCAAAGGTAGCTTCCAGGATCACCTGACAGGGCATTTTTGAACGTCCCTCACACTGGGGCAAATTTCACAGGCGCAGCAAAGGCGGACATTAACTAGTCAGAGGATACTGTTATCCTGGGGGTAAAAACCTCTGCGAGTATGTGACGTGCACTTTCCATATATGAGTTCCCTTCCCCGAGGCAAACTTTCTAATGAAGATTAGCTCCTTCCTGGATTCATACAAATGTCACGGGTCTAAATGATAAGCATCCCTCAACTCGATTTAAAAAGCCAAAGGACAACTTGACGTTAGTTTACCTTCTAAAATGCTTTTGGCTAGCAAACTGGGCGCCCTGACTTGCCTCTGGTACACTGCTTTCCGCTCGTAATTATTCTGTTTCCCAGAAAGCCCCTTCTTGTCCTGTAAACACAAGAAACAATCGTGAGAGTACAGGAGGGGCACCCACAGATCCTCTAGAACTCTCCACAACCTAAAACGTATTTGTTTCGCCGTTTCTTATGAAAAATTATTCCAAAGAAAATTAGTAGGAGCGCCTCTTAATCTCAGCTCAGCCCCTAGAGGGCCACCCGGGTTTCTCTAGCTATCAGTCCAGAAGATACTTAAGGAGACATCTAGAGGAAGGTGAGATCCACAGTCAAGGAGAGTTTAGGAATTGGCCTGGAAGAACTGGGTTGTGGGGGATGGTTGCCTCCCCAGGGCGCATCCACTAAGCTGAAGGTACTTGAAGTGAGCTGCAGAGGAGAAGCCTAGCAAGGCAGGGCAGGCTCTCCCCTAACTAGGAAAGAGGTTGAACCCAGGGCCAGGGCCAACTGAGGTCCCGGGCAGCCTTGGGCTGAGGGACTCTTACTCAGCCTGCATTTTTGTCTCCTCTGGAAAATGGGCATCAAGTTCTGTGTCGAGGTGACAGCCGCACGGTGACAGCACCGCGTGTGGCTTTATTCTCTGTGAGCGTTATTTATCAACGCAGTGACTGGACACACCGCACTGTCAACCACCCTCCTCCCTCCCCGACCACCTGCAAAACTAACCCTAAAATATTTTTTAATGACTTTCCGGAGTGTCCCAAATGGACCTAAATATTTTCAAGGCCACTCTTTGCTTTTGAGCTGGAGACTTTTCCGGCACGTTCTGCGGCGATGCCCACGGCTTTCACTCCCGAGCCCGCAGACTAGCGTGGGCAGAGCGTCTGCACCTCTTCTGCGGCTAAGGGACTCCCCCATCCTGGCTGGCCACGCACCCTCAAGGCGCACCCTAGGCCCAAGGGCACCCACCTCGGTGGCCTGCTGCCTCCGGAGCGCCACCTGGGCGGCCATGACACGCTGGCGCTCCACCACGAGCAGGCAGTTGGCGCACTGGCAGTCCCGCCAGCGACAGAAGCGCTTGTGGCCCTTGAGACAGGACACCACGCCGTGGTTGCGGCAGCGCGCGCACTTGGGCGTGCGGCTCAGTTTGCGTGGCTCTGCGCCGCCCCCCGCGGTGGCACAGCGCTCAGGGGCTGCGGCGGCGGCTGGCAGAGCCTGAGCCGCAGGCGATGGCCTGGGTGCCAGTCCTCCGGGCTGCTCTGGCCGGCCCGCCACCTCCGTGGATGCTCCCGGCTCCTCGCCGTCCCCCTCCTCCTCCGCGTCTTCATCCTCCTCGTCTTCGTCCTCGTCCTCCTCGACGTCCCCATCAGCCGTTGATGGACTGGGTCCCTGAGGCTTGGCCCGCAGCGGAGCCCCACAGCCATCCTCCTCCAGCTCTAAGCTCTCCACGTCGATCTCCCAGTCCCCGGCTCCCGGGACCGCTTGCCCTTCCGTCATGGCGCTAGGCTCGGTTGCCGGTGCTCTAGGGAGACAGAAAGAGGCCCGAAGACCCGCCCCGTCGCAATCAGGGACCCTCTCTGAGCCTCGGCCCAGAACTTCTGCAAGGCCAGAAGTTACCCAGTTTTTTTTCTGGTCCCTACAAAACGGGCAACACGGACTCAGAGATCCACAACTCAACGAAGGTTTTAATTTACTAATTCCAAGTGGTCTGTGCACCTGACCTTTAACCGCAGCCCTGTCTGGCCTTTCCAGACAAGTCACCCACTGACCTTACACACTCGCCGGTTTAAGCCACTTGTCAAGCTTTTCCACAGCCGGCTAGCATGGCCATGATGCATATAAAACTGTCGGTGGAACAATGCTTTCCTTTGATTACAAGGAACCTTAAAATCACGTTTCCCAATTGTCCTTCATTGACCTAGCCTCCACAAAGACTCTGGAGAGGTCTTCGCCTCACTCCCCTTCCCCTAAACCAACACTGTGCTATTATTAGAGGGCCCACGCAGACACAGGGGGCAGGGGACACTGGCCATAAAGCTGCAGAAGCTGATCTGGCATCAGTAGTGTTTGGGCCGCACAGGGTTGATGGAACTTGATTTTCATCTTTAAAGCAAGACAGCCAGAAACAGAAAGGATCAGTAATGATGATTCATGCCCCCATATCCTCCCTGACTCCCGAGCGGCGACATCACAACACTCACCAACACTCAGAGGCCCAGGCTAGCAACCCAGTTAAAAGATATCCAGCTTTAGGATCTCTCTCTGGAGCTGCAAGCAGTAGGAGCAAATTGAAAGGGATCTGACAGCAGGAGGCCAGAGCCCACTGGGTGGTGGAGAAGGACAGAAGCAGAAGGTGAGTCAAGTCCTCAGCAACCTCACCCCGTACATCCCAAATTCTGCAAAGTTCTGTTCGGTCCTCTGCAGCTTGAGTCGCTTGACTTCGCTTTCCACTTCTGGCCCAAACTGGGCAGGAAAGGTGGGGCTGGGACCCAGGACTCTGCGGCAGGCGCACTCAGCTTGCTTTCTGCGGAGCAGCGTCACTCACTGCAGTCCCGGGCCTCCGCGCCCTTTCCTAGTATTATCCACCCACCCACACCCACCCCCGAACTCCGCGCCCTCTGATTGGTCGGTTGTCAGGCGGTGTGCACGCCGATTGGCCGAAGCACTCAGGCTGAGCGCCCTCCTTCCCAGCACCGCGGACGCTTCCCTCCCGGCACTGCAGCCTCGGAGTCCACCCGCCAGCCTTCGCTGCAGCCGGGTCCCTGATCCAGGAGCGGAACCTGGAAGTGCGAGCAGCGATTGCGGCGGAGAAGTCGCCGTTTATCTCGCGGACTAGGGAACAAGCTGAGTCTCACTCTTATGCACCGTGTTGTTCTCGAGAAGGTAACTAAGAGGTAGAGATCAGAAAGGTTAGAGTTGATTCTCTCTGGCATTTGACCATCGACCGGCAGCTGGGCTGCGAAAAGAGGCCACTCTAAAGGGGCATACTGGCATCTTTCTCTCCACATGAACAAGTCCATGCTTATCTTGCAGGGCAGCGCCTAGTTGTCTTCCAAATATCTGTATTTTGTGGTTAACTCTGGAGCGCAAAACAGTTCTCTACTTTCACAGAGCTGGGCAGGTGGCCGCCTCAACTACAGGTCACTTACATTTCCCTGCGCCACTGGATAGCACATTTCATATTGGAGAAAATGGAAATCATCCACACCATTAGCAATTTTAGATACAAAAATATTGAATCTAAGCATGCATTTATACAAAAACATTTTTTAAAACTGCTTTTTAGTGTGTGTGAATAAGTGTTTATAAAGAAAAGGAACTTCCTTCCCTCTCTCTCAAAACACCCTTCACAGAAATGTTTGAAACAAAGTTAAATTTCCCTTAAGCTGTATTCTGTATATCTTAAACTCAATGTAAAATCCCACCAACGCTTTTGTAGCCTCGCCTTTAAATTCAGCCCTCTGCAGGAGAGACGGCTTTAAAAACACTTGATTGTCGTTCTCCTGGATTTGCGGTAGACCCGTGATGGATATTTGTTGAAGGGAGACAATTTCCGAGCTGATTGTAACTTTCCTCTAATCCGAACCTGTCAGAAAGTTCCGAGTCAATCAAGCTCGCCCCAAGTGGAAACAAAGACCAGCTGCCTGCTGTAAACACAGCCCTTTAGTAAAACTGAATTCCTCCTAAGTTGGCACTGGAGCCGCATTTGTGCCTGCTTCTTCCCAGAACCAAGGTGATGTCCAGCTAAGTAAATAGAGATGGCTTTCTGTATGTTCTCGTAGATTTTTCAACTCTAGGGGTCTTGAGGGGCGACTTCTAAGTCGCAAGGCTCCCTAGGACAATTTCACGGAGGCCACAGGAACCAACTCTTGCTGCCTCTCCCTCAGCACCTCCTAGTAACACCGATGAGTTTCGCCGTTTGTGTTCTTTCTTGTCTAACCAAAGCGCTTATTTTTTTTCACCTGGATGGGAGCCTTTGAGTTCTTGACTACAGGAGAAACCTGTTTTCTAACCTCCGTTTTCTCCCATGTTGAAAGCGAGGAGTCCTGAGAGACCCATTGTCCTCAGAGAAAGCCAGGGACTGGGTCAAGAACTTTGGACCTGCATATCCTCTGTCGCAGAAAGTAGCGAGTCCTCAGCTCTCCGCAGCAAATACTGGTGGAGGGTTTGCCACGGTTTCTTGGTTGTTTTTGTTGTTGCTGCTGCTGCTGCTTTGTTCTTGGTTTTGTTTTCTCGAGACTCCTCTGCATCTCTTCTGATTTTAGGATTAGGCACTGGTCCTTTGTTTGTTGTTTTGTTTTTGTTAAATAATGCTGAGCCTTCTTTCTTCACCACAGACACACACACACACACACACACACACACACACACACACACACACACACACACACACACACACACACACACACACACATTTGCAAGCAGGGTGTTTCTGTGCATCTGCCCTCCAATTGAAAGTGAACTATAACTCCACCACTACTACCCTGCCAGACCACGCAGATGACAGGCTTGGTTCTTATTTATTGCTCATATGGCCCCTAAGAAGAAAGAAGATAGAATAATTAATTAGCCTTTCACCAGTAATTTTAAATATTAACGAAGTTGAGAAAATAGGTTTGCTTGCTACTGAATGGCATGGAGAGGCACTCGGAGGGAACAGGGTTGTGGGTAGTTGTCCCCTAAACTGAAAGTAAATAGGCTATGGAGCCCAGCAGCCCTCATACTAGTTCAGACTTTCAACAGCACTTGAGAGGGAGACAAATAGTATTTGTGTACATGAACCAGTCATATGAGGCCCAAACTGGGAAATGGGACTTGGGGTTACGGAGCCCTAAGGCAAGGGAGCAAACCCAGAAGCCCAGCCCTTGAGAATGTTCTAGGGCAGAGACCAGACTCCCTATTGTGCGCTTTCTGGGCCAGACCAAGGCAGTACAGCTGGACCTCTAGGTTGCAGGTGGATACTCCCCCCCCCCCGGGTGGGGGGTCTTCTCCAGCACCCCACAGACATCCCGCCCCTTTTCCCTGTGTGCCTTCCCAAATCCTTATACCACCACCTGTGCTCTTCAGGACACACATCTGCAATCAAGATCCCATTGAATTACACTCCAGCCTCTGGCCTTGAAGTCCTCTAGGGAACCACTTTCCCACCACCAACTGGGAAGTGAGATGATTCGAGGGATGGACAGGGAGGAGGATGGGTATTTACCCAAGGACAAACTTCAGCAAGTCCAAGACACTCCCATACTAAAAATGAAATTGTGTGCACTTCTTCTGGGGGTAAGTGGTCTTGCCTTTTATTGGACTGCTAAAGGATGCCACAGCTACACAAACTGTTCTGTAAACTAAATATTCAGAAGAAATAGGCATGAGGGAGCCTGGACTCCAGGTGGTTCTTCCACAGACTAGTGACCTTGGTCAATTGTTTTTCTGCATCTTTTAAAGAGTGACCTTTCCTGACCTGGTGTATGAAAACTTCAATTTACAAGGATAGAGTGGGACCTCCTCCAGAACAGACCTCCTTCTCCTCTCTGGAAACAGCACTTGCAAGAGCCTGGCTTCTCTTCACCCTCTTAAAAAGACCTTCCTTGACTCATTAGGTGAGGAAACAAGTCCCTAAAAGGGGCTTGAAAACCGTCTCCAAGTCACCAAGTTCTTTGCGGTACTTTTTGAGCTGCTGTGGTGCTCCACTGCCAGGGTTAGAGCTGGTTCCCTCGCCCTGCTGACCCATGTGGGTGAAGGTGGAGCCTGTCCTCACTTGCTTCTGGCTCCCTTCACCACACACACACACACACACACACACACACACACACACACACCTTCCTGCTCCCGTGCTGTTTGAACCCACCAGCTGAGAAGCTTAGTCTTAGTCTTCTAAAGGGAAACAGAACTGACCTAGGGAAGGGAGGGGGGGTCTTTCCTTGGTAAGAGTGGCCTCTGCTTTCTCCAAACACCTGTCCAAACATAAATAAATAATTTTCAAAGAAGGCAAGCCTGCGTCAGATAGGCCCCTACTCATCACACAGTCTCTTGAGCACACTCTACTAGAATGGTGGTCCCTGAGTCAGGCAGCTCAGCTACTCCTGTCTTCACCACCTAAGGCCAGTTGGCATCTCCACCCTGGCCCTGCTGCCTCCACTTGCTCAAGGAACCAGGGGGCCTCTAAGGCAGCCAAGCCTAAAGACTCACAAAGTGAACCTAGGGGACCACCACCACCATCACCACCACCAGCAGCAGCAGCTTAAACTGCCCAGTTTAAAAAAAAAAAAAAAAAAAAAAAAAAAAAAAAAACCATGTGGTGATTGGCTGTTGGACACTTCTGGGCACCTTGGTATAAGGGCTTTGCTGTGGCTAACTGGCTCTGGTTTCATTAGAGATGACCTCAAACCTGTGGGTAGCAACAGTGTCATACATACAGTTTGACAGTTTTAACTGGCTGTGGACACGGTGAAATAAATAATCCCAGATGGGACCACAAAGATATGATTTCCCAATTTACTTTGCGAAATCAGATATACGACCTGTCACACTCAGTGGGGGTGGAGATGAGCAAGGAGAGCTTTTAGGAAGTAGCTGTTCTCCACCGGAGGGTTAGCAGACCCTTTCCCCCTGCTTTGGCGTCCTAACAAGCAGAGGACAAGAGGAGCCCTCACTCCTCCTTCATTCCGTGGGAAGCCCAGTTTTAGGAGACACTGAAAACAGAAAAAGAGCAATGGCCTTTTTCCTGCTCTTGCATTTAAGGGAAATTGAAATTCAAAAGAGATCGTCAAGTGCTCGCTGGGGTGTAGGGGACAGGATGAAGAGCAAGCTGGAGGCAGTGCAGACTGGGCTAGTTCTAATCCACCTCACAGTTTTCCTATGTTTTGCAAAGCATGCGCTTTGAGATAGGGTACAGAATCCCATGCACAAACAATGAAGCAATCTTGCACTCATTTTGGCCATCCCGCCCGCCCCAATCCCAGCCAGCCTCCAAGAGACAATGATGGAGGAGGGGCTGGGCTCAATTCCTTTGGGGGCCCTGTAACAGTCAGGCAAGGAGGAAACTACAGTCCTCTTGTCTTCTCTATACCTACGCCAAATAGTCCCCAGGAGGCATTGGGACCTAGATTCCACCCCAGGAGTGGCGGCCTTGTTGTGGAAGGCTGTCAGAAGATTGTAATGCCAAATGCCTCCTTGTACACATACCCCCATGGGGCGGGGGGATGTTCAGGACTGAGTAGAACACAAGCCTTGCCCTTGGGAACTCTCCATCCCCTGTGCCTGTGTTAGAGTATGACAGTTCAAGTGTTAGATACTGTCACATGTCACTCCCCATGTTTTCCCAACCCTAACCGGCAAGGTAGAGGGCAGTCAAGAGAGGCAGGGAAGCCAAGTGTTGGTCCTGCAGGAGCTACAGAGAGAATGAAATGTCTTCCTTGTTTATGAACCACCACCCTGGCCCTGCAGGGCTTGGAGTGTAGGCTGAAAGGATCAGATTGAATGGTTTCTAGTTACTCCATCAAACATGAAAAATGGTATGGAAATTGAACAGTGACGGCCTGCTTGCTCAGGTTTACAAGATGGGGAGACAGAAACAGTTTGGCACTGATGTTGATCTGCTGGTCACTCTCTCCTTCCCATAGTTCTGCTACTGACCGACCCCATACAATAAAAAAACCCTGAAAAACAGATCTATCCACCAGGGCAAGGATGACCCTAATCTCACAGAGAACTCACTCCCTAGAGTTTAGATCAGATGGGATTCATTCCAGTGGTCCAAAGAGGCCATACAAGTCACAACCTGCTTGTGACTTGTAGCTTCTAGATTAGGTCTGTCCTGGATGGATTTCAAGAAAAAAAAAAAAGAAAAAAAAAGAAAAAAAAAAGAAAAAGAAAAGAAAAGAAAAAATCAGCAGGCCGATTGTACAGACCTTTTTAGCCCTATCTTAGGTTCACTCTGGGGCCTGGATTTGGATTCTGAGAAAGACCAAAATTTTCCTTACCTTACCGTAGATCCAGGAAGGCTCTCTGAATAGTGTACTTGCTGAGAAGGGAGTTTCCCCCTTTGCTGCTCAACTCCTCCAGCCTAGCAGAGGACTGGCCCAAAGCAGACTCCCTGGCCTCGGATAAGATGGGGGTGGGAGCTGGAGAAAGTGTGAGGGAAAAGGGAATCCAACTCTACTTGGCTGTGTGTCTAGATGACAAGTGCCTGAACAGGACCTCAGAGTGACTGAAGTGTGATCCTGCGTCTCCAATCCAAATGGCAAAAATACAAGCCCTAAAAGGGGACATGAATTTCCTAAAAGGGATTCTTTCCACCCATAGAGTAAGTGGCAAAAGGGGGGGGAAACTTAAGGAAGGAAGAGAGGGAGAGGAGAGGGAGGAAGAGAGACTGGAGGAGAGGTGCGATTGGAAGCTAGCTCTCTATGGATCCCGACCTATTCGGTTTCTCAACTAAAGCGGCCCTGACCTTGAGCTTTAAGGCTTCGGTGTTGTGAAGGAACTAGATCATTCCTGAAATCTTTTCCGACGTTCAGAATACGTCTGGGGGGGGGGGGGGGTGGGGAGGAGAAGAAGAAGAGACTTGCCTGAGTGGTCACTCCTGCGGGGTTGTAGGGAATCGAGAGAGGGGAAAGAGGGACCCACGCCAGCTGGAGCGCGCCTTTACGACAAGGCGCTCCATAAACTTTAAGAGCCGAGCAAATCTCTTTGAACCAGCTGACCGCCAGAGAGTAGGAGGGCGTTCCACGGGAGATGAGCCATCGGGAAGGGGCGAGCTAGGAGATGTCACTTGCTTCATAACGTGGCGGGAGCGCAGGTGCAGGAAACTCCAGCCCCTTCTCCTGTCTAGCTAGCGCCCCTGAACCCTGCCCATTCTTTCGTGTAGAAAATTTAGTGACGGGGTGAAAGCCGGCTAACAAAAAGGCAGCCTGGAAAGCTTCGGGCTCCACAAGAATGCTTTGATCCCCCTTCAGTGTCTAGCAGTCCCCCAAACGCCTGAGATCCCTGCGGACCAGTGGCTCAGGGGTCCAGCTTCCATAAAACCAATGCCCGTGCACTGCACAAGAAGGCCGCGCGGGGGCGCTGTGGGCGGCCACCCCGAGCCTGGGAGACACGCGTGGCCACTGGATTGCATTCTCGCTCCCTCCCACTAGCTTTGCCACACAAGCCGGGCGGGGTCCGGCTCTCAGTGAAGAAACTGTCACGCTGGCCGTCCGATTCCTTGGGCGTCCTGATTACTTCTTCTAGCTGCTTCGTCGCCTCTACTTTCAAACCGCCCCCCACCCTCGAAGATCACTCCACTCACTGATCCTTAAGGTGGAAGGAATCACAATCATTGTGGCCCACATTTTGTCAGATTCAGAGTCTGACCCTTGAAACAAGCAGCCGGTTCCAGAAGGTTATCTTGCTTAGAGCACCATGGGAGGAGAAACAGAGCAAGGTCTCAACCGGAGGCCATCCCTCTCAGCACGCTTCTCAGCCGGAGATAGCTGCTGTGTCGATCCTGGAAGCCGAATCCTGTTCCAGCTGCTTCCACATAAAACTCCCCCATCAGCCTTCCACAGGGAGCTAACTCGATTTCCCTGAGCACACAGGAAAGAACTGCCCCCCACCCTCGCCTCTCCTGCTTCCACTTTGTAAATCCTGCAAAACTGATTTGAGAAGCTGAGGACCTCCGAGTGGAAAACGGGTTTTCAGAACGAAGGTTCAAGTGTGGTGGTGGGAAAGGTACCCAAGACTTCGGTCTTGCCGAAGAACCCGTCATAGAGAGCTGTGTAGACCAGCCAGGGTCCTGAAAGAAGTTTTGCACAATTCATCCTTCGTGCCTCAGTTTCCTCATTTATAGAACCCAGATTCTTTGACAATATCAAGTTTATAGTGGCAAAAACAAAAAATTGAAATTCTTTGAAAATCAAAAGGCATTGTGAGTATAAGGTGCCCAGGTCTCTCTCGTCTAATTTCTTTTTTTCAAGTCAGGAACATCACGTCCCCGGTAACAAGCAGATAAGGTCAAAGATGGTAGTCTCTGAGGGGTAACAGATGGAGTTAACAGGTCCTGTTTTGTTAATATGCAAGCTGCTCTTGTCTCTCAAAGGAATCTCCCATCCCCCACTTTCCAACCAAACAAACTTGCAGAGACTTACCTTTCTTTGGCCAACATGGAGCCAGCCATTCAAGTGTTTGTACGAATTGCTTGTCCCTGCAAAGCATGAAAGACACGCCCTCCTGGCTTTGAAGAGCAGGAGGGTTGCAGCAAGGTGATATCTCAGCACTCAGCATCTGCCTTCTATTGAGGTAATAATGATGCAGGAAGGGACAGTCAGGCTCCCGTTCCTATAACTTACAACTCTTGTTTCCATCTGCAACTATCAACTGGGCTGCTTTTGGTTGTTTGGTTGTTGTTGTCTTTGTTTGGTGTTATTGTTTCATTCTCTTCCTTGGGGAAAAAGTTAACAATACACAAAAGTAGGGCAAAGCGCCTAAGATCTGCTAAAGTAATCTAACAGAGTAATACCTGTGATGACCGAAAGACTATGTAATATCTGCACAGACATTAGGCAGACATAGTCGGCCATTGCCACCGTACTCTGAACAACTAGCTTGAGAGTTCCACTGCAGCTCTGCCCATTAGCTGAGTTGGTAAGGTTGAATTGTACCGAATGTATGGAATTTCTGGGGCCAGGGCTCTGGTGTGTTGTAGACGTCACAATCATATGTTGAATAATTTGAGCAAGATACTCATCAACTGAGCACCCAGCTTGATGCCCATGGACAAAGGACACAGGTGGCCAATGTGAATGGTAGATCTACATTCTTGTCTAGAAACTTCATAATACGCTACTTGATCTGCAAAATAACTTGGAAGATGTTCTCTATAACATAGTCTTGACTCCCTTACGCAGCAGGATCGCTGTGCTCTAAGGGACTAACATTCCTCTTTTAAAAGAAAAAAAAAAATCTCAGGCCTAGCTCTAAAACTCTGAACCTATTGGCTCCTCCCCATCCGAACTCTGTCTCTATAAGACCTCTTCAATCCTGTCTCCTTCATATCAACAACTTCCCAGTGTTGCTAATAAATGGGGGTTTGTTGCTTTTTTTTTTCATTTAGTTTTTCTTGATACCAGTTTGCACAATATACGAACACATCTGTACACTTAACTTTCATCCACTTAAGCACTGCAGAGTCACTACACTTGGCTTATCGGTTCCAAAAGGATGTGGAGTCCAGCCCAATACATGAAAGCACAGAATCAACTCTCCAGTTGTGGCATTCTCTGTAGTATTCCCAGATGTTCTTGTACTGTTTGGCAAATCTATAAGGTAATAAATATTGATGGTCCCTTCACATGTGGTGTTAAGATTTGCTCATCAAAAAAAAAAAATTCTCTTCTGCAATCTTTTAAAAATATATCACTAGGTTTGTTGTCTTGAAATTAGTTTGTACTCTGGCAGCTTTCTTTAAATGTCAACCAGATGTGGAGTCCTATTACATTACAGTGTTCTCCTTTTTTTTTTATGTATCCCCCAGATTGGTAGTGTTTTAAAACAGTTGTTCTTCAAGAGTCTTCTGTCTGTTCCTGAATGAAGACAAAATATTCTAAAAGTCAGTGAACTTCCTCACATAACACATGTTTTAATTTTCCTTTCTGGCTACAGGATCACAGCTCCTGCCATTTCAGATGTATTTTTTCAAGTCCCCATTAATATAGAGGAAGCGGAGGTCCATAGAAGAGACCTGTCAATTACAGCCTTTCCCCAACTCACAGTCACACACACTTCCATTCAAAGCTCCTGTGTGCACTCCTTTCCAAAAATATTATCCTTCTGGGATGCAATTTTTCACGCATAAACTCAGCTCAGCTGAATGACCTTTTTTTTTTTCTAAAGAAAGCTTGAGAAAACAAATTCTTAGTCATTTGAGAGAGTTAGCACGCGCTGTTTTTCAAACCTAGATGTATGTGTGTATTAATCATTAAAAACGGAGAAGGAGACTTTGGTGAATTGACTCTGTTCTGAGCATGACTCTTGAGCCTTTGGAAGTCACCAAATACTTAATAAAAGCCAGAGTGATTTATAAATCACTTTAGATTACAGATCCTACATTTATTAAATCTTTAGAATGATGGGTTTATTCTCATTTCTCTATGGAGCCACAATAATAATAAGCATTCATTGCCACAGGAATATATGCACTTGATAGCTTGGATAAAAAAAAAAAAAAAAAAACTGTAATTTTATCACAGCTACAGGAACACTTTTTGTTTGTTTTTCTGCTTTGAAAGTAGTTCCTCTGGTTTTTTTTAAAGGCATAGGGCCATGAAAGTCTCTCTAATGCTATATTGTATATAAAATGAGGGTTCAGGATCTGGGGTGGGAAAGTTAGAGCTTGGTGAGTACTTGCCCAGCAGGTATAAGACCCTGGATCTAATCCCCAGCACTGGGGAGAGACAGGGTGCAGATCCCTGGAATTTTCACAGAAAATTCATATTATGCACAAGTGTCATTTTCTGGAATTAATTCTCAAATGTGGAACTTTAGAAGTTCTTACAAATATATATGACAATTAAACTGACATCATCTTTTCCCTTGTATTTTTGTATTTTTTTTAACTTTTAAAAAATTGTATGTATGTGCGTGGATGTTTTGCCTGCATGTATATTGTGTGTTGTATGTATATTGTATGTACCATGCGCATACCTGGTATCTGAGGAGGCCAGAAGAGGACATCAGATAGCCCAGAACTGGAGTTACAGACAGTTGTGGGCTGCCATGTGGGTACTGGGAATTGAATCTGGGTCCTCTGCAAGAGCAACAGGTGCTCTTAACCACTGAGCCACCTCTCCAGTCCCTTGTATGTATATTTTAAAAATATAAAGGAATAGAGATTTTATTCTTAAAATCTTTCATACTTGATACAAATACAAATAGAATTTAAAATCTTTACTAAAAATATACTTTGTTTGTTTGTTTGTTTGTTTTTGAGAAAGTTTCTCTGTGCAACCACCCTGGCTGTCCCGGGACTTGCTCTGTAGACCAGGCTGGCCTCAAACTCACAGAGCCCAGCCTGTCTCTGCCTCTTGAGTGCTGGGATTAAAGGTGTGCACCATCACCACCAGGCAAAAATACACTTTCTGTGTTTTGTATCAATGCTGAAGAGCAAACCCAAGACCAGGCAAGCACCATGCCACTTGGCCACATACACAGCCCAGCAACTAGCTCTTATTTCCTTGTAAAATACAAATATTATAAAACTAACTACACTTAAGCTTATACGAACAGTACTGAGTCTGTGGTACTTGGTCTGGGAAGAAAGAAGTCCCTATAGAGCCAACCTTTGAATTTCTATGTCTTCTTAATTGTTTACCAGTTTTTAAACAAAACAACCAAAATAGAGTACTTCTAATTACTCAGTTATGGCTACTTTCTAACAGAGGACGGCGAGAGAACAATTCAGCGTGTGAGGGGTTACTCAGGAGTGACTGGCAAACACGTCTCCCTGTGACGTCATTGACCTTGTGCTTCTGGGTTACTATAATCACCACTTGGGGACTCACCTTCCTTTGGAGTTCTCAATCTAAGTCGGCCCTGCTAAGGTTCAGCACAGACATATTGAAAGTCTGCTTACAGGGAAACTGGAGTGGAGAGAAAAGCTACCCACAGACTGACTCCACCACTAGCCCCCCACCCTCCCATGGCTGCATCCCCAACAGTCCCACCCTGCTTTAATGGGCAATGTCTATGAAGGCACTTCTCACTATGTTATGCCCCTGTCAAGTAGAAAACATTGAGCAAGCTTCTTTCTTTGTAAATAGTGATGTATGATTGTTTCCTTTCCCCAAAATTCAACTGTCAGTGAAATTATAAGCAGAAATTTGAAACCTGAGTCTGATGATGTTCCAAGTCATAACCAGACCTATGTGATGTACCTGAAAAATTAAATCCATACCTACCTATCACATAGGCTGTTACCAGAATACTCAGAAGGTTGTTGGGACAAGAAGTTAAGTAACTCAAAGACTTTTGAATGTGAAGTGTCCTCCATGGATTTGTGTGTTCAAACACTTGGTCTCCATCAGGTGGCGCTGTTTTAGAAGGTTGTGCAATGTTTAGGAGACAGAGCCTTGCTGGAGGAAGTGTGTCACCAGGAGTGGGCCTGATTTACAGCCTCATCCCATTTCGTGCCTGCTCTCTATTCCTTGACTTCAGACTCAATGTGACCAGCCACCTCTTGTGTCTGGCTCCATGGCTTTCCTAGCATGGTGAACTATATCCCTTCAAGCTGTGGGCCAAAGCAAACCCTTCTTCCTTTAAGCTGCTTCTTTCTTATCAGGCATTTGATTACAGAACAAGAACAAATAACTAAATTCAGAAATTCAAACTGTTCTTCTTCTAGGACTTGGTTTTGAGGACTGGGGAGAAGGGAGGAGCCATATCTCCAAGCAGACGGGAAGAATTATTACAGATGTGAACAATCATCCACTGACCCACAAGGCCTCAGAGGCCATCCAAGTTAACTCCTTTCTAGTTTACCAGTGGAGCACTTTCTAAGCAGAACAGGATGTGGACATTGCCGCAAGATAGCCAGAGAGTTGACAGGACAGAGCCCCTGACTGTCTCTGCCCATTTGAAACTAAGATAGGCTGGTGGCTTGAAAGAGTTAGAGTCGGTGATTTCAGACAGTACAATATCTGATAAAGATAATGTTTTAAATGTTTATTCAGTTCCCAGATCTGGGCTAGAAATTCATCTCCATAGAAGGGTACTTGCCTAGAGTGTGAGAGGCCCTAAATTCAATACCCAGATTAGGCCAGTTATTGGGGAAAGATGCTTACCACCAAACCTGGCAACCTGAATTTGACCCCCAGAACCCATGGGAAGAAAAAAACCAACTCCTAAAAGTTGACTTTCCTAACCACCATGGTATATGTGTGCCCACACAGTCAATCAATAACGTAAAGCAAATCCCTAGACCTAAATCTCTTCCCCTTTGCAAGATAATTTTAAAATAGAAGTTAAGAAAAAAAATTAAAGACTAGCTTTAATTCTTCTGGCCTTCTTAAAGATGCCAAATGCCAAAATCTAACCAAAAGACCAAATGTTCATGTAGGGAAAATAAAAAAAAACAATAGGCCCACCTAGATCCTACACTCTCTCACTGGCCTCAGTGTAGTAAAGTTCACTCACAAGGTCAATGTCTTAGTTAGGGGTTTCTATTGCTGTGAAGAGATACCACAACCACAGCAACTCTTATAAGGAAAACATTTTATTGCTTACAGTTTCAGAGGTTCAGTCCATTATAATTATGTCAAGGAGCATGGTGGCACACAGGCAGATGTGGCGCTGGGGAAGTAGCTGAGAGTCCTATATCTTACAAGAGACACTGGGCTACAGCATCCTGAGAATAGGAAACCTCAAAGCCCACCCCCCACAGGGACACGCTTCCTCCAACAAGGCCACACCCACTCCAACAAAGACACACCTCCTAATTATGCCATTCCCTATGAGATTATGGGGCCAATTACATTCAAACTTCCATAGTCAGCCTCTCTCTGGTACCGCTCAGTCTCCATGGCCCTCAGTCTGACTTGTCTCCATAGCCTGCTCTGTTAGCAGCCCTGTGCATTGTTGTTCCTGTAAAATCAGGTGTGTCATTCAGAGTCACCTCTGGGTGAATGTTAACCCTTATATCATCACCTTCCTCAGTATCCCAGGCTAGGGCCGCCAACCCTAACTCTTGTTCTGCCTGCAAAGTGGATACAAGCTCAGTCTCCATTTTTGCCTATTGAAACCCACCCACACTGCACCGAGATCCCCCTGTCAATCTTGATGGACACTTGGCCTATACCCTTCCCCTGTTATCACATCCCACTTTTCTAACTATCATAATCTACCATCTTTTAAAAGACTTGCTCAAATTCCATTTTTTTTTTATAGCAAACCTCTGTCTGACCTTCCAAGAAACACCTTACTCTGTTGACCTCTGGTTTATTTGAATGTCTGTAGTATCTATAATCTACCTCTATGAATGTTCACTTATTTTTGTATGTCTTTTTTATCCTCTTGGTAAGTTGCCTTTCCAAATATAGTTTGTTAAGTTTATGGAGGACCAGAGCCACATCTTAAAACCCAATAATACCTAGAACAATACCCTGAAGAGAATAATGTGGTCATCTGCTGAGTAAGTGAATATGTCATTTGACCCAACAGACATTTATTGAGTATCTGTCTGTCCCTTGAGCCTGGTTCTAAGGTCTGGGACTGCAGCAGTGAACAATACAGACAAAAAAAACCAGTGGTCTTGTATGCAGAAGACAGACAATAAACAAATAAACAAGAAAGTGCAGAGTATGTCCAATGGATGCCATGCAGAAAAAGCTAGGAAAGAGAGAGAAGGAGAGTCTGCATGGGGTGGTATTTTTATATAACATGACTTCACTGATAAAGGGAGAGTTGAGATGAGAAGAGACTCAAAGGAGTTGATATTTAAGGGAAAAGAATTCCAACCCAAGAAAATAGAAAGTGTAAAGAGCCTAAGAAAGAATGAACAGAGAAAAAGGTGGCAAATGGCACTGCTTGGTGTGAGGGAGGGAAACACCTTGGCGAACGTCCATCGTCCATCTGGGTTAGGGAAGGATGGTCACACAGACGCTAGAACTCACACTCTGAAGAAGATGGGGAACTTTTGAGGAATGGAGCAGAGCAGCATAACATCATTCACTTTTCATGGAAACAGAAATGAAAGAATCCAAGCAGTTCCTGGTGTCACTCAGCATGAACTCCAGTGACTAAGATCTAATCAGGACTTAAGGCATTTAGTAACATAAAAATATCCTCTACTAATAAGTATTTTGCTGGGCTGCACAAATGATGAGACAAGAGATCCACTTCTTGAAACAGTACTTTGTTTGCGCAGTCCTGGTTTAGAGCAAACCAGGACCCGGTGCTAGATCAGCACTGAAAAAAAACAAAAATAAGGCACAATGACACAGTGTTCTAACGTCCAACATTACCATTTTGTAGATGACAGAACACAGTGGATCCAAATGTGTCTCCATGCCGATTACTGGCATACTAAGTAGGCAACATCAGCATGTTAGCATCCCCCTTAGAATCCCTACCATTTCCAAGTCTTGAATCCACTGCTGACAAGATAATGACAAGCTAAATGCCCTCAATTTATTTCTGGAAATCCTTTCATGGAACTAAGTTGAATGGAGGCCTAAGAACAAAAGCCCTATACCTAGAACTCTTCGACATCCATCTACTTCTGTCTGTTATTATGGGCTCTCTCTGCTCACCTTCTAAATATCTGTGGTGGTTTGAAAGAAAATGACCCCTCAAAGGGAGTGGCACTATTAGGAGGTGTGG